>NC_056751.1:337060777-337660777 GCF_019279795.1 Protopterus annectens | reverse complement strand
AGTAATTAAATTCAACATGTTATATATTCACGATCCACTAAAAACTAAAACTCACTCTTTCCATTGTATCCATCCAAAATCCCCTTCACAAACAAAGCAAACTATCCAATCATTACTTTTATTTGTTGATAATGTGAACATTATCCTAGGCCGAAGTATCTAACTTTTAACATACAAACTCAAAAGGAATTTCCATGCGATATTAAATAGTAACTAAAGCTAGTGTATCTAAACTCTCTCAAACAACTAGCAAACCAAAAAAATAAATAAGAACCAGTGGCAACAGATCCAAAAAGCAAATTTATTCAGAACACCTTATCACCTCGGCCAACGCAGTCTTCAAGAAGTCCAATACATATAAAAATACATTCCCCTTAAATACAATATCCAATAAAATAAATGAATTACTGAGGCAATCAAGCCTCAGTTATATTAAATTAAATATCTCCAATTAATTTCACCATTGAGTCCATTAGGTGCCAGAGTATTATACTTAAGAATAAAAACTGATTCTTTAAATAACAGTCTTTCTTTTAGTCATTAGTGTATCTAAACTACCTGAGCTTCTGTAATAAAACTACTAGTATGTAGGTCTGGGTTTAAATTTACTGTCTGGATTTTGCACCCATTACTAAAACCTGGATAAAGCCTCATAGTAGAGATAATGAAATCATCCCATCAAACTGTATCATCTGTGCTGACAAAACAGGCAAAGAAGCTTGTGGTGTAACATTATTACAGAAGACACACCTAACCGACGCACTAAAATCTAAACAAATCCCCTGACTGACTGGCACTGAAGCGCTATATTGTGCCTTTAAGTGTTACATGTAAAATCCTTAAAAGATGAATACTTTTAAGTTTGCCCATATTTAACTTAATCTTCCAGTTCATTGACTAGCCTCTAATATTCAGACAGTATATTGTAGCATGTCACCTTTTAGCACTGTACCAGTCAGTAGAAGTCAGTCACCAACATTTGCAGTATGGAATGCTTCTAAACTTTGCAGAACACTGTGCTGTGCTCAGATATTCAGAACTTTGACTTTAGCTATTATACATCATCGGCCCGTTTAACTGATGTGGCCTTTCTACCATTCCATCACTGGGCAGCCCAGTTTTCGGCATTAACATAAACTTTGTTGGCTGTCATCAATAGACTGGCACCTCTGAAAATCAGACCCATTAATTCTCCTTGCCTGTGGTCAAAGTACACCACAAGTAAGAAAGCCAATGTCTGTATGAGATGTGCAAACTGTACTCATCTTCTTATACGTATCTTTTTATTCGCTTTCCAGAAAAGCTTATAAATACCTGTAAAGTTTTATTCCTTCCATTCAAACAAGAATATATTGCCTAGCTGTGGCCATCTTATAAAAACAAAAACTTTTTCTGGACTGGCATTACTCAGTTTTCATAACCAGGCCAAACTACTGTACATACTCTGTCATAGTGGTAATCCACAAACAGTAGCCCATCAGTTTTCAAAGTTTTTTCAGGGATATTTTTTTTCACTTCTGCTACTGCAGATTTTCTGCCAGAGCAGCATCCATTACAAGTCACCTTAGACTATCGCCTTGTCCCACTTGTGTACTGCAACAGATCTGTAGGACTTCCTGCCTGTTTGGCATCCTGTTGCCCTTCTGGAATCTTGTTTATGTGGTGGGATAGATTCAGTTTTGCAACATATGTCATAATCCCATTTTTTTAGGCATGAAGTCTTCATAATCGCCTAAGGAAATTGATGGATGGCTCAAGAAAAAACTGGCAACATGGGTGTATGCCACCTTTTTTTTTTATAAAACAATGTTGATTGTGATATTTTGTCTTTTAAGAAGTACTGTTTATCATTAGTATAGGCTTCCTATTTGCAGTAATGCATCTTTTTGTGGGGATAATCACAATCTATTGACTATGCTTAAATGGTTTATCCTTAACAATTTTATTTGACAGTCATATTGCCTGTGACTTTCTCTGCTGCCGCTGCTTCTAATGTTGAACATGGGATATAGTTGTAGCTGACATAAAAATTATCACATTGTATTGCAAAGAGCTTGCTTCATATGATCAACATTTTTGCAAAGACACACAAGGCCAAATTCATCCTCTTTGTCCCATCATGACCCAGACAGATTTGCTCCTCCTTGTATGGACTCATCTGCTGAGAAAAGTCTTCCTGTCAGACCTCAGAAAGGAGTGCTGTCTCATAAGCCTAGTAAGCCTCACTTGGAGCTGATTAACCACATGTATTTTTCTAAGGCCTCTAATGGCTGGGGACCCAGTGCTCCCTTCAGGGGTAATCGGATCTTTGTTGCATCTCAGAAGCCCTTCCTTAGGAGACATACAGGAATAAGTGGATTACGTTTTCTCTATGGTTAGTGAAGTAGAGCACAGATCCATAATTCACTCCATTTCAGGCAGTATCACAGTTTTTATCTGACATTTTTGATGATGGACCCAGCTTCTCACCATTTAAGTTTCACTTATCAGATGTTTCTGATTTCCATCAGGATATGAACTCTTTTTCTTTAGCGTCTGTAAAAGAATCCAAGGGATTTTGGGGGGGGGGTAACCTGCTCAGGCCTTTTCTCAGGGAGTCTGCCTCTCCTTGGGATTTGAACTTTATGCTAGAAAAGTTCACTTTACCTCCACTTGAACCAGCAACTTCACTAGAGCTAAAATTTTTATCATGTAAGATACTGTGTTTTGTAGAAGTTACTTTGGCTGGGAAAATTTTGGAGATTCAACAATTGTCTTTCAAAATCCCCTTACACTGAATTTTATGAGGCTAGCACTTCTTTACTCACAAATCTAGATTTTATTCCCACAGTGGCAATGAAGATGTGTCTTAATCAAGCAATTAGTCTACCTTTTTTCTTGCCCAGGTATTCTACTAGGGCAGAGCATTTGCTCCATTACCTTAGACACTCACCATCAGCTGTACGTCTGTCTAGGCAAAATAAAAGGTATAGGAAAGGATGATTTCTTTTGTTTCAAATACAGTGGGAGAAAATGTTTTGGAGATAATAATGTCATATGATTGTCAGACTGCAGTATGTTTTGCTATACAAAATACAGAAAAACTTTACCAAATAAAGTTATCCTGGTTTTCCAGCAGCTATCTCTCTAACCACCAACAAGCTGTTAAATGGCACTCTGCTCTTTCTCAGCCCCTAAGCGTCCCAATGCGTGTCCCCCAAGGATCCATACTGGGGCCACTGCTCTTCAATATTTTCACCAACCTACTTTACACTTCATGTCCCAACTCCACACTTGTACAGTATGATGATGATTCTTCAGTCATCACCATTGCTGACAATCCATCTGACCTCCACTCTACTACCCAAGCATCATTCAACACCATAGAGACATGGCTTTGTGACAACAAATTAATTGTTAACCTTAAGAAAACTAAACTCCTACTCTTCCTCCCCAAAAACCTCATCAGTCTCAAAACAACATTTTCCATCCTATCTAGCAATAACACTGTCATTACCTCTGACCCTAGCACTAAACTGCTAGGAGTCATAATAGATGATCAGCTTAAATTTGATCTCCAAATCACCACCACTATCAAAAAGACTCACCAGAAACTTGGACTCCTTTAACGAAACAAAAAACATTTAACCAACTCGGCCAGAATAACTCTCTCTCCCATGCATTTCTTCTTCCCACCCTCCTTTATAGCACTCAGTTATACACAAATCTTAACACCACACTCATGACCAGACTTGAAACTGCGTATAATAAAGTTGCCAGATTTGCTGAAAATCACACCATTGCCTATTTCTTAAACAGTTGCAATGGCTTGAATTCCCTCATTTGCTGCTACTACAGCAACTGTTAATTATCCACTCCATCCTCTATCTATCATCTTTCTGTGCTAGCCTTCAATCAATTATAACTAAATATTCCTCAACCAGGATGTTACGTAGCTCAGACTGAGACTTCCTACAGATCTATAAACCCAAAACCAAATCAGGGTGTTTACTTTATAACTATAACCCTGCTACAACTTGGAACCAACTACCCCTAAAAATTAGGCCCCTTAACCAAACAAAACATTTCAAACTAGCCACTCGGGAATATCTAATAAATAAATGATCCAGCCATTGTAGTCATCCTCCCTGAAACTACCTAACCTTAGCTTGTCTCTCATTCCTCCTTTCTCTTCCACTGTCTGTCTTAATATCCATCTACCTCTCTGTCTTGTTACTTAAACTGTAGATTACCTTAATACTCCATCTGTACCTCTACATTGCCTTACTACTCCATCTGTACCTCTACATTACCTTACTACTCCATCTGTACCTTTACATTACCTTACTACTCCATCTGTACCTCTACATTACCTTACTACTCTATCTGTACCTCTGACTTACCTTACTATTCCATCTGTACCTCTACCTTACCTTACTACTCCATCTGTACCTCTACATTACCTTACTACTCCATCTGTACCTATACTGTATATAACTACTTAAAAATAATGAACACTGTTTTCCCTACATTGACATTGTACCTAAGTTTTTGTTGTAAAAATTCTGACATTGTACTTTACTGCTTTTCTGTATGATTTGTTGTAAATGCTTTTTGCAGTTTGATCTCCAACATTTGTACCCAACTGTTTTCTGTAAAATTTTATTGTAAAATGTTATTTCTCTAATTGTTTTAGCTGCCAGTGCAATTTTCTTACTGACTTCATGTAAAATGTTAATACCGATTGCAGAGCTTTTCTCCTTGGATCTCCACTGAAAACGAGCTAATGCTCAGCTGGACCAACCCAGTTAACAAATGTAAAATAACTAATAACTACATAAATAAATAAATAAATAACGCTAGATGTTATAACAGCACCCCAGATTTTTTCAAGAACTTTTCAGTTGATATCATTGTATTTGTTACATGGCCTTCCCTGCGTACTTTTGCACAAAATATAAGTTGAATGATTTTCATGCTTTGTGTTAACCATTGAGTCAACCATGCTCCATGGTATTGTGTTTTGATGCTATCCAGAAAGTTGTAGTTTGTAGTTAGGGACTTTGTCTGGAAATTTAAGTGGACGGATTAGATCACATAAAATACCACAGTTATTTACTTGTCATAGCACTGGATCTTTCTTTATCCGCTTGCACATACCTCAACAACTTCGCCCACATTCCCCCTTCCACTTGCAATCCTTTTCTTATGCTATCCTGGTGGAATAAGTCCTAGCTGTACCTAAGGCAGATGTTCCAGAGAGAAGGGGAAGTGTTGTGAATTATGGAAGATGGGAGAAGAGTTTTGAATGTGGGAGTGTCTTAAAGGTGCTTAGAAGCTGCTGCCTGTGGCTAACCAGTCCTGAGTCTGAAAGGATGGACATGTAGAAAGTGTATAACTTTCATTTTTTTTTTTACTAAGTGTAGGGCAGTACAGAGACCAGCATTGCTGTCTAACAGCTCTTGATTTTATGATTCGGTTGTCACCTGGGGTACTGTCTGTAAGGAGACTGTCTTTCTCCTGACCGTGTAGTTTTTCAGCAGGTGCTTTGGCTTTCTCTGATATCTGAATGACATGCTATTAGGTGAATAACTGGTCCTTTGAATTGCCATAGGTGTGTGTGTGTGTGTGTGTGTGTGTGTGTGTGTGTGTGTGTGTGTGTGTGTGTGTGTGTGTGTGTCTGTCTGTCTTGTGAGAGACTGGCATCCCATCCCGGATGTGAACATAGAGTTATGCCCAGAGTGTGCAAATATGGGCTCCGATTCTCCCATGTTTTCAAAAATATGAAATTTAAATTTAATGGTACTCTTTATAATTTGTTAATGCTGGCTGCCTGACAGAAACTCAACTAACACACGTCCAACAGAATGTGAAGACTAATATGTAAATAATGTGACTGGCAGTAAATTTAAAACTCAGTGTAAATCTACTAAAGGTTTTTGAAGGGAGGGTTTGACCCCCCGGAACCACGTGATGGTTGGGGCTATGGTAATGTTATTTCTACTGTGTATGTATACATATATATATATATATATATATATATATATATATATATATATATATATATATATATATATATATATGTGTGTGTGTGTATATATATATATATATATATATATATATGTGTGTGTGTGTGTGTATATATATATATATATATATATATATATATATATGTGTGTGTGTGTATATATATATATATATATATATATATATATGTGTGTGTGTGTATATATATATATATATATATATATGTGTGTGTGTGTGTGTGTATGTGTGTGTATATATATATATATATATATATATATATATATATATATATATATATATACACACACACACACACACATATATATATATATATATATATATATATATATATATATATATATATATATATATATATATATAAACTCCAAGAACATGGTATCATGGAGAAAGGGGAACTCTGTTAAGATACATTTGTCTGAGACTCTGTATGTAGTTAAATTGTCACTTACTAGTGTTTACACATTTAGTGTTCTGACTTGCTCCCTTAAAAAAAAAACTTGTTTATTTATTGCATAGTATAGCTTTTGGTGGATTATTTGTGCAATATATACTCAGTTTTTCTTATAACAGCTTTGGTGTGCTTTTCCTCTGAGTACTGGCTCACTTGGTTCTGAATGTATAAGTAAAATGACTAACTAACATTCATTCATACATTTAACATTACAAGAGTCTCAGGGAAGCCAGGTGCAATCCTAGTGTGACCATAAGGCAGAGAACCAGTCCTGTACTAGATACCAGTCCATCACTGCACATATACAATTAAAGGCATTTTAGGAGATGATGCCAAAGTTACCTGTCAGCATGTCTTTAGAATGTGGAAGGAAACCAGAAATCCAGATAAAATCCCATGCCAATAAAAGGAGGGCATTCAAAATCTATATAGAAGACACCCCAGTCAAGAGCCATGGTAGCAATCCAATTATGAACATCTCACCTAAAAAAAAATTCAGACATACCATAGGATAGTAGTTAAAATATGAGGTTCAGGTAGTATTTGAAGATATGTGAAGGAACTGCTTGGATAACTGTAGTACATCTTGGATCGAGTGACAGAAGTAAAGTAGAAACACTAATATGTGTGAAAAATCCATGCATCTTTTCCTGGTAGTTTTAGGAGTTTCTGCATTAAGACTGGTTGTGTATTTGTAAGGTAAGGCTGTTGAGTTTCAAGAAGGGTAGGAAGAATACTTGTTTATGTAGTCAAGGGGTGTAGGTCATCCAGGGAAGGGGTTGTGTTGCTAATTAATATGTCATGTATATGTGTATATATATATATATATATATGTGTGTGTGTGTGTGTGTGTTTAGAAAAGATGCGATAAATAGGATGCTGGAGTGTAATAGAAAAAAACAAATAACTAAACTAGTACGTTCCGTAACATTTGAAGGCTTTTGACACTGCAGTACTAGAGAGGACATTTGTAGAGAATGAGCAATTGCTGTGGAGTGAAACTTGACATGTCTGGTTGTAAAATTATTTTCCTGGGTTTCTTAATTTTTCTTCTGTTCACTCTTCACGACGTTTCCCTCACCTTGCATCTTCTTCTGCCTTCAAGTTCTTATTATTCGTTTTCAGTATGCTTTTCTGTACATATGTCCCCTTCTTTGAAGGTCTTTCCATTTTAGCATTTTTTTGTGGCAGCCATTGTATACTGGTGCTGATAATGGTAAACTGAAGTTTCGTAACCCTGTGGTTTGATAGTGTCTTGTGTTGCAGGTGCTTTTGCCTCTGTTTTTCTCGCCCTCGATATGCACCAGGCATTACAGTTGAGGAAGATAACTGCTGTAGTTGTAACATAATCGCCATCAAACGTCACTTCCTAGATGAGAACATGCACTCAGTGGACCTTGTCTATACATCTTGCCATGATGCAGTAAGTACTGCTTGTTCTGTTGCCACTACATTACAGAAGTGATTGGGAATGTGCAGGATCTTTAGAAATTTCCATTTGTCTGACCATTTTTGTATCTCAAGACTTTCAGGTTTATAGTATTGTGTTTGTGGTTTATTGTGTTAATTGTTGCCACTTGTAAACTATTATTTATTTATTTATTATTTATTTTATTTTACATTTGTTGACCGGGCTAGTCTAGCTGGATACATGTCCTTTTTCAGTAGAGGCCCGGGGAGAAAAGCTCCACCATAAAGAGAAAAATCACAATACATTTACATAGAAGAAATTACAATAATATAATAATAACAAGAAAACAGCAAAATTTACATACTGATAAATTGACAATCATATGTTGAGTAACTCATCTTGACAAGGATACATGGAGAGGCAGTGAAGTAGAGATTAAAAAAACATGAAAGGAAAGAAGAGCCTGAGGAGATATGAGACCTGTAGGATTAGTCTGGTTGAGGACAAGGGCATAACCAGTGTGACTTAAGAAATTCTTTGAGATTATTTTTGAATAGATTAAGCGAGGTCATAAGCCTAAGGTTATTGGGAAGGGAATTCCATTGCTTTCCAATGGAGTTAGCATAGAGAGCATCACCACCCGAATTGTTAGATTTAATGGTTAGCACTTGAACACTATTTGAGGATCGTAGGCATTTTAGGTTGGTGTAGGGGGTCAGTATGTTGCTCAGTGAGGGGGTTTTGTATGGTTGATTAATTATTTTAAATGCTTCAGTGAGTTGGTTTAGTTTGAGAAGATTGGGCAGTTCTAACCAGCCAAGTTTCTTAAGGTTGAGGCAGTGGTGAGTACGATAGGGTGTTCCTGTTATGAATTTGGCAATATGATGATAGGTTACAGAGAGTTTATTGAGCTCACACTTATTGAGGAAAGAAAATATCGGGGAGGCATATAGTAGGGTGGAGAGGAGATGGGTGCGAGCAATGGTTAGTTTGGCATGAGGAGTAAGAAAGTTCTTTATTCTGTACATTGAGCCGAGTTTCTTGTTTACAGACTTAATGGTTTGGCCTATGTGCAAATCGAATTTAAGCTTGTGGTCGATAGTAACACCAAATAGTTTGGTATTGGAGACAGGCTCGATGATGGTGCCATTAATGGATTCCACGTAGAAGGTCGAGGTATTAGCAAGTGGGGGTTCTTGTCCTTGGGGAGTGGCTGAAGTGGGGAAAAATAGTAGTAATTTGGTTTTTGTTGGATTTAGTATGAGTTTCAGGTCGGAGAACCATTTTTCGACTTTGGCAAAACATTGTTGGGTGACTGCTTGGAGATTAGGGAGAGAAACTTCAGAGCAGATCAGGGTGGAGTCATCTGCATATTGAATGCAGGTGGCTCTGGGGATGACTGAGTGAAGATCATTTATGAAGATGGAGAAAAGAAGGGGACCAAGTATGGAGCCCTGAGGAACTCCAATGGTGTTGGGGAGCAGGTGAGATAGTCTGTTATGCCATTGAACTGCTTGTTGCCTGCCAGAAAGGTAAGCCTTAAACCAGCTTAGTGCTACGGTGTCGAGATGTAGGGTTTGCAGGGTGTGGAGCAGTAGCTGGTGATTGACCATGTCGAAGGCTTTCGATAGGTCAAGAAAGAGAGCGGAGGATATTAATTATCTATGTCTTTTTGTCTATACATGCCCAAAAACTTTGATTTGTTTTAAATTGACTGTTCTTTGTGGAGCTTTTCTCACCGGGCCTCTACTGAAAATGGACATATATCCAGCTAGACTAGCCCGGTCAACAAATGTTAAATAAATAAAATAAATAAATAAATAAATTGTAGCTTTTCCAATGACTGTGTTTGAGGTATAAATTAGAATTTTCTACAATTGTTAAGCATCTGGTTGGGTTTGTTCTGATTTTTGTTTGCCACCCACCCTCCCTCTTGGTATCCTGTTTTTATACTTGTGGCTTTGCAGTTGCCCACCCCTACTGTAAATTTGATCTGGGACACTCCTCCCAGTCTAGTGTCATTGCCTCATTCTACCTAATCCAGGGAGAACATTTGAGAAGACCAACCCAGTTAGCTTCTGCTCCTCCTTTCCCCTATACAAAAAAAAATCTCTAAGCTTGTTTCCTGCCTTTCCTATAAGTTGTCTAGTCCACATACAGATTTGCTGTATCCAAGACTGTTTGTAAGCTTCTGAACCCCCAAGCTTTTCTGTGTTGGAGGGAAGCCTTCTAGCTTAATTTTGTTTCTTAGAACTAGCCAGTTTTCTAGTTTCAGTACTCAAATCTGTTTCTTTGAGCTCAGCACTTGTTCAGAACTCATTGTAAGCACTAAATAAGCTACAAATTACTACAGCACTCAACTTTCCTCACTTGTCTAGAGGAAAACAGTTTTTAGTACTTAATAAACACCTATCCAGGCATGTCTAAGGGTCAGCTCCCGGTGTCCTGTCTACCTGATGAATCTGGGCATCTTGGGGCAATGCAGCAATTGCCTCATGTACACAGACAACCCTCTCCTGCTACCACCCAACACTACAACCTGTGAGAGATGCACTTATATAGCCAAACTGGAAACAAAGCTCTCTTTACCCAAGACTGGACTAGACAGTCAAGAGGAGAAGGTAAACAATTGCACCACACCACACTCATCACATAGTCACTCAAAACATACACCACCAAAACACACATATAGAAACAGAAAACACACACCTACATTCGCTGAGGCTCTCAAAAAAAAATGTACCCAAGCAACAGGGACCTCCAAAGTAGAAAAGCAAGCCACCTCCACCCCACTAACACAACCCAAATGACACATAGCCCACAGACTCAGTGTGCCACTCAACCACAGCCCATAAGGCATAACAATGTACCCAACACTCTAGTCATAGGAGATTCTATAGTCAGGCACACTGATGTTCCGCTCACCAGGCTAACCAAGGAGAAAGTTACTTTCAGCTGCCTGTCAGGTGCCAGGATCTGCCACATAATGCATGCATTCAGGTCACGCCACAGCAAGTACAAATATGACTCTGTCATTGTCCATGTTGGTGTGAATGACTTGAGATGTACCTCCCTGGACTACTTGAAAAGAGACATGGAAGAGCTTTCTGATCTTGTAGCCCAGGCAGGTATGACTCAAGCCCCTGAGTAGCATCCTGCCATCACCCAGAAGGATACCACAGTACAAGGACAAAATGATTGACTTCAACAATTGGCTAAGCTTCTGGTGTCATTTTAAGGGGATCAATTATCTGTCTGCCTGGGATGACATGATCAACAAACACCAATGCTTTGCCAGAGATGGCCTGCACCTGTCGCCCTTGGGATTCCGGATACTGGCTAAGGCTCTTGCCACCCCTATAGTGCCTTTTTAGGCAAGATTCAAATGACAAATTCAGCACCATAACAGGTACAAGCAAGCAAAATCTGAGGGTAATGCTACTTAATGCAAGAAGTCGAAAACCTCAAAATGCACTCACTCGAGAAACTCCTTAAAATGGAGAACATTGACATCTGTGCAGTGACAGAGACCTGGTTCAAGGCAACAGAGAGCACCCCTGCATTACTAGGCTATAATTCATACCACAACTTTCGGCCACCTAACCTGGACCGAAGCACTAAAGGCAGAGGCGTGTCCATATTCATTAAGGATATCCACACCTCCAGGCTAGTTGCTCAGCATAATGCATCTGAGATTATCCAAGTGCAACTAACTCTGGGCAAGACCGCAATGCAAATTGTACCTTGCTACAGATCCCTCACCATGCCCCAGGATTCCCACTCCTCATTTCTTGATACACTGGAAAATATTAGGGTGCAACCTAACACCCTAATAATGGGTGATTTCAACTACCCCACCATTAACTGGGAAAACTACTCATGTACCAACTCTTGTGCTCAAAGTTTTCTGGAATTCATAAATTCCAATGCCTTGGATCAACTTATCAACACCCCCACCAGGGGCAGCAATATCCTAGACCTGGTCATTACCAACATGGGCAACCGGTGTTCCACACCAGAGGTCAATTCCTCAGTCAGATCCGACCACAAGCAAATCACCCTAGACATCCACATCCCATCCCCACCTCCCATTAGGGAAACCACCGTAAAACATTTCTCCAAAGCCAACTTCAAGCTTCTTAAGACAGAAGTGGCAAACTTCACTACACCCATGCTGACGGATAATAGAGATACGACTGCTGAATCCTATACAGTTGCACTTTATAAGCACTTACACGAGTACATGGATCATGCAATCCCTAACAGAACCAAGATGCTATCCTTCAAAAAAAGGAAGCCAATCTGGTGGTCCCCTGCTATAAACAAACTCTACAACAGAAGAAAGAACCTGTTGCAAAAAAGAGTAAAATCCCATGATTGGAGGAACTCCGTGGTCAGCCTCAGTAAGAAGCTGAGATCCCTCATAAAATCCTCCAAAGCTAGTTACAAAAACAAAATCGCCACTGATTCTAAAGACAACCACAAAGCAATCTATAGCTATGTCAAGAATCTCAACGGCAGCACTCAGATCTGCTCTAAGTTACAGCACAATGGCACTAAATATACAGAACCAACTGATATTGCCAACATCCTGGCAGATAGGTTCAGTGCTAACTATACCCCTCTCTCATCCCCTAAAGGGCCCATCTCTATACTGGAAGAATGCAAAGTACCTGTAATCACGGCTGCACAGGTAAAAAACACACTCTCCAAAACCAAGAACACAGCATCCATGGGACCCAACAACATCCCAGGCTGCATTCTACATGAACTGCAGAATGAACTAGCACCCCACCTAAGTACCATGTTCAATCATAGCCTCACCTCAGGCTTTGTGCCCACTGAATGGCGCACATCAACGGTTATCCCACTTCACAAAGGGGGAGCCACCACTGACCCCGGGAACTACCGCCCCATTAGCCTGAGGAGCCTAGTCTACAAGGCTATGGAGCATATCATCATGGAACTTATAAACAATGACATTGGTAATCTCCAAACTCTGGACCCTACCCAGTTCGGTTTGCAAAAGGCAGATCATGTCTCCTAAACCTGATAGACTTCTTTGAAGAGGTCACCAAAGTCGTAGATGAGGGTAAGGTGGTTCACACAGCCTATCTAGATCTCGCAAGGCTTTCAACACCATCCCCCACTCTGGAATTATAGACAAACTCACTAAACTAGGTATAAATCTGTATGTCACAAGATGGCTTGCCAACTGGCTCACTGACAGAACCCACACTGTGAAAGTAGCAGACTCTAAGTCCGACTTCAGACCAGTGACAAGTGGAGCACCACAGGGTTCAGTCCTAGGTCCTCTCCTGTTTGGTATCTACTTCTCTGAAGTACAGGCTAACACAGAAGGTCTTTGGCTAACAAAGTTTGCAGATGACTGCAAACTAGGAGCCATAATCAAAACTCCTAACGATGTGGACATCCTACAAAAGAGCCTCACTGAGACAGATGCCTGGTGTCAAAGCCATGGCCTCAAGCTCAATGCCAAAAAGTGCATTGTCATCCCTTTTGGTAAAAACTCTGTACCCATGAACTACCACATAGGTGGTAGTCTACTTAACACCAAAAGTGTGATAAGAGACCTTGGGACACAGGTAGATGGTAGTCTCTCCTTTAATTACATCGCCACAGTAGTCAGGAAATCCTTCTATGTGGCACACCTCATCACAAAAGGTTTCTCATCCAAGAAAAAAGAGGTCATTGTTCCCATCTACTCATCACTCATTAGACCCATTATAGAGTACAACACCCCTTTTGGTATGTACCTCACAAGACATCTACAACAACGGAAAAGGCCACAGAAGTACCTCACAAAGAGGATTACTGGCCTCAAACAGATGCCCTACGCAGACCGTCTCAAAATATTCCCGCTTTACGCTGTCACATATCCCGTACTCAGAGGCGATCTCTGCCTAACATACAAAGCTATGTCAAACCCAGAGCTGTTGGACATGCTCCACGTAAAGAAATACCAATCCCTCCGAGCTACATGCTCTAGGGACCAAAACCTTGTCACCACAATAAACAGAACATGCTGGAGGGATAGATTCCTGTCCCAGAGACTTCCCATACTCTGGAACAAACTACCTATCTGTAGCAAACAAAGCTCCTCATTAGCACTCTTCAAGAAAAATCTTGATGATTGGATAGGAGATAGGAAATTCACCCAGGGGGTCACTTCTGTGGCTCTGCTTGTCAGGGGCACAGGAAAATCATTTTCTTGGTTGGCAAAAGCCAGGGTACCATTTGGCTAGGCTGATATATGCCCTAGGGCCAATAGCCTAGTACCTACCTATGAACCTGTAAAGGCAAGACAAATGGCAACTTAGAAAGACTGAGCACTTTTTACAATAGCTTTGTACAAATCATCTGGCTGAAACTTTATTATGGGAAACTTGGCTCCGAATGTCAAATATTCATTGTGAGCTGAAGTGCAGAACCGCATATTTACTTTTTAAAATTAGATTATAATAAGCCAGTCAAGTGTTCATTAGTTTTGTTCTGTATTCCACTGTCACAGATTGAATTAAGTCATGCTGCAGTGATTGAAGAAAATGAGTTGTCAAAATTAAAGAATAAAGTTACAAAATGTTTTGACTGTTGACTGTGCATGTTAATATCTCTTAGAAATGCTGGCAGTAAGAAACATACATATTTACTTGCATATTTAGCGGTCTTGCCTTTTTTACTGAACAGCATTCGACTTGATTCTTCGTTTTCACTGATTCTGTAATTGTGTTGACAGTACAGAGCAACACTGAATCCTACCAAAGCGATTCTAGCAAAGCTTAAGATACATTATTCTTGAATGCATGTTATCATTCTTCATTTTTTTAATGGTCTTGTAATTAGGTGACCCTTTGTTTATGCGAGTGGATGTGTACACTGGACAATGTTACTGTTTTCTGGTATTAAAAATTCCACTTCTCACAGTGCGTATGCAGCATCAGACGTCTGCTTCAAGACCTTGTCAGTTATAATGCCATTTCAGGTGACTTAAATTAACATGATCAAAAGTAGCAGTCCTTAGAATATACTGTAAACAACTTCAGCATCTATGCCCAGAACATGACAGCTGGCATATTATCTGTGAAGTGTTACTTCCATGAGGATGGCAGTTCTGAAGATTATTAAGAAATTCATAAACCTTAGAGTTTATAATTAATGGTAGTGGCATAATATCTGAGCTAAAAATTACTTTGCTGTTTCTTTCAGGTTTATGAAACACCCTTTTTTGTAGCTGTCGATCATGATAAAAAGAAGGTCGTGATCAGTATTCGAGGAACACTATCCCTAAAGGTATTGTGTGTTTCTATATTTGTTTTACTGTATCTTTCTTGCAGGATCATGAGTTGATGGATAAATTGCAAAATAATTGTTTACTGGAGCAAATACTAATGGCTTGTAAACTGTTGTAAACCTACTGGTACAACTCTTAACAGGATGAAGACAATGTTATAACTTAGTGTTATGGTGACCATCTCCAAAGAAGACAAGGATCTTAAGCAGCACCACAGTTTACAAGCCATTACTACTTGCTTCATTTGCTACCACCAATATTCAATAGAACTTTAGTAGACACCAAAAATAAAGGCAGCATTGCTGGAAGCCTTTTACATTTCTTTTGTTCACAGAAGACCTCGGGTGAAATGGAGTGCTAAAATGACACTCTCAGTTTAATGAATTACAGATCTGCAGTTTGTGAGAAAAAAGTAAAAAAATGTGCGTATTTGATGTGAGATGCATCTAAAGACATTTTTTATTGAGGGTGTGAAATTAGAATAATAAACTAACAATTTGAAGGCCAGAAGGAGAATTGTGTCTTCATTTTGTTTTTAATCTGCAATAGTAATGTCAGCTCCTTTTGTTCACACATATACTGTCCCAGTGGAATGTGCCCCTTCTGAAGAAAGACTACCACTCTTGGCTATGAAGAAATCATGAGGAAATATATGATCATCTTGTTGCTGTTAAAGACATATATTGTCCCTCTCTGAGCCATATCAGTGGTCATTTAATACTGATCATGTAACTGCTCTTTATTTTCAATCATATTCCCCTTTCAAAAAAAAAGATGCATTGTGCCCACTTTTGGTTTCTTATTCAGAAGAAAATGAAAGGCAAAATGTCTATATTAATGCATTTTAACTTGTTGATATCAGACAGGCACATCAGTAAAAAGCCATGTTAGTGACCATTCAGCAGTGACCACATAACTGCCCTTTGCTTTTACACACAGCATGCCTGTCTACCCATACTCTACCTGCTATGTACACTGCTGAAGTGTGACTATAAGGAACATGAAAACAAAATGACTATGGCAATGTATTTCAACCCACTGCCATGCATCAAACAAGTCATATCTATGACTGTTTCACAGGGTTCATGTAATTGTTTTCTTATGTCACAGATAGCCTTCTCACCAAACTGTAGACATTTTCCATGCAAATGTCTGATGTGTGATTGTAAAAAAAAAAAAAAAAAAAGTGAGAGATATAGTGGCTTTGTAATGCTGCTATCTTATGAGCCATAGACACACACACACTGTAACAAGACAAGCCAGGTCAATGATTGCATAAGCTTTCAGTTACTGCCATGTGCTTTGACACACAGCCGGCCTCTGTACCCCTTCTAGAAGATAGCTACCTACTTTGGAGCCCTTGGTGTTTGATAGTGATGAAAGTAAGAGAACAGATGACACGTACACACATGTGCATCTCTCTCTCTCTGTATAGATATATTTACATTTGATTACCGGATAATGGTCCGGCTGGGCTGGAAACCCATTTTCAGCGAACCTGGGAGACAATTTCCAAACAGCATCAAGTTACAGTTAAACAAGGTAATGCAGAAAATAAATAAATATACAGAGAATTACAACACAAAACAGTACAAGTAAGATGTAGAGCAAAAACATCAGCAGGAAGTAGTATGTACCAATAAAATATAACAACATTGTGGAGTGGAAGTAAATTAAATACAGGCTATTCTGTAATACCATTGGGTGAAAGCAAATGTACACAGTGTATAAGATAAGGTCTCAAATGGTTAAACCTTAGTAGCTAAAGAAAAAAGGATCCCTAGTCTGGATTAGAGCAAGGACAGAGCCAGTGATTAGGAAAGTATTGTCTAAGAGATTTTTTTAATATGGAGCTGTTGTCAATAATAACAATATGCTGAGGTAATAGGTTCCAGGATTTGGACATTTTGTTGGAGTGTAGTGAGTCCCTGAAACTGTTCATAGATTTGGTTACTTTTAGAAGAAGTTTATTAGAGGAACATAGTTCCCTAAAGTTAGTGTTTGCTTGGACCAAGTCTGTTAGGTCAGGGCAGTTATTTGGTTTGGTTAAAATTGCATGTATAAGAGTGAGTTAGTTTAGTTGAAGTAAATGGAGAAACTCAATCCATTTAAGTTTTTTTTAGAGCTGTGCAGTGATGATCTCTATAGGGAATATTGGCTGCAAATTTAACTATTTTATTGTAGCATGACTCTAATTGATAAAGATCAGTCTAACATAAGTTAGTGAAAAATTGAGGAGTGGATAGAAGGAATGACCTGACAGTGGGTAGTCTGGAGGTGCTGGTGAGATAGCTCTGTAGAGTTGACCTAACTTTAGAAGTACTTTTTTATAGTTATAGCTGTGTGTTTATCCAGTTTCAGTTAATTGTCAACAGTGTTGCCAAGGAGTTTGGTATGATCAACTGGTTCAATGGCAGTGTGGTTAGAAGAAAAGTTGTTGAGTGGAGGAGTTTTTGTAAGTAGTCTTGTTTTTAGAGAGGACCGTGAGTTTTTTTTTTTTTTTTTTAGGGTTGAGAATAAGTTTGTTTTCAGCTAGGTAGGATTCCAAGTCAAACAGAAAATGTTGTTTTTTTTCCTTGAAGTTCTAGGTAAGTGGGGGCTGAGCATATGAGGGAGACATCATCATCATACTGGATTGTGGTGGCATGTTTAGTGGCTGTAGAGAGGTTATTAGTGAATATGGTGAAAGAAGGGTACCTAATATGGAACCTTGAGGAACTCCTACAGAGATAGGCAAGAAAGGGGAGAGGGTGTTGTCCCCCTTAGTGGACAGTTGTCTTTTGGAGAGATAACTAAGGAGAAGAGCAAAAGAGCAGCAAAGGAAGAGAACCACAGGTGCAAAATCCAGTAAAATACCGTTTATTGGTAAGCGCTTTCATCAGGTTTTAAATCACCAAACTTCTTCAGACACCATTTAACAAACATACCCAACCATTTATAGCAGTGTCATAACTACCAGCAGCCAATAACATCAAGTAGTCACCCCCACATGAGTCATTTAAAAATTCAGGAACCTGCAGGTTTGAAAAATACATGTTCTTTAAGTAGACATTCACATCATTATTAATATTGCATTAAATCTACTGCCATACCTCTTTCACTTCTAAATATAACAGCTGTGCAGTGATGGTGAATCTGCTTTGAGAATACCCAGTGTATATAACCCAGAACTACATGATTTGTTAAAAGTATTTGAAGGTGCCTTTGAGGTTGACTTCAGACATTTTTTGAAGTACAACCACACTATTAGTAATTTAACAACAGAGGAAAGCAATATTTTGCAGGAATTGTGTACCAACCATGATATAAGATGTATGCAGCCTGACAAGGAGGGTAGGATAGTAGCTATGCAACGGGATGATTATGTACAGAGAATGTTTCAAGTTTTGTATAGTGAAACTTACAGTGAAGCTGTAAATGAAGTAAATGTGGCTTATAGGAAAATTGATTATGATTTGTTGGACATGTTGACACAAGATCAAATAATAGTCATTGAATATAATTATATAGCCATTGATTATCCTAAGCTTCCAGTGATTTTCGGTATACCAAAGATCCACAAGGATCTTAATACCCCCCCACACACACACACACACACACACACACACACACTTCCAGTTGTTGATTCTGGTTGGTCTAAAACAAGCTTCCTTGATAACAAGTTAAAAAACTGTGTTTCACAGATTCCTTACCTTTGCAAGGATTCATGGCACTTATTGTCATTTTGCAACAGTTTAAGACCTATATATATGATGAAATTTTAATTACTATAGATGTGAAATATTCGTTCAGTTGCATACCCCATCAGATGGGTATGGAGTGGTTTGGCGAATTTTTACACAAAGTTATGGAACTTAACCAAGATGTTATTAACACCTATTGCCAGTTGATGGATATAGTGTTAAGATACAACTTCATCCAGTTTGAAGGGCACTACTTCCAGCAGAGCCAGGGAGTGGCCATGGGCTCCGCCTGTGGTCCACTGTATGTGATATCATCATGGCCTGGTGGGAAAGATGCTTTTTTTGTTACTAGCAGATTTTATACCTATATTTCCATGTATGTCTGCTTCTTGGATGATTTGTTTATTTGTTGGAAAGGAGGGACCCCCAGAGGAAATAAGTTCATTCATAGACTATATTAATCAGATGACTGGCTTTTTGAAATTCACTTATTCAGTGGGTACAAATTGTATAGTGTATTTGGGTGTTGAATCATCCAAGATGGAAGGTGGGGGAATTCAATCTAAAATATATAGAAAGCCCACATTTCTAAATGTTATTTACACTACACTAGTAGTCATCCACCACATGTTAAAAGTGGAATTATTAAGGGGCAACTTGTAAGAGCAGCCCGAATGGTTTCTGAATTCAGTGATTTTTTTGAGTGAATGTGATGTAATGGGGCAGATGTCTTTGGATAGGGGTATCCCTTATCATTGATTCGTAGTATAAGGGATGAGGTTATAAGGAAGTGAAACACTGGATTTTATGTACCTTTAATACAAGGGTCAAGTTTAATATCACCCCCCATTCAACCTGTTATACAGGTAGATTCATCACATGAGTGTACGACTAGTAATACTCAAGCAGTATTTGTATCTAGTTATGACAAAGAAAGGAGTTTAACCTTTCTAGTGATACTTCTTTTTGTCCCTTTGTTATTACATTTAGTGAAGATAGCTATATGGTCACTGATTTTAAACAAAAATTTGGAGTATTATAAAAGGGGACTTAGATATGCTGGACAGCTTTGGACCAGCCCCTAAGGGTAGTATATCGAAAGGGTTGTAACATTAAAAATATTTTGGAAAGGCAATGTACTGGTACTAGGACACAGACTTGTCAGATGGCACCATGTGGTATGTGCCAGCAGTGCCAGCATATTTTTGTTGGGTCCAGCATTAAGGAATTGGATAAGACCATAAAAGTAAAGGGCAAATACAGTTGTTATTCTAGGGCAGTGGTTTATATTGCCCTATGCACACAATGTAATGGATACTATGTGGGCAAAACGCAATGCAAATTGTCACAAAAAATTTATGAGCATTTTTATGAAATTGCACAACATAAGGAAACCAATGCCATATACTGGCACTTAAAGCCATTTCCTCAACATACATTCTGGACTACATAAAAGGAGACATGAAGGAGCTCTTGGATTATGTAGCCCAGGCGGGTATGACCCTAGCCCTGAGCAGCATCCTACCATCACCCAGAATGATACCACAGTACAAGAAGAAAATGATTGATTTTAACAATTGTCAAAGTTTCTGGTGTCATTCTAAGGGGATCCAGTATCTGTCTGCCTGGGATGACATGATTGACAGACCTTGATGCTTTGCCAAAGATGTCACCCCTGGGCTTCCAGATACTGGCCAAGGCTTTTGCCACCCCTATAGTGCCTTTTTTAGGCGGCATTCCAAAGACCAAATTACAACCATAACAGCTACAAACAAATACAATCTGAGAGTCATGGTGCTCATTGCTAGAAGTCTAAATCTCAAAATGCACTTACTTGAAGCACTCCTTAAAAAAGGAGAACATCGACATCTGTGCTGTAACAGAGACCTGGTTCAAGGCAGCAGAAAGCACCCCTGCACTCACAGGCTATAACTCATTCCACACCTTTCAGCCCCAGAACTTGGACCGAAGCTCCAAAGGAGGTGGTGTTTCCATATTCATAAAGGATCCGCACACCTCCAGACTGGTAGCCCAACATAAAGCATCTGAGATACTTCAGGTGCAGCTAACATTGAGTAAGACAGCGATTCAGGTCATAGCCTGCTATAGGTCCCCAACCATGTCCCAAGACTCACACTCCATGTTCCTAAGCACCCTGGAGAATATGTGGGTCCAACCTAGCACTCTCATACTGGGTGACTTCAACTACCCCTCCATTAACTGGGAAAACTACTCATGTACCAATACACCTGCCCAATGCTGTCTGGAATTCATTAATTCCAATGCTTTGGACCAGCTCATTCTTACCCCCACTAGAGGTAGCATCATCCTTGACCTGGTCATTAGTAACATGAGAGACCGTTGCTCTACACCAATAGTCAACTCCTCCCTGGTTAGATCAGACCACAAACTAATCATCTTGGAAATCCATATCCCACCCACACCCCTGCAAAGGTAACCACCATGAAAAACTTCTCCAAAGCTAACTTTGGGCTCCTAAAAACAGAGATGGCTAACTTCACAGCACTCATGCAAATGGAGAATAGTTGCATAACCGTCGAATCATACACCAATGCACTGTACAAACGTGTACACAAATGCATGGATCTCACCATACCCAATAGAACCAAGACGTTCTCCTCAAAAAAAAAAAAAAGGAAGCCAATCTGGTGATCCCCTCCCATAAACAAACTCCACAACAGGAGGAGGAAACTGATGCGAAATAAGGTGAAGTTCCAAGACTGGAAAAACTCCCTTATCAGCCTCAACAAAAAACAGAATTGCTCCAGATAGTAAAGACAACCACAAGGCCTTCTGTAGTTATGTAAATAATCTCCACAGCAATACCCAGATTTGCTCTGAGCTACTGCCCAATGGTACCTCCTATACTGAGCCAACAAATATTTTCATTATACTGGCTGACAGATTCAGTGCTAACTTTATCCCTCCCCCCCCAAAGGACCAATCACAATACCAGTAGATTGCCAGACAGCCAGTATTAGTGTTGCACAGGTTAAAACAGCACTGTCCAAGGCCAAGAATACAGCTTCTGTGGGACCTGACAATATCCGTGGCTGTGTTCTACATGAACTACAGAGTGAACTGGCACCTCACCTGTGTGCCCTGTTCAATCACAGCCTCACCTTAGGCTTTCTCCCTACCGAATGGCGCACTGCAACAGTCATCCCTCTCCACAAAGGGGGAGCGACTACAGACCCTGGGAATTATCCTCCAATTAGCCTGACCAGTCTGATATACAAAGCTATGGAACGCATCATCATCAACCTGATAAACAAGGATATAGGGAATCTCCAATCTCTGGATCCTACACAGTTTGGTTTTGTGAAGGGTAGATCATGCCTGCTCAACTTGGTCGACTTCTTTGAGTTAGTCGCCAGACCTGTGGATGAAGGCAAGGTGGTTTGTACAGGCTACCTTGATCTGGCCAAGGCCTTTGATACCATTCCCCTCTCAGGAATCGTAGAAAAACTCACTAAGCTAGGCATCATCCCCTGTATCACTAGGTAGGTTGCAAACTGGCTCACAGAACCCACAGTGTGAAAGAAGCTGACTCCAAGTCAGACTGCCGATCAGTTACGAGTGGAGTCCTATAGGGTTTGGTCCTGGGTCCTCTCCTGTTTGGTATCTACTTCTGTGAAGTCCAGGCCAACACAGAAATGCCTCGGCGACACCAACAACTGGCGTCAGGACCATGGCCTTAAGCTCAATGGCAAAAAATTTGTCATCATCCCCCTTGGGAAAACCCAGTTCCCCTGAATTACCACATTGATAGTAGTCCACTGAACTCAGAAGGCATTAGAAGAGATCTGGGAACACAGGTTGACAGCAACCTCTCATCTGACCACCACATTGCCACTGTGGTCAGAAAGTCCTATGTGGCACATATCATTACTAAGGGTTTTGCATCCAGGAAGAAAGAGGTCATTGTCTCCCTCTACTCTTCCCTCATTAGGCCAATCGAGTACAATGCCCCATTTGGTATGTACCTCACTAGACACCTGCAAACACTGGAGAGGCCACAAAAGTACCTCACGAAGAGGATCCTAGGCCTTAAACACTTGTCCTATATGGACAGACTCAGAAATTCTCCAACTATTCTCTGTCTCATAGAGCCTACTTAGAGGTGATCTCTACTTGACTTAAAAACCATATATGACCCAGCTCTGTTAGAAATGCTACAGCTAAAGAAATCCCAATCCCTCCGCACTACACGCTCCAGACACCTTGTACTCAGTACCACAATCAAAAGAATATGCTGGAGGAACAGGTTCATAACCCAGAGACTGCCCATGCTATGGAATAGACTTCCCATATATGTCAAGCAGAGCACCTCACTGGCCCTCTTCAAGAGAAATTTGATGAGTGGATGGGAAATAGAAAATTCACCCTGGGGATCACTCCAGTGGCTCTAGTCGACAGAGGCAGTAGGAACTAAGGTTGGGTGGTATGAAGCCAGGGTAATCCTATGGGCTAAGCTTGTAAAGGCTCCAAGGCCATTACCCTAGTACACACCCGTGAACCTATTCAAATTTGCTTGTATTACAGCAGATACAAAGTGAAGCCAGTGGGGGACCATGGAAGTTATATTTAGAAGAGAAAGAGGTATGGTAGCAGATTTATTTGAATGCTAGTTGTCCACCAGGATTAAATGACATGGTGTCAGTTTCTAGTTTGCTCAAATTAAAAGTTGACATGCATTTGGCATCTTTTATTGTAGTAATTTAACTATCAGACTAAAGTATGATTCTAAGCAGTACAACTAACATTGTTTGAAATGTGCACTATGAAATTAGACAAGCAAATAGAATATTAGTATGAATACATGCTCTAAGCATATTTTGTTGCTATGTTTTAATGTGATGCATCTTTAGCGGCTTCTTGAATCTTGATGGACTGGTTATATACCTCCGTACCTGATGATTGTCATCAGCTTTTTGATGTTGGACATTTGTAAATAGGGTTTTATTGTCCTATATATCTTTAAGATAATATTGAATATGTTCACGCAAATAGCGATACATCTTAATTATTTTAATATGGTTTATTTTCTTTTTGTAATAAGGTTTTTTCATATTTAGCTGTTATAATTTTTGACTAAACATCATATTATCAAAGGGCAAATATGTTATATTGAAGCCGGTTAACACTACACTTGCGTATGCTAAACTGATTTAGCAGATGTTGTCCTTGATCTGTAGTGTGTTACGACATAATGTATTTTATCTAGACCTTTAAATGATGAACAGAGTAACAAATCGTTTAGAGTATTTAGTTTCTGAGTTATATATCATATGTTTTTATAAATGATTTTTATAAATTCTGTTGATGAATGTTTTTGGAGCACTTTATGGCAATTGAATATGTGTGCCTCAATATGGGCGCCATAGAACATTATGAATCTGTCTTTTTAAATAGTAGAATGATTATTGTTTTAATCATTTGATCATTGGTTTGCTAATTACTTAATTGGTACTTAGTTCTTGTATATAAGTAGTGAGGTTTCTTTGTCTAATTGTAACCTGATGAAGCGCACTTGTGTGTGCGTGAAAGCGCTCGTTTTACAATAAAATCGTTTTTACTTTTCATGGTGGTTCCTTGCAGTCTCATTTATCTTCAAATTAAAAGTGTATAACAGATAGAATTACATTCTTTATCACTAGAAACGTGTAATGTATAAATTCAAATGGTAGATGGATGTAATGCAACGTTAATAGTGATGTGAATGTCTCTTTAAGGAGCATGTATTTTTTTTCAAACTTGTAGGTTCCTGACTTTTTAAATGAGTCGTGGGGGTGTCTACTCGATGTTATTGCCTGCTGGTAGTTATGACTCTGCTATAAATGGTTGGGTATGTTTGTTAAATGGTGTCTGAAGATGTTTGGTGATTTTAAACCTGAGAAAAACACTTACCAACAAAAGGTATTTTACTGGATTTTGCACCTGTGGTTCTCCTCCTTTGCTGCTATTTTGCTCTTCTGGTTGGTGAAATTTTGCTTTTTCCTGGGAAGTAACTAAGGAATCAGTGAAGAGAGGAGGAACTTAAGTTATAAGAGGCAAGTTTGTCAAGAAGTTTTTGATGGCAGACAGAGTCAAATGCCCTTGACATGTCTAAAAAGACTGAGGAGACAAGAAGACCACTATTTTAGAAGAAGTTAACTGTGTTAGTGAAACTGACAAGAACAGTAGAGGTGCTATGTTTGGGTCAGAATCCATGCTGAGAGTTGGATAGCATGTTGTTACATTTTTTAAGATTTTTAGCTAGAGGAGTGAGGAAAGCAATAGGATGGTAGTTGGATAAGTCAGTGGAAGTGCGACCTTTGTGGAGAGGTATGATGTGAGAGATTTTCCAGATAGTGCAGACATGACTCCAAGATGGAGCGATTAATGAGAATAGATATAGGATAGCAGATAGATGGTGCACTTAGCTTTAGGTATTCATAGGTAGGTACTAATCTATCGGCCCAAGGGCCTACATAAGCCTAGTCAACAAGGTTCCCTGCCTTACGCCACCCAAGAAAAGTTATTTTCCTGTGCCACTGTCAAGCAGAGACACAGAAGTTATCCCCGGGGTGTATTTCCCAATCACTCATCAAGATTTTTCTATAAGGGTGCTAATGAAGAACTTTGCTTGACATAGATGGGTAGCCTGTTCCAGAGTATGGAAGTGTCTGGGACAGGAATCTATCCCTCCAGCATGTCCTATTTATTGTGGTGACAAGGTTTAGGTCCCTAGAGTGTGTAGCTCGGAGGGATTGGGATTTCTTTAGATGTAGCGTGTCCAACAGCTCTGGGTTTGACATAGCTTTATATGTTAGGCAGAGATCGCCCCTGAGTAGGTGATATGCGATTGAGTAAAGCTGGAGTTTTTTGAGGCAGTCAGTGTAGGGCATTTGTTTGAGGCCAGTAATCCTCTTTGTGAGGTACTTCTGTGGCCTTTCCAGCTTCTGCAGATATCTTGTGAGGTACATTCCAAAAGGGGCATTGTACTCTATAATGGATCTAATGAGAGTCGAGTAGAGGGGAACAATGACCTCTTTTTTTCCTGGATGAGAACCTTTTTATGATGAGGTGTGCCATGCAGAAGGACTTCCTGACTACTATGGCGATGTGACTATCAAAGAAGAGACTACTGTCCACCTGGGTCCCAAGGTCTCTTATCACGCATTTGGTGTTAAGTAGATTGCTGCCTATGTGGTAGTTCATGGGTACAGAGTTTTTACCAAAGGGGATGACACTGCACTTTTTGGCATTGAGCTTGAGTCCATGGCTCTGACACCAGGCATCTGTCTCAGCAGGGCCCTTCTGTAGGATGTCCACATCATTTGGGAACTTGACTATGGCTTCTAGTTTGCAGTCATCTGCGAACTTCATTAGCCAGAGGCCTTCTGTGTTAGCCTGTACTTCAGAGAAGTAGATACCAAACAGGAGAGATCCCAGGACGGAACCCTGTGGTACTCCACTTGTCACTGCCTTGAGGTCAGATTTGGAGTCTGCAACTTTTACAGTGTGGGTTCTGTCAGTGAGCCAGTTGGCAATCCATCTTGTTACATAGGGATTTATACCTAGTTTAGTGAGTTTAGCTATAATTCCAGAATGGGGGATGGTGTCAAAAGCCTTGACGAGGTCAAGATAGGCTGTGTGAACCACCTTACCCTCATCTACGGCTTTGATGACTGCCTCAAAGAAGTCGATCAGGTTCAGGAGTCATGATCTGCCTTTCACAAACCCGAAGTGGATGGGATCCAGAGTTTGGGGGTTACCAATGTCTTTGTTTATGAGTTCTATGATGATACATTCCATGGCCTTGCAGATCAGGCTCACCAGTCCAATAGGTTGATAGCTCCCGGGATCAGTGGTGGGCTCCCCCTTTGTGGAGTGGGATAACTGTTGCTGTGCACCATTCAGTGGGCACAAAGCCTGATGTGAGGCTATTATTGAACATGGTGCTTAAGTGGGGAGCCAGTTCGTGTAAAACGCAGCCTGGGATGTTGTCCGGTCCCATGGATGGTGTGTTTTCGGCTTTAGAGAAGTGCAGCTTTTGCCTGCGTAGTTGTGATTACAGGGACTCTGCATTCTTCCTGTATAGATATGGGCCCTTTAGGGGGTGAGAGGAGGGTAAAGTTAGCACTGAACCTATCTGCCAGGATGTTGGCAATATCAGTTGGTTCTGTAATTTCCTTGCCTTTGTGCTGTAACTCAGAGCAGATCTGGGTGTTGCCATTGAGATTCTTGACATGGCTATAGAATGCTTTGTGGTTGCCCTTGGAATTAGTGGGATTAAGGGGAAGAAGGTTTAAGCTTTGTAAGAAGCATTTTGATTTAGCTTGTAGGAACCTGTGATACAGTGAAAGAGTTAGGGGAGTTGATGGTATGAGGAATGTTTAGAGGTGTGTTGGGGTTGTTTTGTAAGAGGGAAATTTTAGAGTTAACGAAGTGTGAATTGAATTGTGAGGCTACACTATCTGTAGCATTTGAGCTGGATGGGGGTGGACTAGAAGATTTGCCAGGCTTAAGAAGGTAGTTTATGCTATTCCAAAATTTAGCTTGGTTGCTTGAATGTTTTTACTGAGATTTGAGAAAAAAACATTTTTTGTCAAGTATAATCTGTTTTTAGCTTGGTTCTACAGTTGTTAATATTTTAGTAGGTCTGTTTTTTTGTTATGTGGTACATTGACCAAGCTTTGTCCCGTTGCTTTAGTAAGGCTTTGGTACTGCTTGTTAGCCATGGTAAATGTTTGGATTTGGCACAAATTTTCTTAATGGGGGCCATGTTGTTGAGAGTATTCAGAAAATTGAAGTACTGGAATACATACCGTGTACGCTTAGTCTAGGCTTTATTGAATTTGGTCCACATCTTTTGTGGAAGTTACTTTAGCTGACAGAATTTTGGAGATTCAAGCATTGTCTTCCAAAATCCCCTTACACTGAATTTCATGATGCTAGGAAAGAAGAGATAAATCATGTCATTACTTTCATTAATTTTAAGACAATGTGATACATTTCTTGGTGATGATGTTATAAAAAAAAGAAGGTGCATGCTATTCTCCATGTTTCGTTGTTCATCATGCTGACATCCTTGGAGTTGTAAGGATTCCAGCTGCATTCCATGGGTGTCCAGAAGTTGTGACAGGTAGTCTAGAAGAAATGGCTACTTGCTGCTAATTCCTAAGGATAAGGAATTATACTGCAGCAGTCTTCCTGCAGTTTTCTGAGCCCATTTATTAGATATTCTTCATAAGACTGTGTGTCTGAAAACTAATGTAAAATAATAACATAATATAAGCAATGCTTTGGGGCAGTATGTTGTCTCAGTGGTTAAGATCTCTGGCTCAGAGTTCCAGGACCTAACATTCAGCCCTGTCCCCTGGTTATATATGTGTAGAGTTTGCATATAATTTCAAAGTCTTTCTGGAATTATTTCTGGGCATGCTGGCTTATTCCCCACAACATGCTGTTAACTGCCTACCCCAAATTATCCTTATGCACTATGTTTGTGTTATAGTTACCTTTTCCTTTGTGGCTCAGATCGCTGGTGAAATGGATCCAAGAAGCATGAGTTCAATTACTCCAAGTTAATAAATGCATAAACTAAATATGCCTTCATTTTAATAGGTGATGCACAAGAGAACTTCATATCAAATAATTGTCTTCCTTTTATATTTATTTATTTATGCCAGCTGAGAAGGTATTGCTTTAATCATCTGATGTTTAAGGGATGCATAGTCATGTAAGAGAGAGAGGGAGATTGCAGGAAGTCATCATTTGTTATTGTTTCATTCACCATTTGAAGAAAGCACTCATCATACCATACATCTACACCTCTTAGCGCAAGAAAACTGGGGCAAAAAGCAAAATAATGGGGAGACATAGGCCCAAAAATAGGGGCAGATTTTAGATATTGCTTTATGAAACTTAGAAAGTTGCTGGAATAGCAGGATTTGTGTTAGCACCCATTTTCTGAAGGATATGAAGTATGGAACTCAAATGCATGCCTTTATTTAGTGACTACAGTCTTCAGTTATTTTCCAGAAAACCACAAATTTGATGAGGAACAGACTAAAAATATGAGGCAAAAATCTGGACATCATGCACAAATCTGGACAGTTGAGAACTATGGCATCCAAATTTCTAAATATTGCTTTTCAAAGTGATTTGAAAATAAGGTTGCACTTTATTTCAGGAAATATGGCAATGAGTATAATTTGTGGTCATTCCATGGCCATCACTGTTTTAGACAAGTCTGGCCAAAGAGAATTGCACAGTTGTTACTTGTAATATTTTTGCATCATCATTAATACTTTAGTCTTAATTTTACCTGCACTTTTTCTTGCCTAACTGTTCTGAAAGGCATCCAAATGTGAACCTACATGGCACAGTTATCCACAAGTAGCAAGTGAGATTGTATTCCATGCTAATGACTTAGTGCATAGCAGTGAAGAACAGCGTATTTAGTATAACAATAGGTCTTCAAAGGAAGCCAGGTTATTGGGTCATGTCTTTTTTCTTCACTGTGGAGTAACCCATAGTGAGTATTTCTGTAGTAATATCCCTTGTATGAAGTCCTCTAGCTCGGCAGGTACATTGATGTTTGAGACTGTACTGTTTTTTTTTTTTGGGAGGGTAGGGGCATTTTAAGCATATTTTTACAGTTTACTTTAAACAATTAGAGGAGAGTTCTTGCATGGCTACATTATACAGAGATTCTGGATGGTGGTGGTGTTGATCCATGACAGACTGTTTTGAGTAGTTTCAGTTTAAAAGTTCTAGAGGTGTGGCTTAATTCCAGAACCAAAGATCCAGTTCCATGGTTTATGCATACACATAATTTACTAGGAAGTGATAAGTTAGACAAATAGCCATTCTCTGTCATATCAACATTCAAAGCTAAAAGAAGATTTAGAATACTGAGGTCATTTTGAATAAAGAAACAGTACTTTCAAGAAAGTGAAATAAAGTAAGGATCCAAGATTCTTTACCAGAGAATATGCTTTCATCTGGGAAATGGTTTGGAGCAAACTTTTTCTTCTTAAGTCATTTTGAATAAATTGCACATTTCCTGATCTAATTATTACCTTTCACAAAATACTAATGCAGAACTCACCAGTTTTATTCTGTTGAAGGATATTGTCACTGTGATGTCTCCACTCTGGGCCAGTAATCAAGGAGCCTAATTCCTCACCACTGACACTGGAGAGGGAAGGTCATTTGGAATACAAATGTATACACTTAGTATTTCCAGATGCAGACCTCTCTGCATCAAGCACAGTTTCCCTTAAGGGCACACAGGGGAACATACTAAGCCCAGAGTCTGGGTTTCTGTCCCTCTCTCTTCCCATGTCCCCAGTAAGTTTTCCCACTGGCACAGCTGCAAAGTTAAGTCCTCAGCTGAGTGTCCATGCCAAGTCCTCCACCCCTCTCTCTCGCTCTCCCTTCTGTGAAACTAGTGCTTTGTGTCCCTGCTCCATGTAGCTGACACACACACTCTTTGAGATTTCATTTTCACACACACACTCGCACACACACCCACACACACACACACACACACACACACACACACACACACACACACCTGGGAAAGGCTGGCCAGATTACCTGCTCTGCCAACTTTGTCCATACTATAAGGGAGATTCACTGCCAACAGTCAGTTACTATAGGGCTCTTAAAAGGGTATCCAATTATACTGAGTGAAATTAATATTAATACAAATGGTAATGTTGACCAAGCAGCAAGGCTTTAGGAGTGGCCAGAGTTATCACCAAATAAATATATTCAAATGTTCTTAAAGCTTAAATATTTTCTAAAAGGACCAGCCACAATGAAAAGTTTAAATGTATTTAATAATACCTAATGAAAGAACATGAAAATACTGAATATCTGTTTACAATAAGCAGCAGAGTTTCAACCATGGGAAATATTAAAATAACACAGACGAATAAATTCACATAGATGCAGAAAAACAATACTTAACTAATCTCACTATATTTCCTGACTAATCTAAAGAGTTATTATTCCCTGGTTCACATACTAGAGCAAGGCAAGATGAAGTAGGTGAGGAATCCTTCTATGTCAGGTTCCAAGAAACAGACTGCCTCTGAGACTTCAGTCTCCTCTAATGTTAAAACATTATTTCTGCACAGAATGACAGACATTGCATACATCTGGTCATCTGACTTCTGGTTCCCATGTAACCCCCCCCCCCATTGCTAGAAGCTGTCAGGATTTATCACCTATATGTCAATAATACACATACAGAGCCTTGCTAAGATCTGCTGCAGCTCCTGGAAGTCATGGAGTCATAAAACACCTCTGCTCTTCCTGCAGGAGCTAATAAACCATACTTCTTATAGACATTGCGTCTCTGGCCTCATTCAAAACTTGTGAGATAACATCTTTATGGCCTAGGCCCAGTAATTTAATTTTCTTATTTTTCAAAGTCAGGTAGATTGAGATTAACCTCTTCTCTTCCAGTATCCTCTGTTAAAATGTATACATTTAAACAGTTACAATAATGCATGTACATTTCTTTGCTTTCCAGCAGGGCACACTGTTGATACATTTTTAACACAAGCAACTTTACAAATACATTTTCAACACAAGCTTCTGTACAAATTAGTTTGATATTGAAATAACTTATAATTCTATACTAAATTCCAGCAAGTTATGCTAGCATATGTTACACATCCACTGCCCTACTTCTTTTGGCATAGCTGGCAGTGCCTCACATCATCACAGTCGCACTTATTACAAGCAGTTTAAAAATAAGCCGTTCTTTTATGTTATTTTTTTCTCTCTTTTCAGGATGCTCTCACTGACCTGACAGGGGATGCGGAAAGGTTGCCGGTGGAAGGGCATCATGGAACGTGGCTTGGACATAAGGTACTAGCAACCTGCAGGCACAAAATGTCTTGTAATTTCAAAACCTGTATTTCTTCATGTCATGGTGTTCAGAACAAATGTATAACACTGGAAAGTTGTGCTGTCAGTAGTGACTTGAATGATTGTTTTAACTTGAGAAGTTTCTGTAACACTTTGCAACAGTAAGGGCATAGATAAGTGTCTATGTAATGGGAACTTGCAATAGTAAATTTCCCAAGATGTGGATGCAAAACTGTTTCCACTGTTGAACGAGAAGCAGTAATCCCCTGATGTACATCATTAAGTATCATTGTGGTGGTGGTGCTGCGGTAGCGTTGTCACCTCACAGTTAGACGTTGCCCGTTCGATTCTCAGAGCGTCTTCTGTGTAGCGACATGCGTGAATGGGCATTCCTTCGTTGAAAGTTGTGTGTTAGGCCCGGCAAGCCAGCATGTAAAACTCTACTGCCAGTCATTAGCGGACCGGAGTTCCACTGTGGCGACCCCTAACCGGGAAAAAGCCGAAAGACACAAAAGCTTTAAGAAATTCATAAAATGAATAAGATCAGCCACAGATAGACTTTAGTCTTCTGACCACTTCCTGTGAACTGTTAGGTGTGCTAAATGTGACAGAGTTTACTCCATGTTATGGTTGTCAGCCAAAGGCATGCCATGGGTCACTTCTTTTACTGAGTTGAAAGAAGAGTAGGTTGCTTTTTTGTGTTTTGGTGTCTAATGACATTCTTAGAAATGACAGCAAATATTCTTAAAAGACTCGTATTTCTCCTGAAGACTACCACTTACAGTATCTGTTTGTTTTAGGAGAGAAACATTATGACAAGGCATGTGGATATTGCATTACTTTCAATAAAGAAATATTACTAAAATATTGCTGAAGTCCAGGCTGGCCTTAGCTCTGGAAACATACCCCTCTACCTCAGGATAAAACCCCATTCAAAAAATTAAACCATCCTTATATATCTCCCAAGAAAAGTGAAGAAAACAAATGGTCTCTGAAGCACCAAATAAAGCATAGGAATATGGGGGGGAAAGTTACATTATGAAGGAAATAGTGGATGAAATCAGACAGACTGCTGAGGCCTTAGTGACCTAGCCAAAGTTTCCATCCAGTCCTTTTTTTCTCTGTAGCCATATGAGTCGTGGTTTGCAGTGCTGCCAGCATAAGAAGTTTTGCTGTCTACTTTTACTGCTCAGAATGAACAGAATGGTGATTTGGTTTCTGGCAAGGCACCATTAGCTGTAAAATTTATAGCCGTATTGACAATGCATTTATAAACATCTGATTCCCAGTTTCTTATTACAGAGAAAGCCATACTCATGCTCCTTGCCAGTTGTCTCAGGCATACACAGTAGGCATTCATTAAGATTCGCTGGCATGTTGTAGAAAATTGCATAGCTTCTTGCCCTCTGTGATTTATTTTATTTTATGTTATGCTATTGAAATCTGATTACTGGCAAAGTTCGACTGGATAAATGCCCATTTTCAGCAGATCTCCAAGCAGAAAAGCTCCAAAGTTTCCAAAAACATTTTAAGAACACGTCTGTAAATTATGGCAGGCTGAAATAATTAGTAAGAAAAACACTGGAACCACCACGAAATAAAACAGCAACTGATTTAATTACATCAGGTTACAAACAACATAACTTCTCCCCATCCTTATATACACTATAAATCACATAATAATAAAACAATTAAACAATAAAAATTAAACAATTAAGCATAACATATTAATTAGACAGGAAGTCTTGACCAAATTAGGCAATGTTAAAACACTGACACCTAGGTGTCTGTTACTATAAAACACCACAATTCAATGTGTTAAGTGCAAATCTGCAAGACATAGAGGCTTAGTGAGGGTGTACTACCATATCTCCACTTTGTTGTATTAGGAGACATATCCTAATCATAACAAGTAAGTATTAGATATATACAGTCATTCTATCACTATGATGGATCACAAAGAAAATTCCAATATAAAAAGTACATAAAATGCAAATAGTCCTGTATTAAAAATATGTATTAAACCCATCCTAAATAAAACAAAGAGGAAGGGAGGGAGAGGTATGAAAGTGTAAGGAAAAAGGGGGGGGGAAGGGGGGGAGGCAAAAAAGGAAGGGAAGGGAAGATGGAAAACATAGGAAATGGAAGAAGATGAAGAGGAAGAAAAAAGAAAGAAAAGAAGAAATAAAAATAATGAAAATGTATGCTATGAGTCAGATAGAGTGACAGATGGCCCCCATCTACTATAAAAGTGCTGGTCTAATACTAACCGCTGTGTTGAGTCCTGGTTCTATGTGGGCTCTAAGGGACAAGATCCATTTTAGCTCATTAAGTTCAAGGGATCCTATGGAGTCTCCTTCTCTTCTATTCGGGTATTGTATCTGTAAAACTCTGAATTTAAAAATATGTTTCTGATATATCTGGCAGTGCTTGGCTAAAGGATTACTAACATTGGCCTTCCTAATGTCGTAGACATGGTTATATATTCTATCTTGGTCATTCCCACATAGTAAGCCTCACAGCTATCACAACTAGCCAAGTAGATTACATTTGTTGTCTCACATGTACCAAACCCAAGTCCATCAAAACTTTGATCAGTTGCAATAAATTTACAGATACAACACTTCCTACATGGGTAGGTTCCTTGTTTGATATTAGTTCTAATGTCCAGTGTGTTTATCTGGATATTGTCCTTACACAATAACCTTTTTAGGTTATAGCAATTATTATACCTGAAGCTAGGTTTGTTACCAACTATTTTCAACAAGTCATTGTCCATAGCAAGTAGTTTCCAGTTTCTTTGGATAATGTCCCTGATATATTGAACATCATTTGTATATTTGATGTCAAAATATACTCTATTATCAGTCCTAGTCCTATTCCCATAGGTTACATGCCTCTTTATTCTACTATTCTGTGATGGTCCGCCATCCTGCTGGAAGGGGTCATACTTATACCCTGATACCAGTTGGGAGGGATAACCCCTGTCTAGAAAACATTCAGCCTGAAAGTCCAACAAATCCTCCTTTTTGCTATCAATATTACACAATTTCCTAATTCTTGACATTTGGTTTTTAACTACATTGGGAAAAACATATCTGGGATGCATACTCCCATAATGGAGTATGCTGTTCCTCCAGCATGGTTTCCTATACAAGGACGTGGTAATCTCATTAAGGAAATTCTTATAAATGGTAACATCCAGGTAGTTGGCCTGAGTAAAGGAGTGTTCATGGGTAAAGCTCAAAAAAGTTGTAGTTGAGTTCAGATACTCAACGAACTCATTCAGGGATTCAACTCCTCCATTCCAAAAAAGAAGTATATCATCGACATAACGTCTGTAAAGGATGGCATTAGTTGTAAAAGTGTGATCATTAAAGACGTAAGTCTTCTCCCATATGTAGACAGCAAGATTGATGTTTGCCTATATATCCTATTTTGGAATAGGAAGACATTATTAGTCAAGATCAAGTCTAGAAGAGAACATACAGTTAACTGATCTGTATGATCTAGGTCACTTAACTCAATTAAACAGTCTCTAACAGCATCTATTCCAAAATCATTGGGGATGCTGGTAAATAAGTTCTTAATGTCTAAAGTGACCATCAAAGTATCAGGTCTTATATTATCAAGTAGGGTAACATTTTCCAAATCGTTCAATAACTCAAAGGAATTTTTCAAAATAGTGGGAATAAGGCCTATCAAGGGGCCTAACTTCAACTGAACATAGTGGGCATAACCTCCCAGATACAATAGGTCGTAAAGGTGGAGGGGTTATACCTTTATGCATCTTGGGAAGCCCTTTGATGAGAGGAATTAAGGGGGATTCAATCACTAAATAATCATACAGATCTTTGTCAATACATCTTGTCATCAGGAGATCGTAAAAAGTATTGTGCACATTTCTCACTATTGAGCTCACATCTATCTTGTTTAGCTCAGAATATGCTGCATCATCCTTTAACATATTATTCATTAAATCAGTATAAAATGCTGTATCCATGGCGACTATCCCCCCCCCCCCTTATCGGCTGGTCTAAAAACCAAGTTTACATTGTTAGCCAAATTATCCAACGCCCCTTTTTCATCCATGTTTAAGTTGACAAATAATCTCTGTCCCACCTTTGTAAAACAAATATAGATCATAAACAATCAATGTTTCCAGAAATAAAAAGTACTCTTTCTCTTTAATGTCCTAATATTATAGGATGTACCTACATCATCTGTGTCATTAAATAAGCATTTGAGGGCTAACTTTCTGGTGAACTAACATAATCATGGTATCAGACAAACAGCGAGGGTATAAAGGAAAGTCCTCTATTTAGTACAGCACATTCAATGTCCGAAAATACTTTAGAAGATAAATTAAAAAACAAAATATTCAGTTCTTTTCCTCTCCCTCTGCTTATGGAAGTTCAGCGCCACTGCTGATCCAGGAGTAAAACTCATGGTCTGTCCACCGTTCTTAGGTCTCGCCCCTGTATTCACTGTCCCTCTTAGGCCTTCTTGATTACATGGAATAGTAAGAGCAGGAGTGGCAACCTCGTCTGCTGAACTACTAGAGGCAGGAATATTATTATTGAGGCTGAAATAATGCAAGAGTTGCCAGTTGGTACAGGCAAAAAGCAGTGTTGTTTGAGGGAGAGTAGAGTGTAGTAGACATAGTGATAATAGTGAAGGGCTTGATTGTGAAAAGAGAGGAGGAGACCTACAGGCTTATGTGAAGCAGGCCATATTAGGAAAGCTCTGTTTATACACAGTAATGAAAAATGTTTTTTTTTAATTTCAAAGTCTGTATGGTATGCAAAGCTTAATCATGCTTCATGTCATTTTAGGTTTATAGTGATTAGACTGGGACAAAGATGTTCAGAACAGTCAATGAACTAGGAATTGTAATAGAACAGCATAAAGAACAACTGCTTGATTGTGAAAAGTGTATATTTATGAGGAAGAAATTATCCCTGTGAAGTAGGGATACTGTAGGATTAAGAAGGAGGGTGACTGGAGCAATATTCTTGGACATAATAGCTTTCCTTGTGATCTGCATTCCATGTTATGACCTCTTATTAAGCACACTTCAGTGAGTGAAATACTCCTTGAGATTACAGAAAGGGATGTTCCAGAAAGAATTAAAGAAGGAACTTCCATTTTCCCTAAATAAAAATGAGATGCCGAAGTTTCGGATAACCCAGTGCATACAATTCTAGTTCATCTTTCATGTACAGTCTTTTCAGTGCGTTGTTTCAAGTCTTAAGCAAATAACTTTCTCAAAGCACCAGATCTTATTTTGATAAAAACTCTGTTATTGCAGAAAGAGATCCGAGTTCCCCTAACATATGTAAGAACACATTGCGTCAAATAAACTAAAACACAACAAGGTGCTAGATGTATAAATTGAACAGGGGTACAAGCAGATTGTTAGTACTACAGCTAGACAGAATGTTTGGTTTAGTAATGCAGTAGCTATAAGAATGTATTACTGTAAGTATTGAATTAGGAAATGTTGATCATTTTACTTTGTGTTGGAAGGTGCCAATGATGGGCAAGAATTCTCTGTACTACCCCTAAAACATGGGCAGTTATGACGTGATTTAGAAATAGTGAACAACTGGGGCTAGTACAAAAAAACATAATCTCCAAATATCAAGGATTACTTTTACTAAAATTTGGATGACTTGATAAAGCAGCATGTTCCAGTACAAAGTAGTAGAAAACTAACATTAGTAAGCCATCATTGATGGGCAAAAATGTTGCTGGAATTTTTTTTTTGTTTTAGAAATCTTACTATGTATCACACTAAGGAATGATATTCTAAAATATGAACATAATTTGGCAGAATGTGTTGAGTTATTTTGTAAATGTTTAAGGCATTGGGCCTGATTCCAGAAGACTTGCTGTCAGTCTAAGTGATTTTATTAAAATCCTTTCTAACTTAAACGTCATTCCTACATATTAGTGTAAGTCATGTTATTTAAAGTCCTTATAAACAATGACAATGAGTTATCAAAAGGTATGCTACGTGTCAGTTTTGGGACCTATTAAGTCAAAAGGTCCTATCTAAGATATCATATAGCTTAGCAGACTTGCAGATGATAGCAAGATATAGTCTGCGGTGACATTGGTAGGAGACCAGAGTAAAATTCAATCATCTAGATAAAATCTGATCTGATGTTGTCCTTTTCATTCTTCCTCACCAAGGATTTGATCCTTGGATCCAACCCGGTGGCATACACATGACTTCTGATCCAATTCTAAAGCTTTTCCCTCTACCCATAATGCTGTATTCTGTCCGCAACTCCTCAGTTCTCATTTGCTGTCATCATGGTAGGACAGATGATCCATCTCGAGCTGTAAGAATTATCTTTTTTAGCATAACTTCTCTCAAATTTTTCATTACAGTTATTTTTTTTCCTATTACAGTTCATAGGTAGGTACTAGGCTATTGGCCCTGAGGCCTATACAAGCCCAGCCAAAAAGGTACCCTGGCTTTTGCCACTCAAGAAAATTATTTTCCTGTGCCACTGTTAAGCAGAGCCACAGAGGTGATCCCCGGGGTGAATTTCCTATCTCCCATCCAATCATCAAGATTTTTCTTGAAGAGTGCTAATGAGAAGCTCTGTTTGATATAGATAGGTAGTTTGTTCCATAGTATGGGAAGTCTCTGGGACAGGAATCTATCCCTCCGGCATGTTCTGTTTATTGTGGTTACAAGGTTTAGGTCCCTAGAGTGTGTAGCTCGGAGAGATTGGGGTTTCTTTAAGTGTAGCATGTCCAACAGCTCTGGGTTTGACATAGCTTTGTATGTTAGGCAGAGATCACCTCTGAGTAGGCAATATGCGATGGAGTAAAGCTGGAATTTTTTGAGACGGTCTGCATAGGGCATCTGTTTGAGGCTGGTTATCCTCTTTGTGAGGTATTTCTGCAGCCTTTCCAGTTGTTGTAGATGTTTTGTGAGGTACATACCAAAAGGGGTGTTGTACTCTATAATGGGTCTAATGAGTGATGAGTAGAGGGGAACAATGACCTTTTTTTTTCTGGATGAGAAACCTTTTGTGATGAGGTGTGCCATGTAGAAGGATTTCCTGACTACAGTGGCGATGTGATTATCAAAGGAAAGACTACTGTCCACCTGTGTCCCAAGGTCTCTTATCACACTTTCGGTGTTAGGTATACTGCCGCCTATGTTGTAATTCATGGGTACAGAGTTTTTACCAAAGGGGGTGACAATGCACTTTTTGGTATTGAGCTTGAGGCCATTGCTTTGACACCAGGAATCTGTCTCAGTGAGGCCCTTTTGTAGGATGTCCACATCGTTAGGAGTTTCGATTATGGCTCCTAGTTTGCAGTCATCTGCGAACTTCATTAGCCAAAGGCCTTCTGTGTTAGCCTGTACTTCAGAGAAGTAGATACCAAACAGGAGAGGACCTAGGACTGAACCCTGTGGTACTCCACTTGTCACTGGTCTGAAGTCGGATTTGGAGTCTGCTACTTTCACAGTGTGGGTTCTGTCAGTGAGCCAATTGGCAACCCATCTTGTGACATAGGGATTTATACTTAGTTTAGTGAGTTTATCTATAATTCCAGAGTGGGGCGTGGTGTCAAAAGCCTTGACAAGATCTAGATAGGCTGTGTGAACCACCTTACCCTTGTCAATGGCTTTGGTGACTGCTTCAAAGAAGTCTATCAGGTTTAGGAGACATGATCTGCCTTTTACAAACCCGAACTGGGTGGGGTCCAGAGTTTGGAGATTACCAATGTCTTTGTTTATAAGTTCCATGATAATACATTCCATGGCCTTGCAGACCAGGCTCGTCAGGCTAATGGCGTGGTAGTTCCCGGGGTCCGTGGTGGCTCCCTCCTTGTGGAGTGGGATAACCATTGCTGTGCGCCATTCAGCAGGCACAATGCCTGAGGTGAGGCTATGATTGAACATGGTACTTAGGTGGGGTGCCAGTTCGTTCTGTAGTTCGTGTAGAATGCAGCCTGGGATGTTGTCTGATCCCAGTGACAACTTTCCTCTCTTTAGCTGTCGCTGTCATTGGGGTATTCTCATATTCTGCCGTTAGTCTTCCATACTCTTTGTACCACTCTTGGTACTTTACCTTTGCTTTTCTTACTGCAATTGACTCCTTCTCTATCTGTATCCATCTATAAATATATATATATATATATATATATATATATATATATATGGAGAGCGAGAGAAAGAGAGAGAGATATGTATAGATGTGTGTGTGTATATATATATATATATATATATATATATCAATAAGCTTGTGACTTAATGTCTAGTTAACCTTTTTCTCTTCGGATAACACTATTTGTTGTGTAACCCATTTTTTTCCTAAGGGTTTACTAATTTTCTGTTCGTCTAAGATGTCTGAGAAGCCTATGGGTTTCAAGAAGTGCACTTCATGTGGGCATATGATCCCCAACTCTGATGCTCACAAGAAGTGCGTGTATTGTCTGGGAGCTGCCCATCTTGACTTTCCGTGCACCGTTTGCACCACTTTCAATTCTATGGCGCTCTCTGATAAACATAAAATGTGAAGTTATTCAATTTCGCCGTTCATTCTTTACTGATGGGTTCAGAGCTGATCCATCGGCTATAATACGGCTGTTAGTAAAGCTCAAGGTTTACCAGTAGCTCGAGACCAAGCCCCTTATCCCATGATGCACTGCTGGAATTACCGCAGATCTAGTTTGCCATGGCATGGGTCTCAGGCATTCCAGTATTGCTCGAGCAAAAAAGTGTTTTTCGCAAGTTATTCTTCTAATTTTTGATATATATTGTTATTATTCTATAGATAGTTCTTAGAGTGGTTCTGTAGTGTATTTTAAGCTCCTTTTCCCTTCCGGTGCTTGTTAAATAGCTTAGCTTAGTTGTAGTGGTCTCGTGTTTGGCCTGGGCGTTCTCTAGTTATATTCATCTTTAGATATTTACATATTTAACCAGTGTTGGCCCTTGGCCATTGTTCTGTGTGTGTTTTTAAGTATTCTGGTTAATTGTCTGTTTTTCTAGGTTTGTTATCTTTGAAACTAGGTGTGGTTTTTGGGTATTGCTGAGTGTTACTTGCTTATTTAGGCTTGTGTGGTTTTGTGTTTCAGTGTTAAGCCTAAAGCTAATTACTTTGATATGTCTGAGGATAAAGACAAACACCCAAAGTCTGGAATCAAGAAATGTCCAGACTGCGGTCAAAAGATGTCTGTCACTGATGGGCACGTTCAGTGTGTTTATTGTTTAGGTGCAATGCATATGCAGGAATCCTGCAGTATTTGCCACTTCTTTTTCTCAAGGGTTCTTTTGGAGAGGAAAAGGAAGCTTGTGGATAGAGGTTTGCTGAAGCATCCCTTTGCTGAAGCTTTGAGTGACCAGGATGGAGCCAGCAAGTCCTCCAAATCGTCTAAATCCTCAGGAGACTCCAAGGCATCTAAAGACTCGAAAAAGTCAAAGAAAGTGGAGGATTCTGGGACATCAACTCCACAGCCTTTGGAGCAGAGTGTCTTCTCATTTCAGAGCCGACCCACAGTTTTGGAGCCGGTCTCCTAGAGACCTGCATCTCCACTCCTTCAATCGGCACTGTCAGTGCACTCTTCTAGTACTTCTGTCAGCCTCTCTAATTTGGATATGGGCCGATTGGTGCAGCAACTCTTACGGGCACCAGACCTTGCTAAATTGTTGTCTGCTCCGACCCTAGCGTCGGAACCGAAGACCACCACCCTGGAATTGACTGCTCCTCCTCCGAGCCGTACTGGACCTTTGGAGCTGGAGGGGCTGACCTGCTGATCGTGGAGCCTTTGGCGCCAATACATGATCCGGTGTCATCGGTTCCATCTACTCTAACATCCTCAGCACCGACCAGGGACTCTTGGAGCTAACACTCTCCTGTTGGGTCCGGGGAGGATAGTCGCACTGACTTATCAATGCTGACTCTTCCTCTTGGGGCCTCGGTTCAGATGAGCTCAGCTCCTACCAGGAAGAGATTATGCAAGAGGAGGCACTTGGACTCCCCACAGGAGTCTTTGGCATCTGACACTGACTTGGATGAGTAGGAAGGGTCCCCATGATCCCCCTCTGAGGATATCTCCTTTGCGGAGATACTCGAGATCCTTCGGTAGAGGGGTGATTGGCAGTCCAAAAGCCCTACTGAGGACTAGTCAGTTCTCCTGAAGGCTTTTGGGTCTCAAACTTCCACCTCTTGGGTGTCTCCACTCTTTGATGAGCTCATGCAGCTGGTCTCCCGGAGGGCGTGGGAGTCCCCAGAGTCCATGGAACCTGTCCCTTGGAGGGCTAATAAGTTCATTTCTGCTCCTGGGGATAAATCCTTTTTGTCCAAAGGAGTCCCTGCTGATGCCATGGTGGTGACAGCGGCCACTAAAAAGGAAATGTCTGAAACTTCCTCATCGATCCATCCTCCTAACAGAGAGTCCAGGATCATGGGTCGATATGGGAAACGCATGTTTAGACTTTTACACTCCGATCCCTGAACTATTTGACCCATTTCACCAGATTGCAAAGAGATCTCCGTAAGGAGTTGGGAGATGCTCTTCAGGGTACTGTAGCTGCAGAGGCATCCGACAAAGTTGCCACCCAGCTTGCTACCCTAAATTCTATTGTGAAGTCGTCCATGTGTCTCATATCATATGCAGCCGATGGGATGAGTAGGGTAGCGGGTACAGGAATTGCTCTAAGAAGACATTCCTGGATGCACATGTGTTCCTTCGCGGAGCCCTTTAAGTCTTCATTTGTCAACACCCCTTTTGATGGCTCATCCCTCTTTGGGCCTAAAGTGAAGGAAACTCTGACCAGGTGTGAACAGGAGGGAAAGACTCTCTCTGCCGTCAGAGTCTGTTTTTCCACCCCTACTCAGCCTTACCCCAAAGGCGAGGAAAAATGTGGTTCCGAAAAGCCCAAGGACCCTTTCAGGACACTTGTGGTGAACCCCCCCGGGTCAGAGGAGGGGGTAATAGTGGATGACGCCACCCTTGCGGCAGAGGGGGTCCATAACATAAGGGTGACAGAGATCACTTCTCTGGTCAAACCTATCAGCACTCCTAAAAGGAGGCCCGACTGTCCTGCTCTGGAGGAAGTAGAGGGTCGCTTATCCTTGTACCCAGATGCCTGGCAAGATATAACAAAAGACAGCTGGGTACAAAGTATTATTTCCAGAGGGAATTTTATACCGTTCTCCAAGCCACCCACCCCCGTAAGAAGAATCCTGGATGTTCCACCCAGTTACAGGGAACAAGCAACTATAGAGGTCCTCAAGTTGCTAGAAAAAGAGTCATCCAGCCAGTCCCAGCAGACCAAGCAGGATCCGGAACTTACTCAAGATTCTTTTTGGTTCCAAAGAAAACAGGGGACTGGAGACCTATTTTGGACCTCAGCAGACTCAACCAATTTGCTAAGAAGGAGAAGTTCCAGATGGTCACACTACAGTCTATACTTCCCTTTTTAGGGAGAGACAATTGGATGTGCTTGATAGATCTCAAGGATGCGTACTACCACATAAAAATGGCCAGACCATCCAGAGATCATCTGCGTTTCCAGCTGGGAGCCAATCATTATCAATTTCGGGCCCTGCCCTTTAGTCTCACTATAGCCCCCCCAGAGTGTTCACCAAATGCATGGCAGTGGTTACGGCTCACCTGAGGCATCTAGGATTCCAGGTGTTTCTGTACCTAGACAATTGATGTTTTTGTACCTAGACAATTGGCTCCTTACCTCCACTACCAGGCGTCATCAAATTCAGGAAAGGGAATGCACTGTGACACTCTGCAATTATTTAGGCACTACAGTCAACTCAGAAAAGTGCCTTGTCGTCATTGCAGCATATTGTCTTTATAGGGGCAGAGTTAGAAACTTCAACCACCACTCTGACTACCAATCGAGAGAGTCTTTCTAATTTGCCAGCATGTCAGCTCATTGGTGTCGAAGGACAGAGCACCAGCCGCAGAAGTTTTAAAAGTATTGGGTTTAATGGCGGCAGCTATCTTGGCCATACCATTAGCAAGGATGCATGTGTGGATTCTTCAATAGCTACTGTTCACTCAATGGTCCTATCAGGAACTTTCAATGAATCATATGATTTCAATTATGAACTCTTGCAAGAGAGATCTCCAGTGGTAGTTGACGTCTCTTCATGTAACCATAGGACTCCCCTTTGTACTACCCCCTCCAGGAGCCACTGTGACCACGGATGCTTCCCTGATGGGGAGGGGGCATTTTCAGGGAAAGACTGCCCAAGGCACATGGATGGATCAAGATTTACATCTGCATATCAGTGTTCTGGAGATGAGAGCAGTACTTCTGGTGTTGCAGTACTTCCAGGACACTCTTCCTCTAGGGACGATTACAATTCAGACAGACAATATGTCAGTGGTCTGGTACTTGGAACAATCAGGGTGGGACCAAGTCTTACCCCCTTTGCTGAGAAGCCATCAGAATTTGGCAGTGGGCTGTGTCCTCCCAGCGCTTTCTGTTGGCAATGCACATCCCAGGGAGATCCAACGTGATAGCAGACAAACTGAGCAGGGCAATCTTGTTGCCGCAAGAGTGGTCCCTCAAACAAGAGATTGCAGATAGGATTTTCTGCAAATGGGGTCAGCCTTGCTGCAATCTTTTTGCTAGTCACATCAACACAAAATACAGAAGCTGCTTGGCCCTGATTCTCCCTCCAGGAGAATCCCCGAGAGATGCACTCGTACACAATTGGCCCCCATGTCTCCTCTATGCATTTCCTCCCATCCCTCTAATACCCAGACTTCTGAAAAGTTGCTGGGAAGGACTATCATTCTTATAGCCACTCATTGGCCTCGGCAGATTTGTTTCCCATTTCTTTATCATCATCTGTTGGGAGGACCCATGGATTCTGGACCCAGTTCCGGACCTTCTGATACATCTGTCGGGGGGAACCTCCATCCTTCATTGCAGTCACTGAAGCTTGCAGCTTGGCTGCTCCAGTTCCCCTCACAGCCAGGCTTCATAACCTTTCTAATGAGACAAGACAGATCCTCTTGTCTTCCCATAAGCCGTCCACCAGAAGATTATATCTTAGTAAGTGGAAGAGATTTTCCATATGGGCCTCGAAGCAGAACATTGATCCTTATCAAGCCCCCTTGACGTCCATTTTAGAATTCTTGACTATGATATTTAAAAAAGGAGCTGCAGCCACTACAGTTCAGGTACAGTTGGCTGCTATATCTAACTTTCATCTCGGAGTGGACGGGCTAAACATAATGTCCCACAAGTTGTCCAAGGCTTTTCTCAAAGGAACCTTTCACATGAGGCCTCCAGTGAAAATTCCTTATTCTCATTGGAATCTAAACTTTATGCTGTCTCGTATAATTCTCCCCATTTGAACCAGCATCATCTTGTGATCTCAAATTCTTATCATGGAAAACCATATTTCTGGTGGCTATTACTTCTGCCCGCAGTGTCAGAACTTCAGGCTTTATCTATCAGCCCTCCTTATTTGATTTTCCATGCTGATAGAGTATCTCTTAGGACAAACCCCTCCTTTTTGCCCAAAGTTTGTTCGGAATCTTAATATCAATCAAGTCATTGAGTTGCCAGTCTTCTTCCCTAACCATTCCAATAAACTTGAGTATATGCTGCACAAACTTGATGTTCACAGCTCGGATATTATTTGGACAGAACTAAAGATGTTAGAAAATCAGACCAGTTCTTTGTGTCATTCTCTGAAACCAGAAAAGGTAGACCAGTGGCTAAAACAACGCTTTCTAAATGGCTATCTGATTGTATCACCTTTGTTAATTCAGCTGCTAATATACCCTTACTACACAAGATTAAAGCTCATTCTACCAGGGCAGTTTCCACATCTTCTGCATTCCAAGCCAAATTGCCCCTTGATAACATTTGTGCTGCTGCCACTTGGTCTAAACCTCATACCTTTATCACTCATTACAAAGTTGATAAGGCCTTCAGGGGCAGGGCTTCCTTTGGGTCTATGGTCTTGAAGAATGTACTCCAGTGAGCCACCTGAGATTGAGGGTGCTAGGGACGCTACCCATCAGTAAAGAATGATCGGCGAGATTGAACAACTTCACATTAAGAAGTTATGTACTCGCCATAATGTTCCATGTGCGTTCCATCTCGCCTTCATTCTTACGTCCCTCCCTCCTTCCCCCACCTGGCTGATAGTTGACCTAGAGGCTGGTCTCATCCTGGTTATTTAGTTCTTCTCCCTCTCTATGGGAGGGTAGTTCTCTTACATGGGTATAGTACACGCAACAAGCAAGATCTGAGGTAATTTTAGCAGTGCATCATGTGTTAAGGGGCTTGGTCTCGAGCTACTGGTAAACCTTGAGCTTTGCTAACAGCTGTATCAGAGCTGATGCATTGGCTGTGAACCCATCAGTAAAGAATGAAGGTGAGATGAAACAACTCACATGGAACGTTATTGTTAGTACATAACTTCTTATTAATATTAAAAGGCTTACTTTCAGCTTCTACTGGAGCTCAAATCTCCTCCAAGTTGCCTCGGAGTCAAGGAAATGGCCTCTTCCAAAATCTCAGAGAGCTTCCTTGAAACCTTCAGAGAAATTAAGGAAGGTCTTGGATCTGACCTCTTCAGATCTGAAGTCCTGCTGCCCACGGATGCACAGCACTCCTTGGAGCTGACTGGGTCAGCCCCTACTATGACCTCTCCTTTACCGCCCACCTCTTTCTCATATCATAAACCCTCAGATCCAGCCAGCAAAGGTCATATGCCTGAGTACATTTTAAAGCCTGCCTCTCTGGCCCTACCTTCATAACTGTTTCAGATGCTGAAGAAACATTTTAGACCAGCATCCACAGCATCACCCAGGTCTTCAAGGAGTCTGACAGAGGCAGATGTGGACAGGATGATGCAGAGATTTCTCAGGGCTCAGATTCAAATGAGGGTCCTGACAGCTCTGTCCCCCCTCAGATGCATGAGTGCACTCGCCCAGCCAATTATTTCTCCTCCTCTGATCTGACCCAAGGTGTCTGATCCCAGGATACAAGATCCCCATGAGGTTCGCTGTCAGATCCGAGGAAGCTTCCTTCCTCAACTCTGACAGTGTCTCTGACCAGTCCTGCTCTGATTCCCTCAAACCAGAGCAGGTCTTAAATCTGTAACTTCGGTGCCGGGTCTGAGAGTTTTGGTTCGGCTTTTCAGGTGGTAGTAAGGGCTTTCTCTTTGCACAGAGAGACGTCCTTTCTTTTCCCTGGATCCTCACCAACAGCCCTCTTTGGGTCCGAGCCCTGAACCCATCATACCTGCTCCTGAGGGTTAGCCAGTTCCAGGAAGCCTCCACACATGTTCCCAGAGCGATTTCCCCCTTCTTCCGATACCTCCCTCGAACACCCAGTGGAAGAGGTGCCTTGGAACAGAACATGTAAGAAGAGGCAGATAGACTTGACTGTGGAGTCTCTCATGGAAGACACTGATTTTGATGAGGGGGAACGATCCCCCGATCACTATATGATGATGTCTCCATAGGAATGATACTTGAAATCCTTAAACAGACGGTTGGTTGGTCTTCCCAATCTCCTTCTCTCCTAGGAATCAGTGTTCCTGGAGCTTTCAGTGCTGGAGCATCTACTTCTTGGGTGACCCCCTGGTGGACGAACTTATTGACCTGGTTTCCTGATGGGCTTGGAAGGAACCAGACACTGTGAAGCCTTATCCCCATGTGCCTGGACAAGTTTTAGTTCCCTCTTCTGATAGATCCCACTGGAGCAAGGGAATCCCAGTTGATTCCATAGTTGTGGCAGCAGCCACTAAGAAGGAGCTAGTGGAACAAAGCTCCTCCATCCATCCACCAAACAGGGAGTCCAGAGCAATGGACAGATGTGGAAAGCAACCTCAGCTACTTTCACTCTGAGGTCCTTCTACTATCTGGTACACTTCACTCATCTGCAGAGAGATTTGAAAAGGAACGTTCAAACTCTGTCTCAGAGTCCATGTCTGTGGAGGACCTCAAGAAGGTTTCTCCACAACTGGCAATTCTTTTGTCCATTTTTCATGCATCAATGAGACTGATCTCCCGTGCAGCAGAGGGCACCTCCTGAGCTGTAGATTCAGGCATTGCTGTTAGGAGACATGCCTGTATGAGGCTATATAACTTTGTGGAACCCTTTAAGGCATCATTTGTTAATGACCCCTTTGATGGCTCTTATTTGTTTGGGCCATCATTTAAAGATACACTCACCTTCAGTGAACAGGAAAGAAAGACTGTGCCATAGAAATCAAAATTTCTACTCCTCAGCAGACATTTTCTAGAAACCAATGATGTGATAAGAAGATGTAGTTCCTGAAATATCAGGGACCTTATCAGAATTCACATGGGGACTCTTCCTCCAGCGGCAGAGTAGGAGGTTTCGATGGATGACGTCACCCCAGAGGCAGAGGGGGTCTGCAGAAGCAGGGTTTCAGATACTCCTTCTCTGATAGGGTCTTATCAGTGTTCCTGAAGTGATGCTTGACTGTCTGCCTCTGGAGGCAGTCGGGGGTTGATTTTCTATGCACGTAAATGCCTGGACAGGTATCAAAAGAAATTCACAGGTGCTAAGAATCATATCTAGGGGTTATTACATATCATTTTCCCTTCCTCCTCCTGTCCAAATGAAGAAATTTCCCAACATTCCACCCAGTCAGAATGAAGATGCAGCTCAGGAAGTTTGAAAGCTGCTGAAAAAAAGTCATCCAGAGGTCCCGTCTGAACAGATAGGATTCAGAACTTGCTCCCACTTCTTTTTAGTGCTAAAGAAAACAGGGGACCAAAGACGCATTTTGGATCTAAACAACTTGAACCAGTATGTAAAAAAGATGAAGTTCCAAATGGTTATGGTTCAGTCCATCCTACCTCTTCTGAGCAAGGACAACTGGATATGGTCTATAGATCTCCAAGACGCATACTATCACATCAAAATAGACAGGTGATCTAGGAGATATCTACACTTTCGGCTGGATGCCAGTCATTACCAATTCAGAGTACTGCCTTTTGGTCTCACCACAGGCCCCAGAGTGTTTACCAACTGCATGGCATTAATTGCAGCTCCCTTTAGACTCAAAGGATACCAGGTGTTTCCTTATCTCAATGACTGGCTCCTCACAGCATCAACTTCTACAGGCCAGGGATTACTTGCTCCAGATTTCCAACACTTCCAGCATCTCTGTAAACCATGCCAAGTTGAACCTGGTCCCACACAGACCTTGGAATTTATAGGAACTCAGTTAATTAACTACTATGACTCAAGTAGCGTTCTTACCTTGTCATCGCATCACATCATTGAGAGATCAGGTATGGACCATATGGTCTCCTCCATCCCTTCCAGCAAATCTAGTTCTACAAGCTCTGGGATCGATGTCAGCTGCCCTTTTTCTAGTTCCTCTAGCAAGATTCTTTATGCAAATCCTTCAGTGGACCTTGGCAGTACAGTGGTCCATGCTTTACCAGTCCTTATCCTTTCTCATAATGCTCATTCCAGTCTGCAAACGTCATGTTCGCTGGTGGATCCAGTACAATGACCTGTTTCTGGGCAGGCCATTCTCCCTTCCTCACCCAATCAGCACAGTGGCCACGGATGCTTCCCTACTGGGGTGGTGGTGGGGGGGGCATTCCCTGGAAAAGATGGTCCAATGCACATGGTCCACCTTGGAGACCAAGTTGCATATTAGTGTCTTAGAGATTAGAGCAGTCTTTCTAGCACTGCAAGCCTTTCAGGACTTTCTCCCTGTGGGGACTATTGCAGTTCACACAGACAACATGTCAGTAGTCTAGTACATCAACAAACAAGGAGGAACCCGCTCTTATTCATTATGCAGAGAGGCCATGAGGGTTTGAGAATGGGCAAACTCTTTGGACCACTTTCTCATTGCAAAGCACATACCGTGAAAAAACAACACACTGACAGACAGACTCAGCAAATCCGTTCTGATTCCCCACAAGTGGTCTCTCAATCAGTCAGTAGTTAATATGATCTTCAGCCACTGGGGCCAGCCTTGCTGCAACCTGTTTGCCTCGCTTCTCGACAACGAATGCAGCAAGTACTTCACTTCGATTTCCCCTCCGGGGGAGTCACTGAGAGATGCTCTGATTCACGACTGGTTCCCGGATCTCCTCTATGCTTACCCTCCTCTTCCTTTGATTCCAAAGTTCTTAACAGAAAGCAAGCAAGCTGAAGACCTTAGTCATCCTCATTGCCCCCTTCTGGCCTTGATAGGTATGGTTCCCCTTCCTTTGGCCTCATTTGAAATATCCTCCATGGATACTGGAACCCACTCATTATCTTCTGTCTCATCCAACGAGAATTCAATATCCCATTCTCCATACCCTCAAGCTAAGCGCATGGTTTCTCCACGTCCAGTAATAATCAAACAGTCCATGCTTCCCCAGTGTGTGACATTATCTTGGCCTCCTAGAAGGCTTCCACCAAGAAAATCTACAGAAGCAAATGGAAAATATTTTCTGTCTGGGCTTCCACCTACTCACCCATTCTTCTTTTTCTCACTACCCTTTTTAAAGAAGGGGCTAGCTTTTCTACTACTAAACTTCATTTGGCAGCAATTTCCAGTTTCTATGCTAGAAACTAATCCTTCTCTCTGGCCTCATCCAGATTATGTAAAGCCTTCTTGAAGGGAGTTTATCCTCCTCAGATCCCCAATTAAAGATCCATCACCTCCTTGGGATCTTGCTGCAGTCCTTCAGGCTTTAACTCAGGATCCATTTCGACTGGTGATCAAATGCAGTATGAAGTTTCTGTCTAGGAAAACAGTCTTTTTAGTAGCCATCACTTCAGCAAAAAAGAATTTCTGAGCTTCATGCCCTATCTGCTAAGCTTCCTTACATTATTTTTCATAAGGACAGGACATCTCTATGGACCAACCCATCCTTTTATCCTAAAGTGGAGAAAGAGACTGACATTACCCAGTCCATACAATTATCAGTTTTCTTTCCAAAATTTACAAATAAGGGCAAATACATGTTTCACCTTCTTGACGTACACGGACAATTATGTTTTTATCTTCACAGATTAAAACAGTGCAAGAAGTCTGATCACCTGTTTGTATTTTTTCCCCTAACTGCTTAGATCAGGCAGTTTCTGTGTTTACTCTGGCCAAATCGATTACTGATTGCATTTCGTTGATTTATTCTACAAAATGTTTAGAATTACCTCAATCTCGTAGTGCTCACATCACCAGATCTATGGCTACTTCATCTGCCTTTACCTCAAGAACCTCCATTGATGACATCTGCACTGCAGCTACTTGGTTAAAGACTCATACATTTGTTACACATTACAAATTAGACATGGTCTCCAGAAGCAGAGCTTCCTTTGGTTCAATGGTGCTCCAACATGTCTTTCCATGAGGGCCTCCCGAAAACTACATAGCTGGGGACTCAGACCCATTTGTGAAGGAGAATGAAAATGACAACATCAGATTTAGAAGTTATGTACTTACCATAACTTGGCATCTGTGTTGTCCATTTTTATTCTTCCTCACCTTCCCTTCCATCCATCCCACGGCCCTCTCATCCCTAGAAGTATCTTGTCAGATGGTATTGAAACCTTTAAGTTCCTGGTTTGAGCCTCAAGCCTTTTTTTATATCTGTTTCTATCTCTGTAATAAAGTGGGAAGTTAGATAGCAAACTCGATCTGAGGAGTTGGGGACAGAATAGAGCATTATGGGTAGAGGGAGGAGCTCAAGAATTGGATCCGAAATCTTGTGTATGCGGCTGAGTCAGATCTGAGGATTGGACCCCAGGCCCATTTGTGAGGAAGAATGAAAATGGGCAACACTGATGCCAAGTTATGGTAAGTACATAACTTCTAATTGTAAGGGCATGGGGGGGTGGGATATCTTTTAACAGAAAAAATGTGTATTACATTTTGGAGTACATAACTGTCAATGCCCTTACTCAGTCAAAAGTCAGGTAATTCCCATTTCATATAGAACCAGTGACCTTGGGAGTAATAATGGACAGAAATGTAACTTTCAGATCAAATGTTGACTACATTTTGAGATGTTATTTAGTAAGCAAGGATGTATTATGCACTGTAATGTTTATACATGCTGAAGTTATACATTTCTAGCTTGATCTCATATGTAGTATGGTGCTACCTTTTTGGTCATGTGGTAAATCCAAGATAATCAGATGAGAAAGGATCCAGATATTTTTTAGTTAAAAAATGGGGGTGTTACCTCTTTAGGTTGTAACAGTAGATTCAGGAAATTTATATTATTCCGTCTTTTAGAAACTTATGTGAGGTGATCTTATCCTGGCATATAGATAGATTAATGATGAATTATTATCATTATCAGTGGACTTTATATTACATGCTACATGAAATGCAGCAAGTATCAGAAATAAATTCATGTTTGTTGAGAATCATAATGTGCTGTAAAGAGAAATTATTTCCATAATAGCTCTGTACACCTTTGAAATAAATTGCCTGTAGGGATTAAATGGGAATGAAATGCAACAAGTTTTAAGTTCATTCTAGATCTGTGGTTTGTCTTATTTACCAACTTATCTTTTGGAATTGTGGCCAAAAAGTTCAACCTTGGTTTCATCAGACCATAACACATTTTCCCACATGCTTTTGGGAGACTTGATGTATTATTTTGCAAATTTTAGCTGGGCCTGGATGTTTTTCTGTGTAAGAAACTGCTTCCGTCTTGCAACCCTACCCCATAGTCCAGACATATAGAGAGAATACGGGAGATTATTGTCACATGTAGTACACAACCAGTACTTGCTAGAAATTCTTGCAGCTCCTTCAGTGTTGCTGTACGTCTCTTGTAGGCCTCCCTGACCAGTTTTCTTCTAGTCTTTTCATCAATTTTGTACGGACATCCAGTTCTTTGCAACGTCACTGTTGTCCCATATTTTCTTCACTTTTTGATGACAGTCTTCACTGTGTTCAATGGTATATCCAATGCTGTGGAAATTATTTTGTACCCTTCTCCTGACTGATACCTTTCAACAATGAGATCTCTTCGATGCCTTGTAAGCTCTCTGCGAACCATGGCTTTTGCTGTAGCAGGCAACTGAGTAAATGTCAGGAAAATCGTACTAGGATAGCTGAACTTTATTTGGGGTTAATCAGAGTCTCTTTAATTGATGGCAGGTGTGTACCCAAGAAGACTGAATGCTATAATTAAATCAAAAGGTGCTTCAACAAAGTATTAGTTTAAGGGTATGCACACTTATACAACCAGGTTATTGTACGTTTTCCCCCCTGACAGATTTGTTTGTTTTTCAATTGAATTGTATAGGTTATAGGTCACATTAAAGGTGGGAAAAGTTTTGTAATGATGTATTGTGATCTCATTTTTTTATATCACAAAAACCTGGTATTTTAACAGGGTGTGTACACTTTTTATATCCACTGTATATTGTTTAAAATCAAAATTCAGAAATGCACTTCTTTGATTTTCATTACATTAAATGTATGGTTTCAAAGCGTTTATAAGTTGAAATTATAATTAGCGAATCTGCAAAGTTGAGAAACTCTTCCTGTTCAGTTTGGTGTTATATGTGTAAATAGTTGCTTAATTTTTACGTTTTTTTGTTTTTGGTAGGTTGGATTGTATTACAGTTTCAGTTTTGAGAAAAGGGGGCAATTGTAGAAGAAAAAATAAATTTTTCATACCGAGAAACTGTTTTAGAAAAATATTTTATTGTTTACAATGTGAGCTCTTTACCTTATATATGTAATTTCAAACGGAATGGAGTCTGAGTATGCCGAGTTCATTCCTGACGTATTTGGCAGTATGTATAGAACAGTAATGTCACAGAAAGGATGAGAATTACTGTGTGTTGACAGATATCAGTATTACTTAGAGAAATGTACAGAAAGTAGGAGACATTAGTGTTGCATCCGAAAAAGTAAAGATAAATGTAAAGGGCGATGCATTATGGATGCAGTTATTGATGGTAACAGGCTAGAAAAAAGTAGTCATTTTCATGCACCAGATGCATTATACGTTGAGGTGTTTAAAGTGCATGAAAGTATTAGGAGACATGCAGAGTATTCAGTTGAAGATCCTTGTAAAATAGTATCCAAAGTCTTAGCAAGTACATCAAGTTGTTGTGTTAATACTTTACCAAACAGTTCCTCCCTTAAGCAAACTGCAAATAGGGTAAAAAAGAGGAAGAACATGTTTAAAGATATGTGTACATTAAGAGATCTTAAACCTGAAAATCTTCGTATTGAGAATGGTAAATTTATTATTGAACATACTGCTATATCAGATTCAAGTGCAAATAGTGTTATTACTACGGAATCCAATATAAGAATGTTGTGTTCAGCAGAGTACATTCTGGTAGACGGCACATTCCCAATAAGTACAAGGAAATGTAAGCAAGTCTACAGTAGTCACTGCTGCTTAGAAGGAAGGGAATGTAGAAAAATTATACCTGTAGTGTTTGGTATCTTGCCATCTGAAACTGAGGATTGTTATGAGGATTTCTGGAACTGTATATTGTTATTATGTACACGTTACAGATTAGATTTAAGACCGAGCATGGTGTTAAGCAATTCTGAAAAAGGTGCTGTGAACTCTATCAAGTGTGGTTTACCTAACAGTTTAGCTAAAGGTTGCTGATTTCACCTGTGTCAAATAGTGTGGCGACAGATACAGAAGTTATATTTAGTTTCAGAGTTCGGAAGCAGTATGCAGTTTGCAATGCTTTGTAAACAGATTCCAGCATTAGGTATTGTCTCACCTGATAGTATTAATTGCACATTTACATCACAGAAAATGATATGCCAGAGGTAGGTAAACCATTATGTAATTTTTTTAAGGAGCATTACATACTTGGCAGACCAAGATGCTACGGCATATGGAGTTCAACTGCAGAAAGATTACCACCACTATTTGAAGTTGGGTTTTGGAATCAGTGGATTACATGCTTTCTTGGTTATCCCCATAGCCAGAATGCAGTGGAAGGGTGGCACATATGTTTGAGGAGCTTATAGAGCAAGCAAAAGTTATTCATGTTAGATGAGATTAAATGAGAGTTAAATTAATGCTATTTTCCCCCTCTAAAGCTGTCTCTTTCGACACAAACACATTGTCTATCACTAGTCAAAATAATTCACCTCTGGAACTAGTGTCAGAGACCAAGCTACTTGGGGTCCAAATTGATAACCAACTCAGATTTAACTCTCACCTACAGCTAAATATACAAAAAAAACACCAAAAACTTGGTATGCTGTACTGGCGAAATAAATACCTCACACCTGCTGCCAAAATCACTTTCTCTACTTCATTTCTTATCCCCTCCCTTCTCTACGGAGCCCCGCTCCTAACTAATCTACAGTCCTCCCTAAAAACCCAACTTTCCTCTTGCTATAACAAAATCGCGAAGTTCGCTACCAACCACAAGTCCTCCTCACACTACTGTTCCTCTCTCCATATACTAAAATGGCCAGAGCTTCCCAACTATCTCACATACACTCAACTGACTCTTGCTCACAAACTCATTTTCAACTCCTCTCTCTGTCCCTCCCTTTCATCAGCTTTTAAAATGCACCTTCCTGATAGAATATTGAGGTCCAACAATCAAAATCTATTAGAAATCTATAAACCCACTCATTCCCCAGGGAAAAATTTTCTATCTTTTGTCCTTGCCCGCCTTTGGAACTCTCTACCATCATCCATCCGCACCACCCCCAACCACTTTATTTTTAAAAGATCTCTTCATTCCCACCTAGTATCCAAGTGGGAATGCTCTTGCTCCCATCCCACATAGCTAATTTACTTGCAATCGCCATCTTCCTTCTTTGCCTTGATTCCTCGTGCATTCTTCCTGATTATTTACCCATAACTAATATACATTATCATTTCATATTATAGGGAAAATTGCACTAGGCCTCACCTCCTAAGTGCTTCCTTCATAAATTTCTGTTATTTCTCAGAAGTTTCATTCAGTATTTCAGAATATGATACAAACTCAAAATATTTTTTCATGCAATATTCTTTACTATCTATAATCTATTAATTTTATCTATTGTTCTTTCATAGTTATTTCTTCTGTATTTACTTGAAATTGTTTTCTGGTGTCAAAATATTTTGTATTATTATATAATTTGTAATTTGTTATAGTTTTGTATAACTAGTATGAATTACTTTTTTGTAACGTACTTAGTTCTGGAGCTTTTCTCCCCAGGACTCCATTGAAAATGGGTTCTTTGGCCCAATGGACTATCCTGGTAAACCAACTGCAAATAAATAAATAAATAAATAAATGTACTGCACACAATACAACTGGAACAAAACCATGTTGAAGATTTAAAAAGTCATCTAATGTGCTGTTTGCCATCATCACACAAAAGTCGTAATTTATTTAATAAGGAATGCTTCTCTGAATGGCTGTTATTACGTAGAGAAAAGGTAAAATCTCGAGGATTTGTACAGTTAGTTGCACAACATTGTGTCTTCTAATACAGATAACGGACATTGTGATCAATATCTTTTATGGTTTCCATACTGATAAGTAAGTAAAAAACTTTATTACTTTATTTTACTTTCCTCTTCTGGATTTATTTTGGTGTAATTAGTTAAAGGTACACACTTTTCAGGATATACAAAGTCATGTAGAGCTAAAAAAGAGAAAAAATCAGAATGGAGCACAAATGCATGTGTCAGGTTAACAGGATATAAAATCATTAATATTTCAAGAAAAAAAGTGTTAAAGCTAATAATTTTTACTTTTATCAGACCGCAGTTCCTTAAAATGGATCTGTTTTAATTAAAGCTTGTATTTCACTTCAGCCGAAATCCAGACATTAAATGCGATTTAACAGTTATCTTTCGAAAACATCGAATATTGAAACACTGCTTTATCAAATTCGACATTTTGATACTATACCATTTTTAGTTTCACCATTTTATTTCTTTCAAATGATTAAACGAACCATTGCAAAACCATACATATGTATAACCATGCATATATACACAGATGTATAGGAGTGTGTGTGTGTGTGTGTGTGTATATATATATATATATATATATATATATATATATATATATATATATATATATATACACACACACACACACACACACACACACAAGCACATTGCCACTACACTATTTCTTGTTGAGATGCTAGTTCTTCCTGGGGAATTCTTGGTGGCCTTAGAGGCTGCTAGAAGACCATATGCTTAAAACGCTTACAAAGCCAGATGAAAAGTAGCATTCGGTTAGGCTGAGACTTACACTTCTTATTAGTCTCAGAGTTTTCATACTCACCTTATTTGTCTCATGCATCTTTATGATGTAGGTGTCAATTATCTCACATAAATATATATGTTTCTGCCATCTTGGCATTTCATGATCTCATGGAGGACAAGCTAATAAAGCAGTTTCTGAAGGGGCAGCATTTCACTCTGGCCTTCTTTAAAGAATCTGTCTTTGGGATCTGAACTTCATAGTCGCTGTGTGTTGTTATCCCTTTTAAGTGGCTGCAGCAGGCCAGAAGTGTGCATCTTAAAGGCTGGTCCTCCTGGATGTCAATACCTTTACTTAACGGATTCTAAAACTTTAGGTTCTTGTGAATGAAGAATCCTGTGTTATCTTTCATAATTATTGGTTGTTGCTTAGCACAGCATGTCTATTGAAACATTGACAGTAGGGAGGAATATGTCTTTCATTCCCAGGGCATATGCACCACCAGCTGTGGTTCTACTTTGTCATAATCCTTGAGCATAGATAGGAATGCGGATTCAGTTTTCATCTCCTTTGCTCTCGAGAAGGAATGCTTTTGGCAGGATAACAGGATATATTCCAGTGCACTGAAGGTATGTTCACCAGAGGTATGGCAGCTTCTGATTCTTGTTTTGAGAAGTCTGCAGCAAACATCTGGGCCATGTACACAAAGTTGCTAATACTGCCAGAAACAATTGCAGTCTGCACCTCCAGGAGTAGGGTATCTTTTGGTTGGCCTTTGCTGCAGGGTATTTTTGAACCTTTCTGGCAGATTCGTATTAGTAAATTGAAAACATTAACATTGTATACCATTCAATCAAATCTACATGGCCAGAAAACACTTTCAGCAATTTTTACAAAAATATTTATGTAGGGTGGCAAGCCCCCCCCCCCCCCCGCACACACTCCACCAACTTGTATATAAAAACTCACAGGTTGCTAACAGTAGAGAAAAGTGCAAACTCAAGGACTGCCTAAAGTGTTTTCAACAATGAATAATTAATTGCCCGTATCGCATTCAGTATAAATGCCTTCAGTAATACGAATGTATCCCTTTCAGCTTCCTGCTTCCCTTTTGGAGTTCTGAGGATATTGCTTAGGATTGTCCCCAACTGTTTCACCCCTTGCAAAAGGGTGCTGCAAGTAAAATACATGCTTTCTGCAGAGGGGTATTAGTATTACCTTCTCTTCCACTTTAAGATGCTTTAGTTAGTATATCATGGCAGCAGAACCCCCTACTTGTAAACTTCAAGCTTATAATATCCAGACCTTGTCATTTGTTGTATTTTCTTGCAAGCATAACAATCTATCTGATGTTGTCAATTTTCATTTTATCCTTACCATATGGGATCTGTTCCAAGCATTCAACCGACTGGGCCTTTACTACAGCTCGCGATAGCCAAAACCTCTTGAGATTAAACCTTAACCACAATGATCCTCTCCCAATTACCTCAGCACTCGTGCTGCTTTTCGTGACAGATGTGTTGGCCATTGCTCTCAAGCTAAGTGTTTTGAAATATTCTTATATTCTTTCATGCTTTAATATCACTGCCTTTTTCCTAATGTTTTAAATGTGTCCTTTCCTTCTCTCTTCTTCCTTTCCTTACCATACACCTTGGTGTACTGTGACCTTAAATTGTTGATGGTGTTTTCCTCCCTTACATTTAAAAAAAAAACTTTTTCTTGTTCTTAGTAGTCAGTGTTCCTGTTTGTGAGGCCTTTCTACCTGTGTGTGTGGATGTGGGTACATATAGCTGGCCTGCTTTCACCACTGTTGAAAAGTTTGAAATCTCTTCAATATGGCTGATAAATCTAAAGTCCCCTCTGGCTTCAAAAGATACCAGAAATGCGGACATCAAATTCCTGTGTCGGTACTCATTTACTGTGTGTCTATTGCCTGGGCCCTGTTCATCGTCAAGAACATTGCTCAGTATATATCATAGTTTGAGTCACAGGGAGCTAGTTGAATGTAGAAATAAGGTTATTTTGAAGGGCATGCTTCCATCAGCCTTCAGCAAGGCTTTATCTAGTCAGAGAAGGCCAAGAGCAAGAATGATGCGTCTCCCCCTTCTTCCTCATCTTCTTTTTCTAAAACATTAGAGAAATCAAAAAAAGAGAAGCCTGTCTGTACTGTCTACTCTGTTAGTACCATCCTTAAAAAAGGCAAAGTCTTCAGTTCCTTTGGAACCCTTGGAACCGACTGACTCCACTACTAAACTTTGGTTCCGAAGGAACCTATGAAACCGAGTTTATTGGAACAGACAAAGTCTTTGGCACCTAGCATTTTGGTGCAGGAGCTTTCAGAATCTTCAGCACCAATATTATCTGCTCAGACACCTCTCTCATTGCCAACTACTTTGGCACTGAGTAAGCAGTTTGAGGAACCATTAATTGAGTCTTCCAAGAACTTCATATTCTCCCTCTGTTGACCCCTTTCCTGGAAGGCTACCATTGACTTTTTTGGAAAGGCCAAAATCGCCCTCCACCCTTTCTATCCATTCCACCAACTTAAATTAACTCAGCTTAACTAAGGATGATGATGTTGAGAGGCTGGTGAATAAGATACTCTGGGCGAGAGGATTGTCAGCTACCTCTTCGATGCCAGCCCTGTCGGGTATGGGAGCTGAACCTTCTGCTACCCCTCCATTTTGTCCTCCTATGACTTCACCTGAAGCATTAGAGTTCTTGTCTCTGAGCCATCCGGCACTGACTGCATCGGTTCTGGAGATATCTCTGTCTTTAGAACCGGTTCTTCCTTAGAGGTCTTCGGTCCAGTTGGATTCGGAGTCCTCTTGGGGCCAAGAGTGTCCTGTCAGCTCTGGGGGATGAGAGTCAACTCCTATTTTTCGGAGCCTTTTCTGCACCTTGGAGCATAGGCACAGATCAGATCAGCTCTGGCTTCAGTTTCAGGAGCTGTCTCTTCGGAGCAGGGATTGACCACAGTTATGAAGCGGTCTTTCTTGGTTCTGGGCTCCCTTCCATCTTCAGGGGTGCCAACTTTCAAAGCAATGGAGAGAGCCCTGACTGCCATAGTCAGACAGTCAGCCCCTTCCACTTTGGAGTAAGTGTCCCTTTCCTCCTCATGCCCAGATATTCATCCTGTACTTCCATTGGGTCAGAGGGTGCCAAGACCGCATGAGGCCCAGATAACAATTCTCTCTGCTTCTGGTACCTCCCCAGATTACCCCACTGAGGAGGTCTTTAAGAAGAGAAAGTGCAAAATGAAGCACTTGGATTCCCAAGAGGAATTGATCACCGAAGACACCGACTTTGATGAAGGGGAGGATCCCCAAGGTCACCCCTGATGATGTCTCCTTTGGAGACATCCTGGAAATATTAAAACCGAGGGGTGACTGGAAATTCCAAAATCCCTCTTCTGAGGAGTCACTGTACCTGCAGGCCTTCAGCACCCGACTCTCTAACCTTTGGATGACTCCACTTGCTGAGAAGCTCATTCAGTTGCTCTCTCAGCAGGTGTGGAAGGTCACTAATACTGTTGAACCTGTCCCCAGGAGACCTGACAAAATTCTGTCCACCCCTAAAGAAAGAGTTCTGGGCCAAAAGGTTAGCTGTTAATGCCATGGTCATGGCGGCGGCCACCACAAAGAAGGAACTGGCTGAGGAGAGGTCCTCTATCCATCCACCCTACAGAGAGTCTCGGGTGATGGATAGATGTGGGAAGTGGGTCTATACATCATTGAGCTTTGGCTTAAGGTCTTTGAATTTCTTGGCACATTTTACCAGACTTCAGAGGCATCCAGTTAAGGAGTTATCAGATACCATGGCAGGAACTATTTCTGAGGCGGTCAAAGAAAATGTTGCTTCCCAGTTGGCTACCCTAGAGTCTGTGTCTAATTCGTCCATGAGGCTCATTGCTCATGCAGCTGAAGGGACCACCATAGTGGCAGGATCTGGTGTTGTCATTAGGAGACATGCCTGGATGTACCTGTGTGACTTTGCAGAGCCATTTAAGTCTTCATTCGTTAGTGCACCCTTTGACGGATCATCCCCATTTGGCCCAAAAGTTAGAGAAACTTTATCCAGCTATGAAAAAGATGGAAAGACCCTTTTTGCTGTTTTTCCACCCAAAAACTATCCTTTTCCAGGAATCAAAAAGGTAGTGGAAAATGTTCATAGGTAGGTACTAGGCTATTGGCCCTAGAGCCTGTATAAGCCTAGCCAAAAATGTACCCTGGCTTTCGCCACCCAAGAAAATTATTTTCCTGTGCCCCTGTTGAGCAGAGCCACAGAAGTGATCCCTGGGGTGAATTTCCTATTTCCCATCCAATCATCAAGATTTTTCTTGAAGAGTGCTAATGAGGAGCTGTGTTTGACATAGATAGGTAGTCTGTTCCAGAGTATGGGAAGTCTCTGGGACAGGAATCTATCCCTCCAGCATGTTCTGTTTATTGTGATGACAAGGTTTAGGTCCCTAGAGCGTGTAGCTCAGAGGGATTGGGATTTCATTAAGTGGAGCATGTCCAACAGCTCTGGATTTGACATAGCTTTGTATGTTAGGCAGAGATTGCCTCTGAGTAGGCGATATGCGACAGAGTAAAGCTGATGTTTTTTGAAACGGTCTGCGTAGGGCATCTGTTTGAGGCCAGTAATCCTCTTTGTGTGGTATTTCTTTGGCCTTTCCAGTTGTTGTAGATGTCTTGTGAGGTACATACCAAAAGGGGCATTGTACTCTATAATGGGTCTAATGAGTGATGAGTAAAGGGGAACAATGACCTCTTTTTTTCTGGATGAGAAACCTTTTGTGATGAGGTGAGCCACGTTAAAGGATTTCCTGACCACTGCGGCGATGTGATTATCAAAGGAGAGACTACTGTCCACCTGTGTCCCAAGGTCTAATCCGTTTTTGGCATTAAGTAGACTACCAGCTATGTGGTAGTTCATGGGTAGAGTTTTTACCAAAGGGTATGACAGTACACTGTTTGGCATTGAGCTTCAGGCCATGGCTTTGACACCAGGCATCTGTCTCAGTAAGGCCCTTTTGTAGTATGTACACATCGTTAGGAGTTTCGATTATGGCTCCTAGTTTGCAGTCATCTGCAAACTGTGTTAGCCTGTACTTCAGAGCAGTAGATACCAAACAGGAGAGGACCCAAGACTGAACCCTGTGGTACTCCACTTTTCACTGGTCTGAAGTCAGATTTGGAGTCTGCTACTTTCACAGTGTGGGTTCTGTCCGTGAGCCAGTTGGCAACCCATCTTGTGACATGGGGATTTATACCAGGTTTAGTGAGCTTATCTATAATTCCAGAGTGGGGGATGGTGTTGAAAGCCTTGGCAAGATCTAGATAAGCTGTGTGAACCACCTTACCCTCATCTATGGCTTTGATGACTGCTTCAAAGAAGTCAATCAGGTTTAGGAGACATGATCTGCCTTTTACAAATCTGAACTAGGTAGGGTCCAGAGTATGGAGATTACCGATGTCTTTGTTTATGAGTTCCATAATGATACGTTCCATGGCCTTGCAGACCAGGCTCTTCGGGCTAATGGGGCTGTAGTTCCCGGGGTCCGTTGTGGCTCCCCCTTTGTGGAGTGGGATAACCATCGTGGTGCGCCATTCAGTGGGCACAAAGCCTGAGGTGAGGCTATGATTGAACATGGTACTTGGGTAGGGTGCCAGTTCATTCTGTAGTTCGTGTAGAACGCATCCTGGGATATTGTCAGGTCCCATGGATGCTGTGGTGTTGGCTTTGGAGAGTGTGTGTTTTTTACCTGTGTAGCCATGATTACAGGAACTTTGCATTCTTCCGGTATAGAGATGGGCCCTCTAGGGGATGAGAGGGGGGTAAAGTTAGCACTGAACCTATCTGCCAGGATGTTGGCAATATCAGTTGGTTCTGTATATTTAGTGCCATTGTGCTGTAACTCAGAGCAGATCTGAGTGTTGCCATTGAGATTCTTGACATAGCTATAGAATGCTTTGTGGTTGTCTTTAGAGTCAGTGGCAATTTTGTTTTCGTAACTAGCTTTGGAGGATTTTATGAGGGATCTCAGTTTCTTACTGAGGTTGACCAGGGAGTTCTTCCAGTCATGGGATTTTACTCTTTTTTTGCAACAGTTTCTTTCTTCTGTTGTAGTTTGTTTATGGCAGAGGACCACCAGATTGGCTTCCTTTTTTTGGAGGATAACATCTTGGTTCTGTTAGGGATAGCATGATCCATGCACTCATGTAAATGCGTATAAAGTGCATGTATGTAGGATTCAGCAGTCGTACCTCTATTGTCTGTCTACATGGGTGTCATGAAGTTTGCCACTTCTGTCTTAAGAAGTGTGAAGTTGGCTTTGGAGAAGTTTTTTTATGGTGGTTTCCCTAATTGGGGATGGGGGCAGTATGTGGATGTCTAGGGTGATTAGCTTGTGGTCAGATCTGACCAACGAGGAATTGACCTCTGGTGTGGAACACTGCTTTCCCATGCTGGTAACGACCAGGTCTAGGATATTGCTGCCCCTGGTGGGGGTGTGAATAAGTTCATCCAAGGCGTTGGAATTTATGAATTCCAGAAAACGTTGAGCAAAAGAGTTGGTACATGAGTAGTTTTCCCAGTTAATGGTGGGGTAGTTGAAATCACCCATTATTAGGGTGTTGGGTTGTACCCTAATACTTTCCAGTGTATCAAGAAATGAGGAGTGGGAATCGTGAGGCATGGTGGGGGGGTCTGTAGCAAGCTACAATTTGGATTGTGGTCTTGCCCAGAGTTAGTTGCACTTGGATAATCTTGGATGCATTATGCTGTGCAACTAGCCTGGAGGTGTGGAAATCCTTAATGAATATGGACATGCCTCCACCTTTAGTGCTTCGTTCTGGGTTAGGTGGCCGAAAGGTGTGGTATGAATTATAGCCTGGTAATGCAGGGGTGCGCTCTGGAGCTTTGAACCAGGTCTCTGTCACTGTACAGATGTCGATGTTCTCCATTTTAACGAGTGCCTCGAGTGAGTTCATTTTGAGGTTTAGACTTCTAGCATTGAGTAGCATTACCCTCAGATTTTGCTTGCTTGTACCTGCTACGGTGGTGATTTGTCATTTGAATCTTGCCTAAAAAAAGTCATTATAGGGGTGGCAAGAGCCTTAGTCAGTATCCGGAATCCCAAGGGCGACAGGTGCAGGCCATCTCTGTCAAAGCATTGTGGTCTGTCGATCATGTCGTCCCAGGCAGACAAATACTGGATGGACCCCCTTAGAATGACACCATAAATTTAGCCAATTGTTGAAGTCAATCATTTTGTCCGTGTACTGTGGTATCATTCTGGGTGATGGCAGGATGCTACTCAGGCTAGGGTCATACCTGCCTGGGCTACAATATTGGAGAGCTCCTCCATGTCTCTTTTCATGTAGTCCAGGGAGGTACTTCTCAGGTCATTCACACCAGCATGGACAATGACAGTGTCATATTTGTACTTGTTGTGGAGTGACCTGAGTGCATGCGTTATGTGGTGGATCCTGGCGCCTGACAGGCAGCTGACAGTAACTTTCTCCTCGTTTAACCTGATGAGTGAAACATCAGTGTGCCTGACTATAGAGTCACCTATGACTAGAGTGTTGGGTATGTTGTTATGCCTTATGGGCTGTGGTTGAGTGGCACACTGAGTTTGTGGGCTGTGTGTCATTTTCGTTGTGTTGGGGGGGGGGTGGCGTTTGCTTGCGTTTCTGCTTTGGAAGTCCCTGATGCTTGGGCAGGTTTGTATTGAGAGCCTCCTCGAATGTAGGTGATTGTTTTGTGTTTCTATGTATGTGTTTTGGTGGTGTAAGTTTTGAGGGGCTATGGGATGAGTGTGGTGTGATGCATGTGTTTACCTTCTCCTCTTGACTGTGTAGTCCAGTCTTGGGTGAAGAGAGCTTTGCTTCCAGTTTGGCTATATAAGTGCATCTCTCACAGGTTGTAGTGTTGAGTGGTAGGATGAGAGGGTTGTCTCTGTACATGAGACAATTGCTGCATTGTCCCAAGATGCCCATATTCATCAGATAGACAGAAGGAATCACCGGGAGCCGACCCTTAGACATGCCTGGATATGTGCTTATTTATTAAGTACTAAAAACTGCTTTCCTCTAGACAAGTGAGGAAAGTTGAGTGCTGTAGTAATTTGCAGCTTATTTAGTGCTTACAACGAGTTCTGAACAAGTGATGAGTTCAAAGAAGCAGACGAGTACTGAAACTAGAAAACTGGCTAGTTCTAAGAAACAAAATTAAGCTAGAAGGCTTCCCTCCAGCACAGAAAGGCTTGGGGGCTCAGAAGCCTACAAACAGTCTAGACCACTTACAGGAAAGGCAGGAAACGAGCTTAAATTTTTTTTTCTTTCCCAGATGCTCTCTTTGTACAGAATAGGAGTGCCTGAAATCAGAATATGATCTCACTGCACTCACTTGAGTGTGCAAATGAGATGGGCCCAGAAGGAGTATCCAAACACAAATTTACAAGAGGGGCGGGTAGTTTCAAAGCCAAAAAGATTAACACCAAAACAAAAACAGGGAGGGTGGGTGAGGAACTAACTGAAAAAACAAAGTCAAAACTTCCAGTTCAGTTAATTTCAAAAAGGCCCAAGGGCCTTTTCAGGATACAGAAGGAGGTAGCTTCCCCAGAGGCAGAGGGGGGAACTTTAATGGAAGACACTATCTGTGTGGCAGAGGTAGCCCTCAAAACCAGGGTTTCAGGAATTTTTTCTCTGTTAAACTGAACCACTGCTCCTGAAAGGAGGCCTGATTGTCCTCCTCTGGAGGCAGTTGGGGGATGCTTAGCCCTGCACCAAAATGCCTGGCTACAGATAACATCGGATGCTTGAGCACAGTGGATCACATCCAGAGGCAGTACAATTCCCTTTTGTTTCCTCCTCCCATATACAAGAAAATCCCTGATGTTCCACCTAGTTAGACGGAACAAGCAGATGTTCATTGTGTTTCACTGTTGCAGTCATTACACTTGAGTTATCCTGCTGGCAGGCGACCCGTAGTCGGCCCGAGTTTCAAAGTCTTGGTCCAGCATCGGTTGCTGTCACCTCTTCCCTGACGTCAATGCGCCAGGGGTATAAAAGTTGCAACCAAAGCATAAGCAGTTCGCAAGTGCCGGTCGGCCGACTCCTGAGATTTTCAAAATTGAATTTCAGAACCGAAGTATTCAATAAAGCTAAGTACCCCATTGGGGAAACTTTTTCTTTTTCCAGACCAATGTCAGTAAAAGTTAATAATTGTATTTCATGTGGGAAGCAAATACCTCATAAGGACTTTCACTCTTACTGCATTCCTTGCCTATGCCCTGACCACAACGTCACTAGTTGTCGGTTTTATGCTAGATTTAATAAACGCACTATTAAACGTCGGTTTGAATTTGCTCTACATTATTTTGGACGAAGATTTAATTAAATAATGTCATCGGAACAACCGACAACCGCAATGTATAAAAACGCAAAGACAGGTATCCGAGGTCCAAAACCGACGACGAAGCCTATTCTAGGCCAGTCCCGGTTTGCCGGTTCTCAGTGAGGCGCTTTCGCAGCCCCTGACAACCACTACCTCAGAGCCACAGGCCGCAACCGACAACCACGTGGAGACACCGAGGCCTGTGGAAACGCAAGGTATTGGGCCTACGGAAAATATACCCTCAGATGGGTCCGGAGCTGCTGAGCAGGCACCAGCTTCTGAGGGTGTTTTCAGACCTTCACAGCTTACAATTAAAGCTACTACAGCAGCAAAGGCAATGTCAAAAACACCATTAAAGACAAAGAAACAAGTGCAGCATTCTCCAGAACAGTCATCCCTGCCTAAGAAACAGATGCTTAAAATGGCCGAAGACCTTATTACTTTAATCAGGGGCTCCCATCCCCCTCCTGACAAAAGGCCTAGGCAAGACGCTGATTATGATTCCTCTGATCAGGTTTCCATTTCTTCTGATTCTTCTTCTGACCAGGGCTATTCAATCCCTCCCTATGAGGATTCTGATGCTGAAGAGTCCATTCCTTCAGCCTCACCGCCTGAGGATTACTCTTTTGGGGAAACCCTGCACACCATGAGGGAGCATTTCCATTGGGAGAGCCGGGATTACTTAGAATCCAGGAAAAGGCTCAGAGATTTCCTTCTATTGCCTCAGCACAGGCCCTTGGCTGTCCCCCCTGTGCTTAATATTGTTGATGATGTTTTTTCTGAATCCAGTCTGTCCCCAGATTCTTTACCCCCTGCATCAGTAAAGCCAGACAGGTAATACAGGGTCCCTGACTCTCATAAATTTCTTTACAAAAACCTCACTGCGGACCCAGAAACTATTCCTCAGGGTCCAAAAGGGGTTAAAGCTTCCACTGCCAAAAATTCTGTCTCCTCAGATAGGGATTTCAGAGCTCTGGACAGATGGGGGAAAAAGTTTATGCTTCTGCTACTTTTAGCTGTAAGAGCTTTAAACTGTCAGTTACACATGCTTAAATATCAGCAGTATCTCATGTCATTGTTAAAGCAGAAAATAGTTACAAATATAGAAGGTCCTGACTGTAAAGAAATGCAGGATTTATTGCATGCAGTTGAACAGGTGGGAAGCATACTCTGCAGTGTGGTTTTGATTCATTAGAGGCTTCTTGTAGAGCCGCAGTTACAGGCTCAGTTATTCGAAGACATGCTTGGTTGAAAGAACAAAGTTTACCTGACCATGTTAAAATGAAATTATTGGATGCTCCACTACAGCATGATACTTTGTTTGGTGTTAAGGCAGAAGAGGTTTTAAAGAAAATGGAGGATAAAGCAAAGTCAATGCAAACTGTGAAAGATTTATTACAGGTTCAACCACCTAGATTTAGCAGGAACTGGCCTTCAAAAAATTGGTCCTTTCCAGTGTCAGACAGGCCACAAAGAGGCAGATACAGATGCCCAAGAGGCAGATCTCAGCCCCAAGGTTCCTACAGACCTAAACAATGGGGTGCTTCAGCCCCCAAAGGAGGAGAAGACAAATCACAACCTTATAGGAAACGGTCACAATGACTTCCCTCTGCAAATACCAAGCTTTTACCAGTTGACAGCACCCCTAGGGGGAAAGCTAGCACTTTTCTCAAAAAATTGGCACATAATCACCCAAGACCAATGGGTGTTGAATATAGTTTCTCAAGGGTACAGGTAACACTTCCACACGCTTCCAAAACCAAAAGGTATGCCAAACCTGCCACCAAACCAATGGGCAGAGGCACAAAAACAGATTGCAGCTCTTATGGATATGGGAGCTATTCAAAATGTTCCACAAGAAGAACAGGGCCAAGGATTTTACTCGCGCCTTTCCCTAGTACCCAGAAAGGACAAAGCATGGAGATCAATACTGCACCTGTCAATCCTAAATAAGTTCCTGGATGTTCCAAAATTCAAAATGTTAACACTACAACAACTCTTGCCCATGCTGGGCAAAGAGGGCTTGGCTAGTTACTTTGGATCTCAAGGAGGCATACCTACACGTCCCAATCAGACAATCGTGCAGAAGATACCTCAGATTTATAGCAGGCTCAATGCATTATCAATTCTCTGCACTGCACTTTGGCTTATCTACTGTGCCCAGGGTCTTCACAAAATGCCTGGCACCGGTAATTGCATTTAGCAGACAAAAAGGAATTCAAATATATCCCTACTTGGACGACTGCCTTATTCAAGCAGAGAGCAAGGACATTCTTCTAAAGCACCTGGAGTTTGTAAAAAGATCACTAATTTGCCTAGGGTACACAATAAACGAAAAGAAATAATAACTAGTGCCCTCTCAAGAGATAATATTCCTGGGTGCAAGCTTAAATAAACTACCAGATGGCTTATCTCACGCCAGACAAACAAAGGCAACTGACTCATTACTTTCAAATGATGGCAACAAAGACCCAGCTCCCTGCAAGAAAAATTCTGCAGGCCCTGGGTTTCATGGCATCTTGCATTCTACTAATTCCATATGCCAAATTGCATATGAGGAAACTACAATGGTTCCTAAAAAGTGTTTGGACTCAGCATTGTCACAGCCTAGAGACAATCATAACCTTGATTCCCTGCCTACAACAAGAGTTTTGATGGTGGTCCCAAGAGACAGCCTTTCACCTTACATACAGCCAAGAAGACAATAACAACGAATGCATCGGATTATGCCTGGGGAGCACATATGGCAGGAAAATGTATTCAGGGCACATGGCCCAAGGAACAAATGCATCTTCACATCAATCAAAAAGAGATGCTAGCTGTACAGAATGCCCTGGCAGCCTTCAAGGACCTAATACATCCAGGACAATTATTAATAAAGACGGACAGTACCACAGTTATGTTATAAACAAGCAAGGGGGCACACATTCCTACCCCGTATGCAGGCAAGCCATGACTTTGTGGAACACAGCACACTCTTACCAGGTACATCTGCAAGCACAATTCCTTCCAGGAACAAAAAATACACTGGCAGACGAACTAAGCAGAAATTTCATGGATCCTCACGAATGGAAGCTAAATCCACAAGTGTTCAACATGATAGCAAGGGAATGGGGACGTCCAGACATAGATCTATTTGCCTCCCCTCACAATTGCCAATTACAGAAATTTTGCACAAGGACTTATCACTCTCAAGCATGGAAAGTGGATGCTCTATCTTTCAAATGGAAAAACCTGACAGTCTATGCCTTCCCTCCGATGCCTCTTCTCACCAAGGTGCTTCTAAAAGTCAGACAAGAGAGGCCAAAAATGATCCTGATTGCACCAGACTGGCCACGCCAGCACTGGTACCCAATCCTAAAGATTTTGTCCCAAGGCCCACCTTGGCCTCTACCTCAAATCCCTCATCTTCTGACACAGCAAAACAATCAGATTCTGCACAGTCAACTCAGAACCTTAAACCTGGCAGCATGGCAGATAATATAGCCACCCAGACTGCACCTCTCTCTAAAGCTGTTATGGATGTAATTTTGGAAGCCAGGAGACCCAGCACTAGGAAATCTTATGCGTAAAAATGGAAGAGATTCTATGGTTAGAACCAGGCACAAGGGCTCGATCCACTGGTATGCCTCAGATTTTACAATACCTGACTGAGATGTTGGACAAAGGCCTATCTTTTTCTTCTATTAAAATCCATGCCTCTGCCATTTCAGCTCATTACAATACGGAGCCTCCTATTTTTTCACATCCTCTACTACGACAGTACCTCAGAGGGGCAAAGAATATAAGACCCCCTAGGAGAGCACCAGTACCTACTTGGGACCTCAACTTTGTTTTAGAAAAAATGAACACTGCCTCCTTTTGAACCAGCCAGCACAGCTGATCTAAAATTCTTGTCATGGAAAACTGCTCTGCTCCTAGCAATAACTTCAGCAAGAAGAGTTTCAGAGTTACAGGCATTGATGGCTGTGGAACCTTTCCTCATTTTTCACCAGGACAGGGTTTCTCTAAGGATGAACCCAACATTCATGCCAAAAGTGGTCTCCAACGTGGCCTTAAACCAAACTATTCATTTGCCTACTTTCTACCCAAATCCCCAGAATAAAGGGGAAAGACTTCTGCACTCTTTGGATATACACAGGCAGCTACGTTTTTACTTGGACAAAACAAAAGCTTTCAGAAAAACTGAGCAACTGTTTGTAGCATATGCCGCAGGATCACAAGGAAAACCTATTGCAAAGCAGACAATCTCCAAATGGATAGGACACTGCATCCGCTTCTGTTATGCACAACATGGCAAATCTGTGCCTAAGGGCATTAGGCCTCATTCTACCAGAGCAGCAGCCACTTCAGCAGCTTTCCTCAGAGGGGTACCAACCAAAGACATATTAGAAGCTGCAACCTGGAGCTCAGTGCACACATTTACCAAGCACTACCACCTACCTCTCTACTCCAAATCCAGAGCAGGCTTTGCCACTGCAGTTCAGCAGGGCTTGTTAGCCTCGCCAAATCCAATCTAGACCCAGCCACCCTACCTCAGCTTTGGGATTCTACCCAAGTGTAATGACTGCAACAGTGAAACACGATGAACATAGTACAGTTGTGTGCCTACAATAAATGTAGATGTTCGAGTGTATTCACTGTTGCAGTCCTGGTTACCCACCCACCATCTCCCTCTTTGCTGGGACTATTCTGTACTTCTCAACTCTATACAGCCTATGTGGTCTATTTGCTTATAGAAGAAGAAAATGTTTTTAGTGATATATGCATGGTTGTTTGACATATTTTTATCTTTACAGCCTTCATATCTGGGGGCACCTGACATCTGGGGCAAGAAAAACTGAAGAAAATGGTGTCTGTTGCAACTTTTATACCCCTGGCGCACTGACGTCAGGGAAGAGGTGACAGCAACCGATGCCGGACCAAGACTTTGGAACTTGGGCCGACTACGGATCGCCTGCCAGCAGGATAACCCAAGTGTAATGACTGCAACAGTGAATACACTCGAATATCTACATTTATGGTAGGTACACAACTGTACTTTCTAGAAATCCAAAAACTGCTAGGAAAAAAGAGTCCTCCATGAAGTCCCACCAGACAGAGTCCAGAATTTACTCAAGATTCTTTTTAATGCCAAAAAAACAGGTGCCTGGAGACCTAATTTTGGATCTAAGTGTGCTGAACATATCCGTTCATCAAACCAAATTCTGGATGATCATGGTACAGTCCATTCTTCCATTTTTGGAAAAAGACAATTGGATGTGCTCAGTAGATCTTCAGGATGTGTATTACCATATAAAATAGACAATCAAGAAGCGTCCTCCACTTCCGACTGGCAGCCAGTGAATATAATTCAGAGTTCTGCCCTTTGGTTTCACCACAGCCCCCAGGGAATTCACCAAATATACTGCAGTAGTAGCAGCTCACTTGAGACTGCAGGGATACAAAGTGTTTCTGTATCGAGACACCTGACTTATTACTGCTCCAACCAGGCATCATTTGATAGAAAAAAGAGACTGTATACTTCACATTTGTTCTTATCTGGTAATAACTGTAAATTATGAAAAATCAAAATTGACCCCAGTGAGATTACAGAAAATCAGAGTTCAGATACAGAAAGTAATCAGCAGCAGGAAGGTAACCACTCATCTAGTCCTTCAAGCACTGAGCTCCATGGCTGCAGCTATAACTCTAGTTTCCTTGGCAAGATATCACATGAGAATGCTACAATGGCTGCTAGCATCTAAATGGTCAATATCACACCAACTCATGTCAGACCTAATTTTGATCAGTCTTTGCTGAGACGATTTAGCTTGGTGGAAGCATTCTGAAGACATTATTCTAGGCCGTCCATTTGTTCCATCACAACCCCAAGCCATAGTGACCATGAACGCCTCCCAGATGGGGTGGGGGGGCATTATCTGGGCAAGACTGTCGAAGGCACTTGTTCCCACACAGAGGCCAACTTGCATATCAATATCCTGGAGCTATGGGCAGTGCTTTTAGCACTTTTCAGACTTCTCTTCCTATGAGAACAATTGTGATTCAAATGGACAGTATGTCAGTGGTTTGGTACATCAACAAACAGGGAGGAACCAAATCCTATCCCCTATATCAAGAAGACGGTGGCACTGGGTGATCTATTCCAACTGCTTTCTGATAGCAACACACATTCCAGAGAGTTCTGATGTGATAGCAGAGAAACTAAGCAGGTGTATTCTCCTGCCTTACAAGTGGTCTCTCAATCAAAATGTGAAAGGATTTTCCATCAGTGGGGCCAGGCTTGCTGCGACCTGTTTGCATCTCCCCTAAACAACAAGTGCAGGAGCTACTTTGCCCTGATCCCCTCTCCAGGGGAGTCACCAAGAGATGCTCTTTTCCACACTTGGCTCTTCGGACTGCTGTATGCCTTCCGATTCCTCTAATTCCGAAATTCAGCAGTTGGGCTGAAAAGCAAAGCAATCCTCATTGCACCTTATTGGCCTTGACAGATATGGTTCCCCTTTCTTTGGCCTTATCTGATTCAACAGCCTTGGATTCTGGATATGGGTGCAGACCATCTGTCCCATCCAGAGGGATTAATCCATCCGAACAATGTAAATCTCAAGCTGACAGCTTGTTTTCTCCAGTTCCTCATAAATCAGCTACCCATAAACTCTGTGCTAATAAATGGAGGAAATTTACTTTTTGGGCTCATGACAAAACAACACTGATCAATTTTCAGTGCCCATTGATAAAATCCTAGAATTTTTAGCTTCACTTTTTAAGGCAGGTGCTTTCCAGTGTACCATTAAAATTCAATTAGCAGCAGTTTCAATTTCCATAATGGTTTTGAAGAATCCTCTTTGGCTTCTCATAAGCTTTGCAAAGCCTTCTTAAAAGGAATAATTTTGCTAAAACCCCCTTACAAAGATCGTACCAACCTTGGGATCTGAATCTGATCTGAATCTGAGTGTTACAAACCATTGTTTAACCTCCCTTTGCACCATCAGCTGAATGTGATAGCAAGTTTTTATCCTGGAAAACTATGTTCTTAGTGGCAATAACTTCTACCAGAAGGATTTCAGAAATTCAAGCCTTATGTGAACCTCCTTACCTGATTTTCCACAAAGATAGAGTTTCATTATGAACCAATCCTTCCTTTTGCCTAAGGTACTGTCAGAGACCAATATCAATCAGACTATTAATTTACCAGTATTTTTTTCCCAACTTTGCAAACAAAGGTGAATATTGCTTACATTTATTAGATGTTCACAGACAATTACATTTCTCTCTACACAGAACTAAGAATTTGAGAAAATCCAACCAGCTATTTGTGTCATTTTCATCTACAAGATTTGGCCAACCAGTGAGCAAAATTGATGCTAGCCAGATGGCTCAAACAATGCATTTCTTTCATCTGTAATAAAAAGAAAATTAATTTGCTTATGCCATTCTAAAAGAGCTGTAGCTACTTAGGCAGTTTTTTAGTCTAAAGCTTCTGTGGATGATATTTGTGCAGCAGCAACTTGGGCTTCTCCTCATACTTTTATTACCCATTACAAATTGGATCTGGTCTCCAGGAGAAGAGAGTCATTTGGTTCTGTGGTGCTCAGGAATATCTTTCCTCGAGTCCTCCCAAGGTCTAAGGTAGCTGGAGACTCTGTCCCATATGTCATGGATAAAATGAAAATTGACATAATCAGATAAAGAAGTTATGTACTCACCATAACGTTCCATGTGTGTTGTCCATTTTCATTTATCCTTGACTCCTCTCCCTCCTTCCCCCTTGCCTTTGAAGTTTTTGGTGGAACAGATAATGGACATATGTCACTTGTGTTACTGTTATATGGTTCCAGATATAGTCTCCATGAAGGCTTTTGGGGTTTTTTACACTGTCTTTCAGCAAACTCAGTCTGAGGTATTCGGGAGAAGAGCATTGTGGGTAAGGGTTAAGCTTGACAGTTTTTGGCTATCGCAAGCTATAGTAATGGCTGAGTTGGTTCTGATGCTCAGAACCAAACCCATATGTCAAGGATAAAGGAAAATGGAGAACAAAGTTTGAATTTTATGGTGAATTCATAAAATCTTTGTGTGGGCATCAGAAATGGAGGATCCTGGATTTGTTCATGCCCTTTAGTCACCTTTCAAGTGTGCTTGAAATATGAAGAAAAAATAATTTTTTTATTTATATACAGTGAACTCTCACTTAACTGGCATCTCTGGGGATTGGTAGATGCTGGTTAAGTGTATGTACCGGTTGCTTGAGATATGCTTTGCGATTTTTGATTGCCTCGTATACCGGCATATGAGCCAATCAAAAATGGCAAAGCAGAGCCTCTTCTGTTCAATGCGGAACAGCAGTCTGTTCTGCATTGAACAGAAGAGGCTTCCCTTTGGGATTTTTGATTGCTCAAATGCCGGCATACAGGCCAATCAAAAATCGCAGATCGGGGCCACTTCTACTCAAAGAGTAAATGCTCTGCGTTGAGAAGAAGTGTCTCCACTTTGAGATTTTTGATTGGCTCTTATGCCGGCATACAAGCCAATCAAATGTCAGTTGCTTGAAAGTGCTGGTTGCTTGAGTCCCAGATACTGGAAGGTTTACTGTACCTGCACACAAATATACACATGCACACACACACACACACACACACACACACACACACACACACACACACTCATGTATATGAAGATATATTGATTTATCAAAATGCAGAAGCATTGACATTCAAATGATCGATGTCATTATTTTGAAAATCAGCATAATGGAAACATTAAATATTGGGGGGGGGGGGGTTGCAAAAAGAAAACAGATTTCCTTTTATGATCTGATCATGAAAACTCCACCACACATTCAGACATAATTTGTCTGACCAGTGGTAGTGTTACAGAATGATTTTTTTCCTAAGGTAAGGAGGAGGGTTAGTGACAGGGTTAGGGTTAGCAGGCATTAGTAGGTTGAAGAGGCTTCACTCCTCCTGCACCACCTTACTAATGCCTGCTAACCCCAGCTCTACACCTTACTTAGAAAAACACTTTCCATAACACTGCCACTACTCAAGACACGCACAGAGACACACAGACATGCATGATGCTAAGTGTAACCTTTACTGTAACTCTAATATACTCGCACAGGTGCCCCCAATGCCAAAACCTTCAGAATATCTGAAAGTTTCAGAATTAGTTTCCCGAACCCACGCTTACTTTATCCACATGTATTCAATGTTTCAATCATCTGCAATCATTAATTTTCAGTGAATACTACACTCAACAAGATTTCATAGTCAGTCACTCTAACAAACAGCTGATTTAACAGAGGAAATGACACCCACATACACATGCATATGTACATACATATATATGCGTATACATGTTTCTTTACTCTTGACATTAACACAAGAACGTACTCTTCCTAATTATATCCCCTTAATAAAGCCAATATTTAAAATAGTTGGTCACACTAAACTACTAAACATAATTATTGCTGAACAGTTAAATTTTGACTAACACATAACCTGTATTATACTCAAAATTCTCAGGAAAAAAATAGATACTCACTCCAAATTATACTTGTGTACTTCAAAATACTTATGTTTTAATTTCATTTAATGCTTTATTACAACACCTTGCTCAAATGTTATTATTCTGTCTTTTATATTACTGTGTGTTTAGTAGTTTTGAAAATGGTATTGTACACTTTGTTGGTATTAGCTTCATAATAATTGTATACAGAGCTTTTCTCCCTGGGCCTCCATTGAAAACAGGCTCATTTTGGCCCAGTGGACTTCCCAGTTAACAAACTGCAAATACATAAAATAAAATAAAATAAATAAGGTATACTGTATAAATTAAATATGTATGTAACAGAGAAATCAATAAAACAATGTTATCAATAAACAGGACTCCCATTTTCCTAGCCTACTATACAAAGAATATATGTTTGTAATATTCCAAAAATTCAACTTCTAAAACTTGGGAAAACTTGTAATACAATTGCTAAGTTTCCTACCAAGTCTGCCTTGCAAAACCTACTGTTGCCTAGCACTTCAAAAAAGTGAACTTGTTGGAGCTAAACAGTGCTCTGTTCTGCTGCCAGCATAAAACAGTTCACACCATAATTTATAAACTAAATAAAAAGCTGTAATCAATTTCCTAGTAGATGTATACAATTCAATCAAAGCTATGGGAGCTCTACCAATATCTACTTAATGACATAAAATCAAACCGTTATTCTTAAGGTTCCTTATGTTTCTTAGCAATAGCCAAAGTATGGAATTCTCTTCCACATAACTTTGGACTTGAGTCTAGTACAAAATTTTAAAAAATATCATTAACTGCTGAAATTAAACGTAAAAGATTCCTATACTTTTTTTCCTCTTCCACACTAGTTATAACCCCTGCTTTTCAACTCTTCATCATGTTTCTTGACTCATTACTTATTAACAGTTATTTCCTCCTCTTTTGTTACTGAAGCTTTCTACAGCATGCAACTTTGCCTATAATACTTTCAGTCAACTTACAAATACATATATCAGACCACACTAAAACCATTATATACAATAAATTCAAACTCAAACACGCATATAATATCATTAGCTAGAGTTATATCTTCAGTGCATAACTGCATACACTTCACTTATTGTATAAATATGTTACATGAATACTGAAACTTCTCTGTGCATTATATTGCTTGTCTTTATGTACTGCAGTAGATGTATTATTAGTGTGAATGCACCAATTTCTTTTATTAACATTTATAAATGTGCATTTTACATCAAAATCTGATCTTCTTTCACATACAGTAGATATTTTGGTAAGGACAACTTTTCAATGTTTAACCATTCAACCCTAAATGCCTTTTTTATATACTTCCAGTTCACACCCATTCCTCCTTATGGTGTCCAGAACTTTCTTGGGTCAGGCTCCTTTATCAAAGTGACATACCAGATGATAATAGGAATATTAGAAAGGGCAAGGAGTTATTAACACAACTACACTAAGATTGTTAGACTAAGATGTCCTGCAGTGGAAAAATTACTTTTTGTTTGCCACTTACTATTCATATTTTCATGTTTACCTTCATATTTTCATAACTGAGATACCTACATTTTATTGAGGTATGCGGTGTGAAACGCCAATAGGGAGTCAGGACAATTCACTAAAAAGGGTCTATATTAGTAAATCGAACGCTTACCTTATTGAATCCCTAAACATTGACCCGTCCTTATCGAACCATGAAAACATCAAACATCCATAAGAGCGAAACCGGAAATGTTGAATCGTCATGGTTGGCCTTCTGCGGTATAGCTCCTTAAGGTAAGTGTTCGATAGTTACGGACCTTAGGGTTAGGGTGCGGGTTAAGGTAAGTGCATAGATGGGTAATGTATGTTAGATTTAGTGCAGGGTTTTGTTTAGTGTATTTGTGTGGATTATTTAGTTTGTTTGGGTTTAGCTTTTTAAGGTAAGTGTGCAATAGTTACGGACCTTAGGGTTAGGGTGCAGGTTAAGTGCATACTTGGTGGTATATGTAAGATTTAGTGTAGGGTTAGTAGAAGTAGGGTGTAGTTTAGGGTAAGAAGTAGGGTTTTGGTTAGTGTATGTATGTGGTTTATTTAGTTTGTTTGTGTAGGTAGTATGTAGCGGGCAGTGGGGTGGGACAAGTATGATAGTTCGATGTTTTGAATTTCGTGGTTTAGGGCGTTCGGTGTTTATGTGGTTCGATGAGGACAGGTCGACGTTTAGGGATTCAATAAGGTAAGCATTCATGTTTTTAATATAGACCCACTAAAAATGCTGGTGTACATCACACTATACTGGCGATATTGCTAGTTGTTTGTTAGCAATGAGCCATATTTCCATATGTACTTAACACTGTGGTGGTGGTGCTGCGGTAGCGTTGTCGCCTCACAGTAAGACGTTGTCCCGTTTGATTCTCAGCTAGAGTGTCTTCTGTGTAGAGACATGCGTGAATGGGCGTACCTTCATTGAAGGTTGTGCATCAGAGCTGGCAACTCAGCACGTGAAAATCTACTGCCAGTCATTAGCGGACCGGAGTTCCATTGTGGCGACCCCTAACCGGGAAAAGCCGAAAGACACAACAACAACTTCAAAAAGCTAGTGACTTACAAACTGTTGCATGACATTAGATAAAAGTTTAAATGTTGCTGAAGAAAACTATCTTCAGCATTTGCAGTGTAAGTTGTACATCTTGAAAATTATCCAGTATTATTTGTATTGCTAATTATACAATTAAACATATGTTTTCATATTTATGTAAATATTTCAGTAAACATGCACTTATAGTGGAATTTCATATTGGCATGTGAAAGTTTATGTTTGGTTAACAAAAATATTCCAGCAATAGTTGTCTAGGCTGTATAGTTTTCAAGATAAGAAAATATGTTTGTGAAAGTTTAGAAAAATATATTTTGAGATGTGTGCTCATAATATATTACAGTATTTATGGAAAATATTATGGATGCATGAACTATCATCACTGAAAAATACTTTGTCTCAATAACTTTGCTATTTGTACAATTTTAATAGATTTTATTGTTTGTAAAATATTTACATTTGTTTATCTTATACTTTCTTTATTTTTCAGAAAATGCACTGGAATACAAGATGTGTGTAGGCAGCCAGAGGTGTGTGACATTCCAAACCACATAAGTGTTGTCCACTGAGTCGTGTCATAAAACACACCAGATTGACTTTGTGACCTTTTATTATGTAACAGTCAAGGACAACAAATAGTGATGTCATAAATAATTCATATGCAACATATCAACAAATACCATCAAACTATCGCCTCGTATTTACAAGCCACATACCTCTTGTTGTGGCCACCAGTCAAATCTAGATCCAACTTGAGGAGAGCCGAGACCGCTGAACAAGAATTGGGGGGAGCACAATGGGGGTGAAGCCGTAAGGCTGCCGCCAAACTGGTATGCCATCCAGCCCCCCCCCCAAAATCAATGGCCTTGCAGATAAATTCTGGGTTGCGAAAGAAAACAAGTTAAGCTTTGAAAATTTTTGAATAGCAACAGCCATATCCAAATTAAACAAATCAAACTCCAAGTTATTTAAGTGAACATTGTCCAAATCATAGAAATCAAGATCCAGTCTTTCAATATCACTGTGCTCAATCACGTGGAAACCAATCTGGCTAGTAGCCCACTTGACTGTGTGGTTGATAAAACACCTGGCTCTCAATGGCACTAGGCCTTCTAGTGCATTTCCCGTACAGTTTACAGATGATAGCAGATCAGAAGAAAACTACTCGCTGATATAGCTGCTGCAAGTAGTCCATATCAGATAAGAGTCTGGCCAACGGTATCTTCTTAGGAGCTTGACCCAGATCATTCCCCCTGAGATGAATTATCACAATGTTGGGCAAGGCTTCTTCCATGGTAATCTTATGCCAAATTTCCCAAAATTGAAACCAACTAAGACCAGGTAAACCAAAAGAACAAATAGTCTACTGGTTACTATCAAAGTGACCAACTGAGCGGGCCATGGCTCGATTGAATGGTTTCTGAATAAAAGAATGGCCCAAGAGCCAAATCATCTCTTTCCCTGCAACAGAAATAAAAAATAATGCCTGATGTATGACAAAAAGGCATCAAAGACCAACCTTCCCATTCTTTTAATGACCTGCATAGAGTGCCCTTCCATGGCCAAGTCTGAGGTATGACCTATCTGAAAGAAATGAGAGGAGTAACCCTGTGGATTGAATTCCTTTCCCTGCCAAGGCCTGCCTAAGAAATGCGTTAATTTCTGATAGTTAAAAGGCCTGCCCAAGGCCCACATGAAAACCAAGCCTGACCTTTTCTCTATGGGGGTAATATTAAATGGAAAACTGACCCAATGCACTGATCTTGCCCAGGCGCACCTACTGCCCTTTACCAACTTGATCAGTCTTGGATTTCCTTAACCAAATCATGACAAACTCCCTGCGGATGACAAGATCCTCCCAGCAAAGGTAAAGGAGAAGTTCATTGGCACAGAAAATACCCACATACAAAGAGGTGAACAAAGCAGTAGAGAGACAAATAAGTGAAATTAACCAATGATCCTGTAAAGACCTTGAATAACAAGGAGAAGTAGTTGTCTCCCAATAAGTTTTCTGGAATCCTGGGAAGGTCCCCACATGTTCTCTAGGCCCTTAACTATCCTCCCCATAACCCAATGTCCTGACACAGCCTGAAGACTGAAAAAGCCACAAGGAGTAGTCTGAGAGTTTTAGGTGAATCCCCTGTATGGACTTAGCCACTAAAAATTGCAGCAGCAACTCTACTTCCCATGGCCTGGGACTAGGGATTAAAGACCTGTAAAATGCCTTGAAAGCCTGTAGGGATAATGAATAACCTTTCCTAGTGTTGCTGGTCCAAGAGTTTGCCAAAGTTGGTAATGCTAGTCTTCTCCAATTAGCCAGACTCTCACAGGAACTGGGGTACCCTTTGGATCTGAATGTTTGGCAAAGAGGCAAAACCTGGCAAACTGAAATCAGGAAAGATTGTCAGCTATAGGATTAAGATGTCCCGGGATATGAGCACATGAAAATGACAAGTTTATCTGTAGACTAAGCAAGACAAAAAGTCTGATGATCGAATGGACCCATCTGGATCTGGAAGAACACTTTTTGAGAGTGTGAACCACTGCAATAGTATCTGAGTGAAAAATTATCCTCTTGTCATGTAATCTATCCTTCCATACTAACATTACCACCTAAATGGGAACATTTTCTAAAACGTAATGTCCCTCCTCCTCTCCACAGACCAACTTTTCGGCCACCTTTCAGCAAACCAGCTACCCATGAAATAACCCTCCCATACTGGAATCCCCCAGCCACATCAGTAAAAAGCTCAAGGTTAGTGGTAGTGATCCAAGGGGACTGCCATAAAGAAACTCCATTAAACTGGCTGAAGAATGTGAGCCATAACCTTAGGTCATCCTTAACTTGTCTGGTCAGCCAGACCAGATGGTGCTTGGGCCTGTTGCCTTCCAACAAGTCAGATATGGACCGTAGAAAGCCTCTGCCTGGAGAAACTGCCCAACAAGCAAAATTCAGCAAATAATGTAACTGCATGTTGTCTCCTACCTGAACTTTGTTGGAACCCAGGAATCTGTAAAGTAACTGCCAGACTTGTTGAAGTTTGGGCAGAGGAAGCTTGAAGGAGCTATCAGTGGTGTCTACTTCTAAACTCAAAAAAGTCTGGACTCTACTTGGTCCTTCTGACTTTCGTCGGCCAAGGGTACCCGCAACTCAGTGCAAACCTGCTTGAAAATGGGCATCCCTCCCAAAGCACCGTCCTGACACACCCCCACTATCAAAAAATAATTTAGGTAGTGTACTGCTGATTGTCAGGGGGGCCATTTTTGACAACGCCAATGTAAAGCTATGCTAAATAGTTTGATTGTTGCACAAGCCACAGCACATCCCATTGGCAGTGGAGTGTCAAAAAATATCTTTCTATTGAACAGAAAGGGTAAATAAGGCCAGTCTTTTTGTCTCTTGGAAGAAGACAGAAACCAGATTGGATATCCGGCTTACAGAGCCAGGGATCAGTATATTCCATGATGACCTCTGCCACCTGATACAAAGCAAAGTAGTGTACTTTGGTCAGTTTGGTGTCAATAAAATCATTCATTGAACCCCCCCCCATTGGGTGAGACAAGTAATGATCTATTGTAGTCACATGATGCATTTCAAAATCAACACAAGTATGTTAGATTAGTATAAAACTTTAAAACACAGTTCATAGACTACATGTAGATGTAAAAATGCGAATAAAAAGATATATCAAAATTATTAACATTTTTCTATATAAGCACATCATACTTTTATATGCTGGTCTTTAAGAAGTGGTTTTGCATGGCTGTAATATTGTATAATACTGAGCTGGATAACTTTTACTGGATATTATGTCTGCGAGCGCATATGCATCCAGGCTTGAATGGACATGTCTCTTTAAAATTTTTCATAATGAACAAGCATATTAAAGTATGATGTGCTTATACAGAAGATTTATAGATATGTTGGAGAGCAGGAAGGGGTGACCTTTTGGCCGGAAGCATCTCTGGCCGTCTTTTTCAAGCCTTCTTAGCTGAAGGTGATCCTTTATCTGCACCCTCCTCCAAATACACTGAAGGTCTCCTCCTGGAATTCAGGCATCCATACCATTTCTAAATCAGTCAGCACGCTTGTGCTTCCTGCAAGAGATGCATCTCACTTTAATGGACTGTACTGTGGCTGAACCTGAAAGATAGAAAGAATTAACAAAGGGAAGAATGCATGCTAAAAAGGGGGGAAAGGAAAATATGACAAACTAAGAACCATACAAAATTCCAGTCAATATAAAAAATATTGGATGCTGTGTGGCTGCGAGTTTCTAGAATGTACAGACCTCAGGATGTTTCCCTTCTCCTCCTTTCCTTGAAAAATGCCACTGTGACTAAACCAGATGAGCTGCTGTGGGGCTTCTGGAATGCAGCGACATGTCCTACGCAAACTACTCTGCCAAAACCAAGTATGTGCACAGCCTAAGAATCATATGCCGAGGTAAACATTATATATAACCAGTTATCCTAAATGCCATGCCCAAAACATAATAAAGTTTGACGTTAACATTACAACTTTATTATAAAATCATTGTACCCAAGATACCATCACACAAACATTTATATAGTACCATTTAACTTATGCACAATCTCCACTAAAACATAAAAACAAAATTTAATGGACTTCCCCATAGGTAGCCCCCAAAATTTACCCCCAAAATAAGTCAAGATACAGCTACTGATCCAAATAAGCACCCCTTTACAACTGATATATCAATCCAAAATGCTAAAACAAGACCTGATAGGCTATAAGCCCCCCAGTACTCAGGCTCCCACACCCAGCATACCCTAAATAATTAAAGCATGCTTCAAACTGCCTAAGATAGTGCACTAAATAACTCCATTGAAATAAAGAAGCAAATCACATTCAGCAAAACCATACAGATTTCAACAATCATAAACTATGCCCTAACATAAAGTTTTAACTGCGCCACCCCTGTTTTTATAGTATAACATGCTGTTGCCAGGTATTTATTTACATAACAATACATTCATTATATAAGCAGAATGTAGGAGTTTGTCCCAAAGTACCCTTAAATGTATTCACCCTGTGTCCTTATTATAAAAATACCTTAATTAGTTGTATATATTTATGTAGCTGTATAGGTCTGCTTTTATATATATATATATATATATATATATCTCTAATATGAGAGCATTCACCCATCAGATTTGCAGTGTGACAGCTTAACTAGAAAACACCCTCTACCCAACAGTGGCTAGTGTGCAAATACTGTATGTGTTTTTCTTACATATATTATGTATTCTATATAAATGTAATTGTTAAACATTTTTTTTAGTAACTGTGCTGAGCTGGATGTAGCTTAATAATACATAATATAGCTCTCTTCTATGTAAAGGTATTTTGTGTGTAATATATATATATATATATATATATATATATATATATATATTTTTTTTTTATATAATGTAAACCCCCCCCCCAGCTGCCCTGCGTGACTCATGGTAAGTTCCTCTTGTAAATTTAATTATTACTATTTTTAAAAAATTATATTAAATAAAGAAATGACAAAGCAATACTAGCAATATAACGGATGACTAAACAGCCGCTGAACAGCCAATAAGCCCTCACCATAACCTATGGCTTCCCACCTGTGCAGTTACTGCCAGCTTGCTCCATCTTCTCAATTCAGCATTCCTGTTGACAGATTCTGCAGGCAGGAACAACAGCACTCCCTTAAATAGGGAGTGAGTGCAAGCACCCGCCACCCCCCCCCCTCCCAGAGGACAATGAGCCATTACCTTGATAAGTTATCATTTGTGAGTTAATATCACTCTTAACTCTTGAACTGTTTTTACTGGTTTCTTCAGAAAGTTTTCAAATTTTGAATATTTAATGGAGTTGCTTTCTCTGGATATCCTAGCTTCTGTTTTTGGCAGTTCTTGCATCACTGCACCATTTTTGGATAAATGTCTAAAGAAGTCTCCTCATTGCAACTCTTAACTGTCACAGTATTTACAGTCTCTTCTCTTTTGCAACATTACTAGTCATGGCAATTATGTTTGGTGTTCTTCAGTGTACTTGCCTTATGCAAATATCTGCCATTCCAGTACTAATGCTTTCTGTCTTCCCCATAAATATAGGATTTTGGTTCATGTACTTGAATGTTTACTTCCGTTTCAGGCTACAGGCTCTGCTGCTCTGCCCTAGCTTTTATATTCTTCCTTTATTTTCAGCCCATTAATCAGGTACTTTTCTACAGTTCCTACCATAGTAGTAGTTCTGTCTCTGCTGATTTCTTTAGCATTTCCTTTGCTTAGTTTTCCTTTTCAGGCTTCAGTAACATAGATAACGTTGGTAATTTTCTTTTCAGTTTTCTTCCCATTAACAATTGCAATGATAAGAGACCGAGTCTCAAAATAATATTCCAGCATTCCCAAATTGTGAGGTAACAATTATCATAGGTCTTGCTACAACTTATTAGGGGATTGTTCACTGTTTGGATAGTTTGGGCAGTTCTCACCACCTGTCTTATAGATTGCAGAGAGTTTGGATTGAACATTACATGTTTGAATGCAGTCTGATATTTTGGCTGTGGGCAGTGCACTGTATACCAGGTGGCTGCAGAGCACAGTAGCCATAATCCAAGGTTTCATATATTTTATAACATGTTCTACGGCTGTTGAGTCTTATTACCATTTATGTCTTAGGCTATACCTCCTTTCTCCAGGAGGGCCATACCAATCACTGTCAGAGTAAATTTGTGGATGCCTAGCCAGTCATCTGAGTTATGTTTAAAGGAAGATTGTGAGTCACACTGCTTAACAAAAGTTTGTTCCAGATGCTTGGAAGATGCTGGGTTAGAAACCAGTCCTTCCACCATGTTTTTTTTTTTCTTAGTGAAGATTTAGGTTCCTTCTTCCTAGTATTGGTGGCCGAATTAGATTTGTGGAGATGGAGGATGTCCAGAACAATCAGGTATCGGTCTCTAATGGCACTGCAAGCAAGACAAAGATCTCCCCTTAAAGTGCTAAATAAAGGGTTAGAGTTTCCAGCCTCTCTTGGTAACAAAGGGACTTTAGGCCTGTGATGATCTTAGGAACATTTTGGGAATTTTCTAATTGTTAATTTGTTGAGTGAAATGCATCCTGAAGGGGACATTGTACTTAATAATTGGCATGTTCAATGCTGAGTATAGGGAAATGTTTACTTTTTTAAACATTGATGATATACTTTTGGCAATTAGCTGTTCCTAAACAGAAAGATTTGCAGACAAACATTGTCATGACACTTAAAAAAAAAAAAAAAAAAAAAAGTGAGACAGAGAATTATCATTCTAAGGTTCTAGGTCCTTTACATTTTCTTTTTTAGTGGTGTGTTGTCTGTACCATATGATAAGAGAAATTGTCTACCAAAAGTGCCATTTAGTGTTTAGTTTGAGACCACTGTTAAGTTTACTAAGGACAGTTCATTCTGAAAGCTTTGGGTGCCATAGACTGACTTAATAAGTACGCCCAGGTTACTATCTGCTTAGAGATCTGAGAAGTAAATGCTGAAAGGAATAGGTCCCAGCATCAAGCCCTGATATTTTCTGTTGAGGCACCTGCAAATCACATTGTGTGTGTTCTGTTGATTTTTAAAACATTTTAAAATTACTGTGACAGGCATATTTGAACAGTACACAGTGATAGCAAATGTAACTGAGAACACAGGGGTATGTACACTCAAGATATTTGCTGTTCAGTCTCAGTAATCATTCCTGTAGGAGTGTCGATGGAGGTACTACCGTACAATACTCAATAAGTGTGTAAGCATAATATACATATCACTTGTTAGCTGTGGTCATTTTCTTGGAGAATCACTAGGTCATAATTTTGTTTGATGGCAATCATAAACTGTATACTGGCTGAGTCTCACATTTTCTTGCCACTTGTAGATTGCAGGTTCAGTCCCTTCCACAGCAGCTATGTACTTCAGATGGAGAGGCATTTGCCTCAAGTGTGTCAGTGTAGTGATCATTGACAGGTGCCATATACATTTGTTGTCAGTTGCTAATAAAATTTAAACTTCATAGAATGTTACATATTGACCAGCCCAGAAACTATCTAGTGGTATTTGGCAACATTGTTTTTGTAATTTGTAAGACATTCAAATATTTAGGACCAGTTTTGCTCATGTGCAAAACATCTGCTTTCATAACTTTTGTACAGTAGACCATTGTCATGTATGATAAGGTCAGGTATCCTACGTTTTGAGAATCTAGATTTAAAGGTACTAATCACATTTGCTACTGTTGCACCTGGCAGTTTGATCATATTTTAGTACATGGAATATAGTCTACAGATATAGGAATATGTTGTACACATACAACTTAGCTTTTTTATATTTAAACAAATATGTGGCAACTTGAATCCATGATTATTTTAGAGTCGGTGATGCTAGCATTGCCTTACCTGGACTGCTGTATCAAAAAATGTCTGGAATTCTTTTAGATTTTCTTCTCTTCTCCTTGGTAGCTACAGTAGTACCCTAAGAATGTCCAAATCTCCCAATAATCTTTCATAATTCTCTGGTGATTATGCTATATTGAACATATTTGTTGTATATAGTAACTTGCCTTGTCTGCGTTTTGTTTTCATGTCATGCTTTTTTAGATAAAAAGACATTCTCTGCAGTCCCTGAGATACTTTGTAGAAAGATTCTCTGAATATGGTTTAGAATGGCTTATGTTCTTTTTCTACATGAATTTCTTTAACATAACTATGTGCTTTTGCTATCAATGCCTTTTTCTGAGTGAATATATTTATTTTGTGCATCTATAAATGCTGTTTGTCTTTATGCAACTGGTGCATCAAGCTTAAGTTTTTGTGATGTTAGGATGTAATTGTCATATTTCAGACGTAGCACCCTTAGTTTGCATATGCTTTTAATTAACTTGAAATTGTGCTATCTTAATCTGGTCATCTCCTATGTCAGTTTCTTGCCATACTCTTCTTGTATTTGACCACATACTGATAGATCATCTGCTATGTTTAAAACACCTTGTCAGCCTTCAGCTACTTGAGCGGATGATCTTTAGAATACCTTGGGGACTGATGAAATGTCTAATGAAGATTATGGAATCTATACCATCTAGATGGTTATTAAATGTACACAGTTTGTTACTTTGTTCATGTAGCTATAAAGCTCCAGTCCTTGGTTTGCAGCTCTTAATGATAAGAAGTTAGCATTTGCCATTTATGAAACTGCTTAATCACTGTAAGCAATATTGTTCTCACTGAATCACTTTATTCAGATTTGTAATGCACTGTAAATATAAACCTTGTCTTGTTTCTTCAGTAAGCAGCTTAAATTAAAAATCATTAAGGGGCGATACGTTTAAGATGAAAAGCTAGAATATGACAAATCCAATTTGAAAATGTTCTACAAATGTATTAATAATAAATCTAATCATACATTTAGAGTAGTGAAGGTGAACAATTCATTGACTTATGACTTGAAGATAATCGTAAATGAATTTATTTTTTTTATTAACAGCTGTAGAAACCATCTCATTTCAAATTATATTGATACTGGGCTTACTTTGCATTCAGAAATTTAATTACCATTTATTAGTATCTCCATATGGAAAATGTTACAAAGTATTAAAAAAACTGCAATAAAAACTGACAATATTCAGTCGATATTGCTATATACTATTAAAGATTAAAATTATTTTTTAGTAAACTTTTTTGGGTAAAGTACCAGGTTTTTGGAAAAGTTCTTGTATTGCATCAGTTTATAAGAAAGGGGGCTGAGATGAAATTAAAAAATGTCCCCCCTATCAGTTTAAGATAATTTCTTGCAAATGCTTTCAGTCCTTCCTAGTTGATATTATAAATAATGGCAATGAATTGGGTCTTCTGGACATCTTTCAACATGGATTTATAAAAGGAAGCTCAAACTTAACCATTTTTGTTGAGTTTTATAACCATATCACAGTGGCATATGAGATATGGACTTATCAGGAATACCATATTTAGACATAGCAAAGGCATTGTATTCACTTTATTATTCAGCCTTTCATAATGCTAAGATAAGCACTAATATTAATCTGTGTATTATATACACTTAGTCAGTGGTATTACAAGGTATCAAGTCAGATTATTTATCAGTTAAAATTGGTGTTCCCCAAGGATTTAATCCAGAGTCCAGTATTATTAATTATTTTTGCTTCCTTACTGCTAAACAAACTGCTTAACATGTTAGTGTTCTTATGACTTAAATAATGGATTTTTGATTAAAGTAAGAAAGATGAATATGCCATTGATGATCATATAATTGAAGTATACATGTGGCAGAATAGACAAGTGCTAATTAATTTATTTTGGTAAACACAGGGTGATTACACATTATGTATCTATCATCCACAATATTAGAAAAGGTTACGATATTCAAGGACCTAGTCATACTAATATTTAAAAACTTTTTCTTTGGAAATCACTGATTCATTACATTGTTGTGTGATGAGACAAATGGGCTTTATGATGATAAATGTTGCAACCAGGGATAGCAACTGCCTAATTGTCTTGTGCAGAAGATATATAAGGCCGTTTTTGAGTATAACAATGGATTTATATAAAAGACAACTTAGAACTTTTAAACTGGTTCAAAGACAACTCACTATAAAATTAAATCAATTCATGATACAAGTTATACAGGTAAATTTCTTAATCTGTACTCATTACGTTACGTTTTAATACTGAATTATATCAAGGAATTTTATTATTAAGGAATACTTTTAAAGATGCAAAGCTTTGTAGAACCAGACTGAGACAATCTTTTATAACATCTAGAATTCCACCTTTATGGGACAGACTTCCTTTATTTATTACAGCTTGTGCCACACTATATATATATATATATATATATATATATATATATATATATATATATATATATATATATATATATATAAAATCTAATCTTGACAAGGGGGTACAAAACATAGTTTATGACCAAGAATTGACAGAATTGGTGTTCTTTGTTTTTGACCTAAGCACTGTATCTATGAACTTAAAGTAACCATCCTGTATTTATAAACTTAAAGTAACCATCCTGTTTTCCCATTTTGTTGGCTGTAATTGTGTCTTAATAACACCTAAGCTGTCCATTCACTTGCATTCCTGATCAGTTCTCCTCCTGAAAGTTACTGGCATTTTCCTTGGAGCATGCACCGGTGATGTAGCTCAAAATCCATTTGCATGTGATATTATTTTTTTTCCCCATATAATATTATTATAGAAGATTTCATACGCCTGTGCTTAAATCAGTGGAGTCATGAAGGATGTCATTGCTTTGGCTATAAGATTTCATACGCCTGTGCTTAAATCAGTGGAGTCATAAAGGATGTCATTGCTTTGGCTATAAGATTTCATACGCCTGTACTTAAATCAGTGGAGTCATGAAGGATGTCATTGCTTTGGCTATAAGATTTCATATGCCTGTGCATAAATCAGTGGAGTCATGAAGGATGTCATTGCTTTGGCTATAAGATTTCATACGCCTGTGCTTAAATCAGTGGAGTCATGAAGGATGTCATTGCTTTGGCTATAAGATTTCATACGCCTGTGCTTAAATCAGTGGAGTCATGAAGGATGTCATTGCTTTGGCTATAAGATTTCATACGCCTGTGCTTAAATCAGTGGAGTCATGAAGGATGTCATTGCTTTGGCTATAAGATTTCATATGCCTGTGCTTAAATCAGTGGAGTCATGAAGGATGTCATTGCTTTGGCTATAAGATTTCATACGCCTGTGCTTAAATCAGTGGAGTCATGAAGGATGTCATTGCTTTGGCTATAAGATTTCATATGCCTGTGCTTAAATCAGTGGAGTCATGAAGGATGTCATTGCTTTGGCTATAAGATTTCATATGCCTGTGCTTAGATCAGTGGAGTCATGAAGGATGTCATTGCTTTGGCTATAAGATTTCATACGCCTGTGCTTAAATCAGTGGAGTCATGAAGGATGTCATTGCTTTGGCTATAAGATTTCATACGCCTGTGCTTAAATCAGTGGAGTCATGAAGGATGTCATTGCTTTGGCTATAAGATTTCATACGCCTGTGCTTAAATCAGTGGAGTCATGAAGGATGTCATTGCTTTGGCTATAAGATTTCATATACCTGTGCTTAAATCAGTGGAGTCATGAAGGATGTCATTGCTTTGGCTATAAGATTTCATATGCCTGTGCTTAAATCAGTTGAGTCATGAAGGATGTCATTGCTTTGGCTATAAGATTTCATACGCCTGTGCTTAAATCAGTGGAGTCATGAAGGATGTCATTACTTTGGCTGTAAGATTTCATACGCCTGTACATAAATCAGTGGAGTCATGAATGATGTCATTGCTTTGGCTATAAGATTTCATACGCCTGTGCTTAAATCAGTGGAGTCATGAAGGATGTCATTGCTTTGGCTATAAGATTTCATACGCTTGTGCTTAAATCAGTGGAGTCATGAAGGATGTCATTGCTTTGGCTATAAGATTTCATACGCCTGTGCATAAATCAGTGGAGTCATGAAGGATGTCATTGCTTTGGCTATAAGATTTCATACACCTGTGCTTAAATCAGTGGAGTCATGAAGGATGTCATTGCTTTGGCTATAAGATTTCATACGCCTGTACTTAAATCAGTGGAGTCATAAAGGATGTCATTGCTTTGGCTATAAGATTTCATACGCCTGTACTTAAATCAGTGGAGTCATGAAGGATGTCATTGCTTTGGCTATAAGATTTCATATGCCTGTGCATAAATCAGTGGAGTCATGAAGGATGTCATTGCTTTGGCTATAAGATTTCATACGCCTGTGCTTAAATCAGTGGAGTCATGAAGGATGTCATTGCTTTGGCTATAAGATTTCATACGCCTGTGCATAAATCAGTGGAGTCATGAAGGATGTCATTGCTTTGGCTATAAGATTTCATACGCCTGTGCTTAAATCAGTGGAGTCATGAAGGATGTCATTGCTTTGGCTATAAGATTTCATACGCTTGTGCTTAAATCAGTGGAGTCATGAAGGATGTCATTGCTTTGTCTATAGATTGTGGTTTAGATGTTTATGCAGCTGCTTGACTGTTTGTGCATGTATACAAGGTCACCGCCTGTCATTGATTTCGTACTTTGTTTGCTTTTAATTCCTGGATTCTCTCAAGGCAAACTAATCCGATTTTTGGTTGAAGTAGCTTCTTTAACTGTAATTTAAAGCATTTTTTTTTCATTTTGATGTTTATATTTATGTCTAACTTCTTTATGTGGTACCCTGAATGCTAAAAATGTGCAGACATCTTTCTTCTTATGATTTTTAGTCCCAGTGCTTCTAAAGTAACTACAGACAGAACAATATGCTGTGCATTTTTGTGTAGTTCAGAATCGATGTTTTGTGAATGTTTGTTATTTTTAACCAGCATTTGTGTTTAGACTTTGTCAGTAGTCATAATGAATTTTTCTGACCTTATTTTTTCTTTGTATCTTTTCTTGTTTACCAGTAGATTTATAGAGTGCAGTAATTGTACCTATCTTATTAAGACAAGAATTTATGCTCTGTAGGAAAAAGTGTGCATGTCCGAGAGAGAGAGAGAAAAGTGAAACACATCTCTAAAGAAGTTAATGAGGAAAGAAAGACAGTAATTTTCAGATATTCCCGACCTACTCTCTTAAGTAAAATAAGATAAGCAAAGAGAATTAAATTACTGCACTTGTCTTAAATTTGAACACCAGCTGTCAGACCAGACAACACAAACTTTTTTTAAGCATAACAAAGAACTTAAAACTTTTAGTACCATGCGTCCTTTAAAAGTTTCTACAGGGTAAAGTACTAATTAAAGGAGTACCGCACCCACAGAGTCAAAAAACATGTTTAAAACATCATGGCATGATGTTTCCTACACTTTAACAGCACTCTGGGATTATTTACAGGATTTTAAATATTTTTATATGTAATTCCAGACTCTGACCACCTGGAGGCTGGCATATTGACGTGGTTTGGATAAATCAGGTTGCCATCCAGTATCCCTGAAATCATTGTTTGGCTCAAAAATGTTACATCATGCAGGCCTCCGTTTGCCTAAAGTTCCTGTCATTTCATAGATGTTGCATGAGTACAAAGTACTGAGTAAAATAGAACAGTGAAAGTAACATTCTCTGCAGCTGGATGACTACTTAAAACAGAAACAGTGCAAATGCCACAGAACACACTCAAAGTGCTGTTTACTGCTGCCTTTTTTTCTAATTTAGTTTAAATGGCACTAATTTGTGAGACAATGAATTCCAGTCCATTTACTTCTCCCCTCCCTCATAACACTTAGCTTCCCTAGCTGTCAAAGTCCTGAGGGTAATTTGACCTGGTAATTCCATTGTTTGGCGGATCTCAGCAGGGTGCTTGACTCATGTAATTTAATCTTTGTTCTAGCATTTCCTTTGTTAGAGGGGACATTTTTTGCTGCACTATAGCCATGACCTTACTTGACTGCAATCACACCTAATAAGGTCTTGCACCAAGGAGCTAAAGAATAAAACATTTATACTATTAACCAATTTAGATCTTTATTAATTTAAGTGTTAAGGTATCACTTCATGTTTCCACCTTGTTAAAAATTGAGATTTACATGTGCAAAGTGTGTTGGTATGCAGTGTTTGCCTTCATATGTTTTTACCCCATTGGTTGGTTTGCAAAAAAAACCTTTTGCAGTGTCCCTGGATTTGTCTTTGTACATACAAACCATATTGCTATATTTTCCCCTTCCTTTTTCTTGTGTCCAGAAGTCACTTATAACAAAGCAAATTTTTATTGATTTTTTTTTAATAAAGGACATCAAAGTTAACTTACCTTGAATCAGATAATGGATGCCACTGCAAAAAAATCACTGTTGAAATATTTGTGCATGGACAAAATCCCTTACTAAATCTATTTGCCAGCCTCCAGTTCAATTGGTGCTATGGCTTTAATATACTGGTGTGTTTGCTCATGCCTTCCAAATATCTCCACCATTGCATACCAGTTTTGCAGTGTAGTAACCACACAACATGCCCATACACCGTTAGCCATCAATATGCAGCTACTCCTGTTCATGTGAGTATGTGAATTAATTTTCAGACTTAAGGTGTGGAAGCTGCACAGAATAATTCTAGGTGCTTGTTCAGGTTTCACATGGCGCTTGCTTAGAGCTACTCTCATGTTAAGCCACTATGAATATGTTGCACTGCCACCTCTGATACCAGGGTAATGTTTTAATCTTTCTATTCTCGCACTGCAGACTAGCAGTATCTGGTGCAAATACAACAGAGAAGTATGCAAGCGATATATCACCTAAGCATCATTTGCCGTGCAGAATGTACAAGTATGCATACCAAAGTTTTGTTTCCAAACATTGGTGTTACTACACTACTACTGAATAAAATGAACAGCACACAGGCTGGGGGAAGGACAAGGGTGCCATGACATCACAGAATGGGTGGGTCTTATTATTTTAGTTAGAATTAGATGACGGCTGCGGTGATGTCACTTTGGGGGAGGGAACTGATTAAAAAAAAAAAAAGTACCTGCACTGCCTGGTCTCAATGATGTCAGTAAATGGGCGACTCCAGCAAGCTTTATTCAAACATGAGAGAATCATTTTGTAAGTGAAACCATCACAGTATGAGAAGGTAGGCTTCTGTTACAGAAGTAAGGGGAATTATAAAAATTGTACATGCTTTATTGTTGTTGCTTTACAGAGGACAATGTAAATAGGGAGGAAAAGGGCAGTGAAGTTGAGGAATACATTAGAGAAACCTTTTGTACTCCTTTAAATGCATTATTCAATGTCGTATTCATGTATATTAATCTTTGCTTGCCACTTATTATTCATATTTTCAAATTTATGTTCATATTTTCATTATTGAGAGACCAACATGCTATTGAGGTGTGTGATGTGAAACACCTATGTGTGAGACAGGACAATTCACTGTCAATGCTGATTGATGTCACACTATACTGTTTATATTTTGTGTATTGTGTTTAATATTTTGTCTGTTCTTCAATTTGTGTTCGAATGTTTGTATGCCGCAATTCCATTGGAATGGGTGGGGGTACATTATGTATGCAGATTTGATATCAGCATCCCAATTTTTGGCCGGTTGTACCTACTTTTCATGGGCCTGTGTCCAGATTTTTGATGTTTCCAGGTTGAAAGGTATGGGTTCAGGTATGGGAGAACCAAACTCTTTGGGAGCAAGAGAAGTCAAGGTAGCAGAATATGTTGTTACATCTGCATGCAGGGATTCTCCCAGCAGAGCAGTGCATGAAAAAAAGAGACAGAAGACCTACCACATTAGAGGGCAACAGTCTCTGACTATATTTTTACTTGAGCTGGTGGCTATGGCTAGATCTGTTATTCAGGCCATTGGTTATTGGGTGCAAAGCTGGGTTATGAATAACACTAGTACTCCCACTCCTGTTGAACCACCCAAGGATCTTGATTTTGAAATGAATCTGGGATTTGAGGTGTCAGGAGTATACGAGTCTGATCAGTCCTCTGAGGATGAACAGGTCCATAAACCCTAACAGATGCTTTCTTTTTCTAAAATGCTGTCTAGATTTCGGGATGTATTCATTTTGGAGCAATCATCTGCTGTGTATGATCTTTTGGAGGATTAGTCTTCAGATGTGCCCACCTTCCCTCCATTGGGCCTAGTGCTGGAGGATATTTTTAAGAAATATTCCAATTCTCCTCTGCTGAATGAGTCTTTTCCTAAAAGAGTGTTTAAAAAGTTCAGGTGTGCTCAGCCCTGATTGGCCTCCAAGCCCCCGTTGTCTGTGAATTCTGCTTCTGCATCCCCAGTTAACTTTTCTAATAAAAAGATTGTATCCTTCTCAAACCCAGTCTCTCAAGATAAAATAAAGAAGTGGCTAGAATCTCAGAAAGAAGATGGCTCAGTTCAGCATGGTAGCTTTTAAGGCATTTAATTACCAGTATTTTATTTGGAAGTTTGTGTTGAGGTGTATGTTTAGTTTAGACAAGTTTGCTGTATTTTACTTGCATAGCAGAAAGACTATGTGAAAGAAATTGTTTCCAGTGTTTTTCAAGTGTCTAAACATGCTTTAAAGATTGACTTTGAGGGGGCTGATATTGTTTCTAGAAATGCAGTGTCGTCAGTTGTGGTAAGGAGGTATGCTTGGCTGGACAGCCAAAGTTTTTCTGTTGAGTTGAAAAAAATGAGGATTTTGAATGCTCTGCTTGATGCTGATTGTGTGTTTGATACAGCAGCTTATCAGATCCTTAAACACTGAGCTGACAGAGGTAAATTGATGCAAGGTATGTCTAAAATATTTATATTCCCTAGCTTTCTTTCAGTAAGGAAGATCATTTTTGACTGCCAACAAACAGAAGTCCTGGCTGAATTAACACCAAGGCTTCAAAGGGAAATGGCAGGAGGAGAACTCTGGAAACCTAAAAAGAGAGGTACACTTTCTCAAAAAGTGTAACTCCCTTCCCAGTGTATGACTGTGCTGTACCTTAGGACTATGCTGAGGCTTGGCATCCATCATCCCCAAGTTCTCCCTCCGGAAGTTAGCTCTCAACAAGGCGGCGTGGCTGTAAGTTGTTTCCAGCAAATGTTTGCTCAACTTTGTGGCAGAGGTTAAAGGTGACAATGGAAGGAACTTCTGCCTCCAGTCAGGGGTTTAACCCTCATCTGCCAGAATAGACTTTATCCCCCCATACTCCAGCACATGCTGGAAGCAGGGGTCATAGACCCAGTTTGTTCTTCTGAGAGAATGAAAGGTTTCTGCTCCAGAATTATTTTGCTGTCCCCCAGAAAAGAGCTGCCCAGAAGATTTGTGTCAGACCTATCTTTTCAGAATACTTTTGTCAAGGTCCCCAAGTTCAAGATGCTCACCCTGCAGACAGTGCTTCCTCTTCTGCTGGACCACTGCTTCATGGTGATCCAGGACTTGAAAGATACGTATCATCATATCCCAAGGATATATCTGAGATCTGTTGTGTCTGGTTCACACTATCATTTCTGCATTTCCTTTACAGCTATCCATTACACCTTGAGTGTTTACAAAATGCTGCAGTAGTGGCCCAGTGCTGTATTCTTGGCATTCATGTTTCTCTTTACTTGTATGACTTGCTGATATTTACAGAGTATGTATCCAGGTGTTTGGAATATCTAAATATGGTCTCAACCTTACTCACCTAGCTAGGGTTCAAGTTGAACCTCTGGAAGTCATACCTGACACCCTTACAAAGACTCATCTTCCAGGTGTGCTTAAATGACACCAACAAAAGAATGACCTTTCATTCTAAAGACAAGGTCCTGTCCAACCAAAATGTTTTAGAAATTCTCCAGGAGGAGCCGTACCTTGGCAAGTGAATTCCTAAAACTTCTAAGAGTGGTGGTTTCCATGATTCTCATGATACCACTGACTTGTCTCCACTTGAGAAAAATGTGGTTGTATGTATGAAAATGCTGGATCCAGCACCTACATTCCCATGAATTCCAGTTGCTGCTGCTGCTCTTCATCAGACAAGAGTTACAGTGGTGACAGACAGTTGAATATCAATTCAGGACTTCCCTTCTTCCCATCTGCTCTAACTCTCTCCAGACATATTTGTCCAACTTTGCATGGTGAGCTGTGTCAATGGGGGTGCAAGTTCGGGCCACTTGGAGTCCCAAGAATGTATGGAAGTACATCGATATCAAGGAAATTTTGGTGGTGATCCACAACATGAAAGTCCTTTAACAGCTATGGACTCTGAGTCCTCCTCTTGTGGTTACAGAGACATTGCAGTGATGTGGTACCTCAAAAACAAGAAGATACAAGGTCATACTCTCTATGCCAGTTGTCAATGATGGTTTGGTATCTGGCTTCACAGATTCTCTCACTCTTTAGCCATCATTCCTTCCTTCTGAGCAAAATGTTGTGGCAGTCAAATTAAGCAGATGCTGGGCATGACAGTAGTGTTCCAGGATCTAGTCCACATGTGGGTAATGCTTAAATAAATCTATTCACCTCCTTTCAAAACATAAAGCTGTAGAAATTCTGCTCCAGACATCCTTGCAGCCATGCTTGGAAGATTTATGTATTCACATTCCCTTGGACAGAAATGTTCCTTTATGCGTTTCCACTCTTTCTACTAATACACAAGGTACTGAAGATTCAGAAAGAAATGTCAGAGATCACTGTGGTGACCTCCTATTGACTCAGGCAGTCTTGTTTTTTCATTGGTCAGAGGCAGTTGTTATACACTTCCCCACACTTTGGATTTGCTCACACAGTCTCAGGGTTGACTGGTGCATCCCAGTTTGCATCAACTATAACTGACAGCCTGGATGATTCACTCTTGATTCCGTTTAGGTACTTGCTTCATGAAGATGTGCAGCATGTATTAAAGGAGGCTAGAAAACCTGATACTAAAAATCTTAGGTTTACAGATGGATGAAGTTTTCTAAGTGGTGCCTAAATGGGAACAGAGGTTCCCTTGAGGTTAACATCCTTCTGGTCTTGAAATATTTGTGTGAGCTACTTTAGGATGGCTTATTGTATCCATTCATTAAGGTGCATTTGGCAGCCATCTCTGCTTGTCTTTAAATGGATCTCCTCCTCTTCTCTTTCGGTAAAACAGTTCATGAAAGGAGTATAACATATGAGATGCCCTCACAAGCAAAAACTGACCTTGCCACCTTTTGAACCTGTCACCCAGGCTGACCTGACACTCTTAACAAGGAAAACTGCTTTGCTTATTGTTCTGACATCTGAGAGGCAAGTCTCTGAGCCGCAAAGTCTCTTGGTGGGACAACCTTACATGATATTTTTTTTATGCACTAACCCCTCATTCATGCTAAAAGTGGTCTCAGAATTCACTCTGTCTGTCAACCTCCCTGTGTTATTCCCAGAACCTAAGAATAAGGGAGCAAGGGATACATCATACCTTGGATATGAACTGGCAACTCAGGTACTGCCTTGACGGAACAAAACACTTCAGGAAGCTTGATGGCCTTTTTATTTCCCACACAGGGCAAAGAAGGGTCAACCTGTCTCTAAGCAAACCGTTGCTCACATGTTGTCCTCTGGTATTTTTTTTTTTTTGTTACACCCACCATGGCAAGGTAAAGGCACATGCCACCAGAGCCTCTCTCTCTTTAGTGGCATATTAGAAAGGAATAGACTCCAGATGTATTCTAGAGGCAGCAACCTGGTCCTCAAGCCATACCTTTGCAAAGCACTTAAAGCTCGATACTTTTTCTAGATCCAGACCAGGTTTCGACAGGACCATACTTCAGGAGCTACATGACCCTTAATCATCCTCCACCGAGGTTGGGTAAGCCTTAGAAATCTACCAAAATGGCATTAAGGCAGTGTGTTTGTTGAACATAGTATAAGTCCTACTTACCTGTAAAAGTAGATGTTTGTACAACACACTGCCATTGTGGCAGCACCCATTCACTGTCCTCATTTTTGGATGTACGCAGTTTGGTGTTGGGGTTCCTGTTACGCTATGCTCAGCAGCCTTTATTGTTTTTTTTGCATGTGTGTGTTTGTGGTTTGGAACAGCAGGTGTTAGCATAGCTTGCATTTTCCATCTTCTCTTCCTACTGACAGACAAACAGTGGGAGGGACTCTGAGCTTTGGTAGACTATCTGAGGACGGGTAACAAGGCAGGACTACAATAATGTCAGTAAGGCAGTGTGTTCTATGAACAATATACTGTTACAGGTATGCAAGACTTGTTCAACTGTACTTTGCTGTCCATTACACATTCACAGCTGTTGATAAGATTGGGTCTGTTTCAGTTAATGTCTTTTGCTTTATTTCTAAATTTTATACCAGTATTATTATAGCTTTTATGAGAGAATTGTGCAGACATCCAAATTCAGAGTCTTAAGCTAATTGTTTCACCTCCAAAAAATGTTTATCTGTAGTCTCTGTAAGACTTTGTACTATTATAAGGAAAAGATACTTCATATATGTCATAGTCTTTCTATGATGGCAGTAAGTACTGAATTTCTCTGTTATGTATTGCCATTTTGGCTTTCTTTCTTTATAAGAAACAAGAGAGTTAAATACCTTTATGGCTTCTTCTCAGTGACATACAGGCATGCTGCACATTTCTGTTCAGGCAGTTCAACTAATCCAGATGAACTGAGAAATAAATCTAATTTCTGGATCCAAGGAATAAACCAAATTTCTTGATCCAGATGTTTAAGTATAGATCAATGTTGCAGAAACCTAAGCTAAATGGGCCCTATCCTGTTACTGGCCTGCCTGCTAAGCTAAAGGGCCCCTTCCATGGACTCCACTTGTCAGGAGCGCAAGCAGAGCTCCATATAAAGACAGTTGGAGTGGAAAAAGCTTCAGAGTTTTTTTTTTTTGTTGTTGTTACTAAAGAGTGCTTCTTTATCAGGTCCTGTGGAACTATCGATGAGATTGATCCGATAATCCTGTTGGGGAAATCTTACTCTAATTTTATTTTTCTGAAAAGAACATGTTTTTCTACCAAAAATATATGGTTTCATTTGTTGTTTTCGGGCTGTCATTGCATTTCTAAGGGAGTATTTTGTGAAGAATTTTTACAGTATTTTATTCAAGTTGTGTGTATTTGTTTCAGGAGCAGTATACTGTGCTTTTGGGGGACTGTTGGTGGTTTACTTATCTCAGAACTAATTGTTATATACTGCATACTTTACTGGCTTATCCAGGCTCTGCAGTCCACTTTTGAGAGCTCTTTCTCAGTTTACTAATGGAGCAATCACCATTCTCTGCGGTTTCACCTTCCCAGGTCTGGAAGAAGACAACTGTGGTTTGTAACTCTTCTGTGGCTGCTTATTGCTGCTCAGACCACTCATATTTTTCCCTAGTCCTCTTTGTGTAGCATATGAAACCACAAAAGAATGGTGGATAGCCACGACCCCTGTGCTGTTGGAATTCCCTTGGTGGGCAAGAGTAAACTGTTCTCATTGGTCTCAAGCAAATGGGACATTGAAGGTTGTTCACTTAGACAGAATAAGGGACCTGTTGCTGGGACTAGCATGTCTGCATAAAGTCTGGCCTTTTCCAGGAAGTTGCCCAGGAGGGGGAACATACTGAGAAAACTTCACAGTCTCCTGTTACTATTTCTATGGAAAGAGTGGAGTTACTAGAATTTGCTAAGAAATTGATGCATTTTCTTGTTTTCTAGTTTCTTGGGCAAGAACAGGAAAAAGAGGTCCATCTCTTTCTGAAATGGATTTTTAGTCAGAAGAGCAGGTACTACAGGGGGAGGGGTTGTATCTTAGGAATTTCTTCACAATTGGAACATTCTGATTCTGAGCAAAGTATGGTTTCATAGCTCCCTTCTGAAGATGTATCCTTTTCAGAAAAAATATCCAAGATGATGGAGGTTTTTCAGTGAGAGTAGAATAAAATTCCTGTAGTACAGAAAATGTATTATGATTTGATGTCCTTTCATATCATTATTGGAGTATTCTTTACGAAAGGGATCTCCTGCCAAAGATAGCTCAACATCCAGCCAATATACCTATAGGTGCCGTATGTCACATTATGTTCCCATGCACAATGTAGTGAGTAAAAGGTGATGTACGGATGCAGGTACTCAGAACTTCTTTGATACCAGACTGAATGGCATTGTTGAATGTCGGTCTGACTGCTTTTCTGCTGTGCTAGTTACCAAGCTGTGTCTACAGGTAAATGCCCCATTGGGGTTTCTTCTCTTTCTCTTGTTTTTTGTGGTTATTGTGTCCATGTCATCCAGAAAGGGAAAATGTCAGTGTGAGAGGCAGATTCCCCATGAAGATCATCACAACCAGTGTTTCTTCTATTTGGGTGCCTCCCATGACCATACGCTGTGCTCTGTCTGCCAGGTGTTTATGCCTAAGACCCTTCATAGTCATCTCTCCTCCTTGCCTGTTTACTTGGGAAACCAACATCTTAGGTTATTGGCTGAGGATGCTATGGAGGAATCCTCCCTTCCTGAGGGCCAGCCATCTTCCAAACAGAAGGCCAAAAAAGTTAGGTCTGATATGATTGCTGTCCAGCCTCCCCCCGACATCACTTTCAAGGCTTGTGAAAGCCCAGTGGATTGTCCACTGGTTGCTTCAGATTCTTCTGCAGTGAACCCTTTGGAGGCTGGAATGGATCCAGCTTCTGACATGTCCTCGAAGGCTTTTCAAACATCTGTGACCGACATTGAGGGGGAACCTCAGCTGATTATATTTGAAGGACTGTGGGGGATTCCTAAGGTATTAGGGAGGAGATTCCTACAACCGTTCTTGAGTGTTGTTAAGTGTCTGGGGTATTTCATGTGGGCATCCTGCAGAAAAAAAGCATATTTACCCATCATTAAGGATCCCTACCATGAATGGCAGGATGTCACTCAGGGTCTGTTTAATGCTTTGATGGCCTTGAAGCCTCCTCAAGGGGTCTCTGCGCCTGCTCCTCCCTGGTCTTCCTCCACTCAAGAGACCCAGGGAATTGGATTTCTTGGATGAGGATCTGGACTTAGAAAGAAACCTTGGCTTACTCTTCCCAAATCCCTTCCAAATTGGACTATGGTTCAGAGGAGGAGGCCTCCATAACCCAGACCCCCCCAGAGGAACTCTCCTTTGGGGATACCATTGCCCATATGATGGATTATTTTAAGTAGGATTGTTCTCAGGTCTCTGAGATCCAGAAAAGATATTATGAGTTCCTACAGATGGACTCTCCTTAAGCATCTGCTGTTCATGCTGTTCTGGATGCCCGCCTGGATACTTTCTCAGCTGCATCTGTAGCCCCTGACTTCCAGCCCCCCCACACCTAAGAAGCCAGATAGGTTCTATAAAGTTCTTGAGAGTGCATATTTATTTATAAATGCCTTTCTGTTGTGTCAGTCTCTTCCAATAAGCTGTTGTGTTATGATAGGGATATGGAAGGGCAGGCTAAAAAATTTTTACACTGCTGCCACTTTATCCTTTAGGGCCATCAGCTTTCAGACTCATATGACCAGGTATGTTTTGGCCCTCCTTTCTCAGGTTTCTAAGGTGGTTTCTGACCTTCCTGAATCTGAGGGGAAAACATCAGCCTTTTCCCTGCTGGGCTGTCCTTCTCCAATTCCCTTCCAGTCAATCAAATGCAGCTATGATGCAGCTGATGCCTCTTCCAAGGATGCTGCCTTTAGCTCAGTTATGAGGCATTATTCTTGGCTTCGTCTTCAGGATTTATCTGATGACATTAAGGCCAAACTTTTAGATGTGAATTGTATACTAAAAATCTTTTTGGGTCTGCCGCAGCTGAACTTTTCAAATCTCTCCAGGGCAAAGATAAAGCCTTGCAGAAGTTGAAACATATTTGTGTTTATTCTATTTCCAAATTTCAGAGGAATTATCCCTCTGCTTTTTTTTGTAGGCAGTTTCATTCTCTTCAAAAATGATTCTAGTAATGTGCCTCCTGCTAAGTCTACTCAGACTCCTGCCTCCCAGAAATCTGCTTCCTCCTGCCCTTGGCCCAGGTAACCTTGTCCCTCTGTCTATCCCTGTCCTTCCAAACTGGTTACACATCACTTCAGACTCGGGTTCTGTCAGTTATCAGTCAGGGATATTTCATGGTTTGGAAATTCCTTCCTCCCTTTTCAGGCATTCCTCAGTCTCCTCGGGAACAGCTTTCTCATTTCCCAGAAGTTCTTCACTCTGTTTTGGCTTAGGGCACTATTCAAGCTGTGCCTCCTGCTCATATAGGGAAAAGATTTTTCCCCAGAATGTTTCTGGTCTCATGAAAAGAGGGTGCTTGGAGACCAATTCTGGATCTTTCTCGGTTGAACACCTTTCTCAAGATTCCTTCCTTTTAGGTGCAATCTCTGCAGGCATTATTCCCTCTTCTTCTACCCCAGGCTTTTCTGGTATCTCTGTGGAAGTCAAGGATGCCTACCTTCACATCCCCATCCATCATCTCTTCAGGAATTTTTTGTTTCTCTGTCTCTTCCTTGCATTTTCAGTTATTTGCTTTGCTCTTTGGCCTCTCTACTTCTCCAAGAGTATACACCAAATGCCTTGCTCCTGTCATTGCTTTTTGCAGTATTCGAGGAATTCAGATCTTTCCCTATCTAGACAATTCTGCTTATTCAAACTCTGTCCTGCAACCCTGTCCTTCAGAATCTCAAATGTTACTACTTCCCTGTCTGGGATTCACCATAAACTTCCAGAAATCAATTTTGATGCCTTCCCAGAATCATAAATTTACTCGGCTGCAGACTTCACTTTCCATGCTGGCATGTCTGCCTGCCCCCAAGGCTCTCTTTTTAGTTGCCTTTTTCTTATCCCTTCTTTCCCTGGTATCTGTCATGGCCATGGAATTTCTCAGGGTTCTTGGCTTCCACCATTCCCATGCTCCTTCTCACTAGTTTCCATATGAGGAAACTTCAGTGGTATGTCAAGTCAGCACAGCTTCAACGTTGCCACCCCCTGGACTTCCCAGTACTTTCAGTTTCAGTGGAGGATTCATCAAATTTCACTCAACTGGGATATCCTTTTCAAGCTCCAGTTCCAACTCAGGAGCTCTTTACAGATGCCTCAGACAGGGGATGGGATGCCTCCTGTGGCCTCCTCAAGGTTCAGGGTCTCTGGCCTCCTAATCAGACGTCAAACCACATCACTATAAAGGAGATGAGGGCTCTGCTTCTGGCTCTTCAGGCTTTTTATTCTATCTGTCATCCCAGGCCCCTCAAAGTTTTCACAGACAGTACCACAGTGATGTGTTATGTCAGCAAGCTAGGGGTCACAGGGTCCTATCTTCTTTGCAGACTAACTCTTCAGGTCTTGGATCTAGCTATCAGGTATCAAGTAACTCTTCAGGCAGTTTACTTTCCCTCAGAGCACAAGCATGTCCAGAGCACATGCTCATGAATGAATGTTTCACAGAGATGTGTTCCTGGACATTGTCTATCAGTGGGATATTCCACAGGTAGATCTTTGGCCTCCACTCTGAACAAACAACTTCTTCTATTCTGTTCCAGCATCCCAAATCCTCTGGATTAGAAAGTGGACACCCTGTCTTTTCTTTGGAAGGGGATGCTTCTGTACACCTTCCCTCCCCTTCCTGTGTTATCACAAGTCTTGCACAAGATCAGGCAGGACTCAAAATCTCACTAGTGACTCCCTTTTGGCCCAGACAGCATTGATTCCCTCTTCTTTCTCACTTGGACAGAGGCAATTACCACAAGTTGCCTCACTGAGCAGATCTTATGACACAAGACAAAGGGACCTCTTATCCACCCTTACTTGTCCAGTATTCAACTGACGCTGTAGGTGATAGTGTTTAGATCCCTTTCAGGCACCTCTTTTCTGAGGGCGTACTTCAGGTTCTGCAGGAGGCCAGGAAACCCACTACTAGAAGTCATATATGTCCAAATGGAAGTGATTTTCTCTCTGGTACCTCTGTCTTCAACAGGATCTCCTTTTTTAGAGGTTCCTCTGGTTCTCTCTTATTTCTGTGATTTGCTCCATGCTGGATTGGCGTATTATTCAGTTAAAGATCACCTGTCAACAATTTTTGCTTGTCTTCTTTTGACTCCTCCTCTGTCCTCTAGATTTGAGGTCAAGCAATTCCTTAAAGGCATCCTTAGTATCAGGCCTCATTGAAAGCCTAGCCTGGTACACAGGATTTTAAAATCAATATCAGGAGGCTCCAAAAGCAAAGGAAAGGCCTCAAAACTTCAACGACGGGCCTCTCATCCAGCATGAGTATTTGTGTGCTCATGCTGCCTACCCCATTGCTACCATGGCAACCTCCCCATCTCTGTGAGCCTTTATCTTCTTGTGTGGAACCAGATTGTTTCAGACATATGAGTTCTGTAGATAATTCACCAAGGTTACAGTTGGCAATGTGAATACCTGCCCTCTTCCCTGGGGATTCCTCCTTGTCCAGTGAACCAAGTTTCTGTCTTTCCATTCATTGTGCACTAGATGCTGGCTCAGGAAGTTAAAGAACTTGCATCTCTTTGCCACCTTGTTTTTTCTGAATCCAAAAAAGAAAAGTATCCTAGAGCCCTGTACCAGACATTTCCTTTCTAAAGTTTTTTGTCAGGATTCTCAATTTCAAAATGTAATCCCATCATCCCTTTCTTCCTCAAATCTTGTCTCTAGCCTTCATAGTAAAGCTAGATTTTAAAGGACTCCTGTCATTGCATTCCCATTCGCAAGTAGTTGAGGTGTTTGCTAAGGTTTTGTTGCATCTCAGGTACATTGTCTGTTCTCAGTCTTACCCTTTCAGCTATTGACAGCACCAAGGGTACTCACAATATTGACAGCACCAAGGGTACTCACAAATTGGATTGCTAAAGTCCTTGCTTATTGCAGGTTTCAAGGCATTCACATCCTTCAGCATTTAGACAATAGGCTTATCTTTGCAGACTCTTTTCCCAGTTCTAAAGAGTCCATACAAACTGTCCAGAATCTTCTAGTCAGTCTGGATTTTCAAATCAACCTTCAGAAATTTTCACTCCTTCCCACACAATTGTATCCCGGGGATGCTGATTGGATTTTTCCCTGGGAACACGCATTCTTCCTCCTGTCAAAGTAGAGATGTTCCAGCATTCTTCCCAAGGTTTTCCAATAAAAGCCATGCATCAACTAGAGGATTTCTCAGGATTTTGGGATACATGACATCAGTGACTGTCATGCTTCCCTGGCCAGACTCCAAATGAGGAAAAAACAGTGGTACCTGAGATCATCAGGATTCAGTATCTACACCCTTTATCCTTTCATATCCCAATTCTGAGAGTTGCAAAAGGGAGATTCCATAAGTCTTGCAATCCAGATATTCTACTGTCCCTTCCAGCCCCCCCCCCCATACAGTCTGTAACTACATATGTATCAGACTTAGAGTAGAGTGTAGGTTTCAAAGTGCAAGCTACATGGAACCCTTCAGTCAGACAGAAGCACGTAAATGTAAGTGAGATTTTGGCAGGGATTAATGCTTTGAATGCCTTAAATCATCTCTGGTCCCAAATCCTCTGCAAGTGTATACAGAATACCGCAGTGATGTGGTACGTAAATAAACATAAGGGTACCAGATTCTACCCTGTTAGTGGACTGGCTGTGACAGCCTGGGAAATATCAGCTTAGTTCAATTTGCTCTGCAGCCTTCATACTTTCAATGAATGGAAAATTCATCCTAGGCACATTTAAGAACTGATTCCGCTGTGGAAGACAACTCACATAGACCTGTTTGCCTCCTTTCAAAACAGATAGTTAAAGAAATTCTGCTCCAAGATTTCTTGAAAACGGAGCTGAAAGGCAGATGCATTCTTACTCTCTTGGTTAGGTATATGCCTGTATGCCTTTACACCCATTCCACTGATAACAGGGGTTCATCTAAAGATCCGGAAGGACCAAAGATTGTGGTGGCGACTCCTCTTTGGCATAGACAACAAAAATTCTAACTTTTGAACTTGGCCATGGGCAATAGCAGAAGCTTCTCCATTGACTGGATTTACCCACAGAGTGCAGGAGTCACTTGATACACCCTGACCTGAAAAATATAACTGCCTGGATGATAGAATTTTAATATAGGTACTTGTTTTCCAGCAGGTAACAGAGGAGGTGAAGAACTGCTCTTGGAAATAATGAATAAGCATGATTTTTTAGTTGGTGCCAGTGCAAGAACAAGGACCCTCTTCTAGTCTGGCTTCCACTGGTTCTTGATTATTTTTGAGTCAATATCCAATGGCCTTTTTTACTCCTCTGTCAAGGTATATTTGTTAAACATTTCTTCTCACCTGTTTTTTTGATTCCCCTCCCCCTTTTCTCACCATGCCAAGGTTAGACAGATTAGTCCAACTAGGAAATAGGTGACTGCACCTTGGAATCTCAACTTTGTACTTGAAAAGCTTATTCTGTCTCCATTTGAACAAGTTTATCAAGCTGAATTGAGGTTCTTAACATGAAAGCCTGTTTTACTCATCCTCTGGCATCTGCTAAGAGAGCATCTGAGTTGCAAGCAGTTATAGTGAGTCGACCATACCTCATTTTTCATAAGGACAGTGCTTCTTTGAGAACTGATCTTTCCTTTATGCTTAAAGTGGCCTCAGACTTTCTTTAAGCCATATTATTCATCTCCCTGTCTTCTTTCCTGAATCCAAAAATAAGGAAGAAAAGATTTGTTACACTGTAGATGTCCATAGGCAGCACAAGTACTACCTACACAAAACTTGACCTTTCAGAAATGCTGGTCAGCTGTTTGTCTTCTGAGGGTAAGAGGAGAGGTCTACCAGTGTCAAAGCTTACCATTTCCAGGTAGCTGTCTCATGGTATTCCTTATTGTTTCACTCCCCATAATAATGCACTTTCAGGCAGGCCTAGAGCCCATTCCACAAGGCCTTTGGCTTCTTCAGTAGCTGTCTGGAAGTGAGTGGACTCAAGAAGTATTCTAGAGGCAGTCACTAGGTTCACTGTACACACTTGTACAAAGCACTACAAAGTGGATATCTTTTCCAGGTCTAGAAGAGAGTTTGCTAGGGCCATTTTCCAAGGGTTGTAGTCTGTTGGCCTCCTTCCTTTGTTACTTTTCTTGGCTATGATAATATACCCATTTGGCTTAGGCTACTGCAACAGTGGTCTGTACTTGAACATAGTACAGTGGTGTATGTGAGCTTACTGTAACAGTAGAAGTTCTAATAGATCACTGTTGCAGGAGACTGCCTTCTCTCCGGCCCAGAACTTTGTTATTTTTTTCTACTGTTTTGCTGGGGTGTGGATGTTCCATATAGTTGTGTGTTGGGTTTGTATCCTATCCTGTTTTTGTCAGGGGTCTTGGCTCTCTCACTCCTAGCCAAAAAGTGCTCAGAAACTTTTTGTTCTCTAACTGTTTTTATATGGAGCTCTGCTCAAGCAAATAACAGTTGGAGCACATAGCTGGTACCCTTTTTTTTTTGTAAACTGACTGGTCCCAAGGTGTAGGACCCTTTAGCTTAGGCTACTCCAAAAGTGATCTATTAGAACATCTACTATTATGGTCAATTTACTTACATAACTGCACTGTTTCTGTCAAGTTCCCTTCTTCCAGCACAGCTATTTCAGAATATTACAGCTTTGGCATGTTCACGCTGAGCTGAGCCACTTTTCCAACAAGGATTTAAATTCTGTACTTCTAAGCGCAGACACTCTTGAAAAAACAGATATGTTCCTTCTGTTCTGCAGCTCTATTTCCTCTGTTATGGCAACAGTTTCAGCACTGATAATACATCATATCAGGATACTTAAATAACATACAGGTAGGAGATGTGGTTTAAACTTCCAGAGGTCTATATTGCAATGGAATTTTGTGTAACTTCTTTCTACTATATGAAATGCTGATTATTCTAGCAAGCCCATTAGCATTTAATGGAGTATACCCCATAGCTAACTTAGGGCATATGGGTTTATATTGTCATACTTAAGCACGTCATAATTTGCAAATGTTTTATTTAAACCTAGGATTGCCACCTTTTCAGATGCTCAAAGTGGGACATTTTTTGTAGAAACGTGAGATTTTGCAGGGCAAACATTATGCATGGCCAGTGCAAAGGACTGAAATTCACTTTTTTTTGCCAAAATAAAAGCTAATTTTGTAGCATTTGAGTTGTTTATTCTATTTCGTATAACATTTAGGTGTTTCAGCTACAAAATCATTATTTTATGCAACTATTAAAGAAAACTTAGGAAATATATTTGGTCTTAAAAATCTCAGGACATTTGCCATTTTTTACTTTTTTTGTAGGATACAGCTGCCCAAAGAGGGATAGGTGGTAGCCCTACTTAAACTTCCATATTCAATTAAATAATGTAGAAGAGCAATGTAATCATTTAAAGATAAAAATAGTAAGGTTTTATTTTATGAAATACTTCATGTTGGCATACATTACATATCAAAAGTTGATATAAGCCACCCAGAGAGATTATCAGACCCTTCATTCTGACAGTCTTGCATGTATTTCTATGGAAAAGCTAAATAAGTCACTAAATTCTATCCATCCCATATGGAAGAGGAAATTGAATAAGAAACAATTTTCATAGAGTCATAGGATCTTAGTGCTGACAAGGCAGAGTTATCTATGGACCATAATCACTTTGCCAATACATACCCTTCTAAGGCACTTCATGCCTCTGGATGGGGATTCTAGTCTTATGTTTGACTATTTGGGGAGCCATTTATTTTGTGGAGGTGTGTTAGAATGGGGTGGGTTGGGTCTTTAACTTAACTGAATGATAGACATAAATCTGTCATAATAAACTGCTCCATTAGCTTGCCTCCTTTGAGCTATCCAACTCCAGCCTTTCCTGGTTCCTCATCTACCTGTCTGACAGATCCAAGCTGTTAAATGATCTAGCATCTCTACCCCTTTACCAGTCTGTGACAGTGTTCCCCAATGCTCTGTATTAGGACCACTACTATTTAATATAGTTATCAATAAATTGCACAGTGCCTCAGAACATGCCAAAGTAGTCCAATACACAAGTGATGTAACCCTTACCTGCTCTGCCCAAAATTCTATTGTTCTGCAGCAGCTCCCCAATTTTCACTTCCCTCCATAGAAAAACTGACTAGCAAAATCAAACCTAATTTTAAACACAAAAAGACAAAACCTTTTCTTTTCACTCCTAAGTCTCTTAAATGCAAAGGTAACTTTCAAATCACTTCTGCAAATAACACTAATATCAATGTAGTTTCCAGTACTAAATTATTGTGGGTAATAGTAGATGAAAAAAATTACATTCAACCTCCGCATCCAACAAACAATCAAAAAATGCATCAGAAATTAGGTCTATTATATAGAGCAGGACAATATCTGACTGACAGCAGCTGGATAACATCCATCTATCTGCTGCCTACACTTTTGTATGCCTCTCCTATTTTCACCAACTTCCAGTCCTCCCTGCCAACTAAACCAGAGCAATGCTTTAATAAAACAGTCACATTTGTTTACAACAGCATTTATGAAAGAATTGATATCACTGTAGGGTACTAGAATGAGCTGGCATGACTAGAAAAACACTGTTATGAGATTGGAATGAATGTCTTTATCTATTAATTACCTAAAAATATGCTGAACACATGCCGGTCTCTCCTTTTTGGGCCAAGGCTTCTTGTACTTTTGACAATAAAGTCTGCAAACACTGTAGTTGGGTTAAGAATGCTTTATTATTTATGTACAGTGGATATAGATGTCAACCTTATTTGAATACTGCTTCCAGTAACAGTGCTGATATAAATTATGTATTTATATTTTTTATATTCCATTCCTCTTGAATAGTATAATTCATATTCTGGAATGCTGGATATTTGACCAGACATCTTTTCTCATGCCAGTGTGTCTGTTCTGCCTTCTGAGGGTTGCACTGCCATGACTTTCTGCCTATCAGTCCAAAACAGACTAACTTAACTATGTCTGATGCATTTCCTAATAATACCACAACCCTGCAGATCTCTACATGCCTCATTAGCCTTGGTTCCCAAGCCTGTAACATGCAAAAAAAAATGTTTGTACTCAAATGTACAGCACATTCTGTTCTTATCAGTATTCTTGACTGAAGGTTATTTTCACTGATTGAAAGTGCATTCACTGAAAGGGTATGTAAACTGTGAAGCCTGCTTTAATATGGCTGCATTTCTAGACTTATGCAAAGAGAATACTGTATTTTTGTACATTTAAATGATACCCGATCTAACAACTCCTCCTGAGGTACCTGAACACACTCTGGTATCTATTTCTGTAGTTACTTTTAAATCTGAAATATTCTATTAACTGTAATTATTTAGGATTTATTTCATAACAGTTGCCTCTCAAATGGGATTTACTTCTGTAGTTACTTTATAAATCTAGTAATATGGAAAGTGAAGGATACTATAGTGATCACTAGAACTATTATAAAATAAATTTTATCTGGTAAATAAAGTTGCAGTTTTAATTTTAACTACTAGGTGGCACTTGAGCATTTATGTTCTGTTTGGATTGAAGTCCCTACCTTTATGATTTTGTCATAACTGAACAATTCTTTAATGTGTTAAAACTTGTAAACTCTCTTTTTTTACACCTATATAATTATAATATATGTATCTTGAAGCATAATTACCATATACTGTATTAACTTCTGTATGGAAATCTTCAGCTAGATTTGTTACCAATAGTCCTGTCTATTTACCGCTTTAATTTCTATGTCCTGCAATAGATGTAAATATCTGTGTGCTGTAATAGTAGAAGTACATTTACTAAAACCTGTGCTTTCTATATTTCATATCTATATTTTTGTATAGCTTGTTAGTGTTGTTTTTTAAGTTCTTGTCTAATGTACAATAATTATGTAAGGTGCACTGTATCCTGTAAATTAAATTAAGCCTGACCAGTTATGCATGGAGTATATTAAGTAATGATTACTACTAATTCTTTAGATAACTTATCTTAATAAGCATGCTACAAATAATCCTGTCATTTTACCCTTAAAACTAATGACCGAATAATGTTAAGTATGATGTAGTAATGCTTTTAGAAATGTATGATGTAATAAACCTGTTATAAATAATTGTTACTTTACCCTTAAAATTAATGGCTGAATAATGTGAAGTGTGATGTAACTGCATGCTGTATACTGTCTAGTAATGCTGTTAGAAATGTATAACTGAGTAATGTTATGTTCTGAAATCTGAAATATACTATACTGAATGCATTATATTCTGAACCTTGACTGAAATTTACATTAAAGTGATGCATATTTATATTGAACATCTAAAGTAGCTGTGTGTAAATGTTATATTCTGGAAACTAATACTAAAGCAGTACCTTTTCCTGCCAGTGTTACCTGAACACGGATCAAAGCATAAACTGAAATCTGCCAGTGTTATATTCTGGAGACTAAACTATAAGTAGAGAAATACCTTTTTTTCTGTCAGTATTATCTGGACACAGCTAAAAGCATAAACTGAATACTATTGCTGTTAAACAATTGTCTAAGAACATTAAAACATTTACATGCTTGCTTTACCTCTAACCTGGATAAATGCACATCTGTTATATATACACTTTAAATATTTTAGGTAACTGAAGCACATTTAAACTGAACATTGAAGAAATGCACATTTGCTGTATACAAATTTTAGGTACTTGAGTTGTGCACCACAGCTCTTGCCAAGTTTAGGTCTTATTCTGCATTGTCCCAATCATCACTCCTGAGATGTTGTAAGGGCCTCCCTACAGTCCTTTGTTGAATTTTTTGTACACATAGGCCTTCCAGACCTCCCCTTTTCCATCTGTTGTGCAAGGCTTGGGTGGCTGATGCAATATTTTCTTGACTGTATTTGAACATGCAGTCTGGGATATTAACCTGGAAATTATTGTTTTTTTGTAGCAGTATCTCTAAAGCACAAAAACATAGTACCAGGTCCCTAAAATAGCATTTGCAGCTTTAATACTTATAAACTAATAGCATTGCTTACTGCCCTGACTTTATTTACATTTTTCTGCATGAAATAAAATTATGCTGCTAATAAACTCTTTTAAGTCTGTAGGCAAATTGACAATGTACTGTAGTGAACTAAACCAATGTTACTAATCAATACATTCTTGTAAGTCTGTAACTGAACTGGTAATGTACTACAGTGAAATGGGAAGGTTGTAACTTAATTTTTAAATCAAATGGAAACCTCAGTGGCATTGTTGTTCCCTGTCATAACCTCAAATGAAACTGAAGTAGTAATCTGACACAGTATTAATATTTTAATTTTTTTTTCATTTTTGCACCTTTATAAAATTAATCTTAACTGTTGAACTTTTTACATTTACTCTGACACTTGGGTTGTAATCTACTCTTCAGTGTGCAAGTCTCCGCCCACTGTCTTAAAATAGTCGTTACTTTAGCTGATCTCATTTAATTTTTTCAGTACTACTGAATGTTGCAAGGATTTATTATTACTGTCTACAATTTTCTTAGATAAATAGTAAGAACTATTATTGCATAAAACTGTCACTAGTAATATTAAACTAATTTTTACCATATTGTTTTATGGTATACAGTACTGTCTTTAATTCAGCTTGCTGAGCTGGCCTGTAACCTGACAAACTCAGTTATGTAAGTCTGTGCCTCTGGTGTGCATGGTAAACTGCAATTTCTGCCTAAAATATATACAGTCTTGAACCATTTACATGTACACATTTATTACTAGAGTTGAACTGATTTGATTCTGGAACTTTACTTGTCTGTCCTTTATACAAGTATGTGAAGTGTTTTCAGTATCAGATTTGAACCTATGGCTTTAATGAATATTGTTTATCTTGCACTCTTTTCTTGCATGGGATCTGAACTTTTGACTATACTGTCACATTTAAACTGTAGCATTTACTTAAAATTTTGCATTCTGTAAACAAGCAAAATATCATTTAATATTTGTGAATGCTTTTCTGTCTCTGTATCAAAAATTATTTATGCATTGCAATACTTACTACCATAATTTAAATGTCTTAGTATCTGCTAGACAAAACAATAACACAGAAAATTAATTTGCCAGATCTGTAACTGTAAATACTTTATTCTGCAAATTAATTTTGCTGTCATTTCTTGTATAGCCTACACGACATGTGCTTCCAGAATGATAAATGCATACTGTTACCTTTTTTCTTACTAGCCACTCTCAGTATGTCTTTCTGAGCTAAAACGGTGGTAACTTGGCTCTCTGAACTTCAGTTGTGGGAGCTGAACTGGAATTTATTTTATCTTACCCATAAATCTGTGTGTTCCTGTCATAACCAATTTAAATTCTGTACATTTACACAATCTACTGCATACAAATTCTTACAAGTGCCATCTGTTACTACTGAAGTCTAAAGCAACATGCAACTCTGATGATCTGTCCATACCTAGTATGGAGCTATTACACTTAAAACCCTTCATTGCTGTAATCTTTAACCCTTTAAATCCTTACAAAAATACACTTGTGTCTTCTAGTAGAGGACTATTTGTAGCTGAAATTGATGTGCTTTTATTAATTACTATATTAATCTATAAGTTCTTTTCTATAAACAATGAAATATTCTCATTTCTTTTAACCTTAAAAAATGACAGGTAAATAATCTGATTTGGTGCTGGACTGTTGTATCTTTTAAGCTGAAAATCATTTTTTATAGAACTAGCAACAACACTGACTTGAGCTATGGTATACTTTTCTTCCTTATTAAGCCCTGAAACACTAGTAGTAATATTGACTTGAGCTAAGGTATGCATTTCTTCTTTACTGTGCCCTGAAGTCTGTATATCATTTATGCTGGTGTTTACTTAATCAAATGATCAAAATCTGCACTCTGATCCCTCTTACCCCTATCAGTGCAATATTTGCACTGGCTTCTGAAAACAGTAAGGTAGAATTTATTATATTATGAACATCTGCATGTGAAATAGCATTATTTTGAGACATTACAAATGTTTGCTTTGTGTCTTGTCTGGAAATGTGCATGTTACGTATGCTGATTGTATTTATGTTTGTATCTGCAATAATGCAGCTTAACTCTGCATTTTGAATTATATGTAAACTAGAATTTTTTACATTTTAAACATTTGTATTTGAAATAGTGAACTTGAGACATTGCAAATGTTTGCTTTATGTCTGGTCTGGAAATCTGCATGCTACTTTCACCATACTCCACACATCACTGAATTGGCTTGAGCTACCTCACATCCTCACCTACCCTCAACTTCAGTTCACACACAAATTATAGTCTTTTACCCATAAAAATGCCATGCCCCGAGGTGTATACTACGCTTTCTCTCCACCAGTTCTCTGCTGTACTGGCAAAAATCTTCTGTCAGTTCACAATAAAGCAGGAAATGCTCTTTATTCCAGGTGTATCACAAAATCCTGGAACTCCTTTTCCCTTCTGGTCAGATTCCCAAAATGCGCATATCTTCAAAGATAAATTAATACTGTTCTTGCTTGGCTCCTGACTAATCCTGTAACTAAATTATTCCTAAACTACCTTTCCTGTGTAAACACACATTAGAGACTTTCTATTCTCTCTTGTGTTTCTGTCTTCTACTGTTATGACAAAATACATATAATTATATCTGACCTAATGTACTACTACTTAACTTCATCCAGTGCTGATGATGCCGCAAAATTTACTTGTTTATTTCATAATTATCTGCTGTATTCATCCATACTTTGTATGAACTGCTGCTACATGTTACCTGAGCATTCCTTATGTTGTATATGTACTACTGCAAATAGTTCTCATGGAGCTTTTTATATAATGTTACTAAATGTAACCCAAGTATTCTATATGTTGAATATGTACAACTGGTATTATTTCTCGTGGAGCTTTTCTCCCTGTGCCTGTACTGAAAAGGGGTTTGTTTGCCCAGTTGAACTTTACTGTTAAACAAATGGAAGTAAATTGATAAGTAAATCTGGAAGGTTAGATTGTAAATTACTAGTCAGTAGTCTAAGAGGCAAAGTTCAAAAATAGAGCTTTAAGTTTCCTAGGTAGCCGAGTGTCTTTAGTTTGGAGTATCTAAACTCTTTATAGATGTGAATGGTACATTCGGACAAACATATATTTTATAACTGGCCCGATCAGGATAGAGAGGAAAGGATGATTTCTTCTAACTTAAATAAAATATATTTAGTTATAAATTGGGATACATAATAAGATTTTCTGACTGCTGTTGCTCTGTGATGATCAAAGGATAGGAAAATGTGCATGAAGGTACCAAGCGCTCTGATGACTGTATCAGTGTAGATGGGAGTTACTGTGCATACTGTATGCTGCCATTGAGATTTGATTGCCAATGGTGGTGATGCTACTGTTTTCATTTAATTTAAGCCTGTTTCTAATTCACCTTTAATTTGTATGTTTTAACCTTGCTGTCATAACAGGTTATGGGATGCTCAGTGTACAACAAGAGCTTGCTTGCAGATATTGGCAAGTTTAGTTATACATATGTCTTAGTGCTTCAGAGATTAGATTTGAGCAGAAGATACTGAATAGAAAAGTTCCTGATAGTGAGTTCTGAGTAATGCCAATACTTACATTTCTGCTTTCTGAGGTGGAACCTGCTGTTTTAGATAAATGAGTTATTTCTTTTAGCCTTTTTGTAATTCATCTGAAAATTTAAAAGCCTGCATCTAGGCCTTTAAGCTTGTTTACTTTCCACCATGAGGAATATTGTCAAAGGCCTTGGTCTGATCCAGGTTCATTGTATAATCTGCATGGCTGCTTTCTGCAACTTCAGTGACTTTATTAAAGAAGTTTACTAAATTAAGTAGACGTGCGTTCTCTTTCACAAAGTTATATTGTTGCAAGAGTAGAACAATCAAATGTTTTATGCTGGAGCTTATGAAGTCAGATATAATATGGTTTTGCAAATTATGCTGACTAGGTTGAAGGATCTATAGATCTCAGGGTCTCCAGGATCTGAAGTAGTGCCTTCTTTTATGGAAGAGCATAACAGTAGCTGTTTTCCATAACCCAGGGACATACTCTTTGGTTATGCATAAGTTGAGCAGTTTTAGGAGGGATTCAGAGAGGTTGTATTTTCTGCTGTTAATTAAGCAACAGCTATATTATCAGAACTCACTAAGGTGGTATTTTTAGCTTTAGGTAGTGCAGTCAAGACATATTGCATAACAATCTTGGGGGTGGAAGAGACTTTGGGAATATGAGGAACTTTGCTGTCTTTTCCTGGTATGAGGATGGTACTAAACTTATCTACAAATTTACTTGCAGGAGCTTTAGGACTGGAGAGTAAAATATCATTATAAATTAATTAAGAGCAGTGAGCATTGCTGAGTGTTAGTTCTTAATTTTCAGGCATAGCTAAAGAGGAATTTATGATTATTCTTGGCTTTGGATGCTTATTTTTAATTTGTGTTCTCCTTTGATCTCCTTATGGAAACTTTGAATGTTTGCTGATGTCTTTAGAATAGATGGATGTTACTTCATTGTAGACATTAATTTATTTTCACAGAGCTTATTGATACCACCATTCCACTAACTTGGTTCATTTTTACGTTCTTCTGTATATTTGCTTCTGATAGGGACCAGTTGCTTTATGCTGTTGAGTTAGATAAAAGTGAAATTATACGGCATAAGTTATTTAGGGTCTGGAAGTCTTTCAAACTGAATTTTGAAAAATTGTCTTATAGTTTTAATAGGTTGGTCTTTTTTAAGGTCTTCAAGTCAGACATGTTACTTGTAGTAGTTTTAGATGTCCTAAAGGAAACAATTTATAATCAGATTTGATCAGACGTGGGTAATACAGGAGTTCTGCATGTATATGTGTGGTGTTAATGAGGATGAGTTCTAAAAGAATTTGACCTCCTAGTGGGTTGGTTAAATACTTGTATTCTAGTTAGCATTTACTGAGTCTGAATCTTTGGGCTTACATTCTGTGTAGTATGGTTTAGTTGGAGATATGGACGAGTTTATGTATTGCTCAGTGACTATCTGTGTATAATTCAGAGGGTGACCTCTATTTTTTTTTTCATATAATTGCACTTCTCACAGATCAGCTTATGTAGGTCCAGTAGGGACTGGTTGCCATTAAGCACTAGGCAGATCTTACAATATTATATGTGTGGGTATGTGTAGAAAATGCAGCGTTTGCAGCATTGTTCAGCTTGGTACACAGGGAACTCGAAAGCAATTTTTTTTAACTGATTATGTTTTAAGAACATGTTCTGTAGTGTACACTATGTTATTGTTTATTTTTAAGCATCTCTGAAACCACAAAGTGATTTGAGGTACTTATTCAGGAACACATGCTGTCAATAGTTAGTAACCACATGACACATTTCTACTTACTCTACATTCCTATTTGGCATTCTGTGCTTGACTTGTGTTTTTGAGCTGCATCTTCCTTCTGGATTTACATATTTCATCTTAAATCATGGTAGTAACTATAAGGCTGCTCATTCATCAAATTAAAACCTATGCTTCTTTAAGTTCAGACAGATTATTACCAATATTAAGACTTATGAAAAGCAAACAAGTGGGAGCCTGCTTGGAAAGTAAACTAAAGAACAGTGTCTATTTCAACTAAATATTTTTCACTGCCCCCTGTGCCTGTTTATTCATCTAAAATCATATGGAACTTTCAGACAATATGCATTTTTTGAATTTAAACAGTCCCACAATGCTCTTTCTCAACTGTGACTTCACAGAAAAAAAACATTATTTAATCCATAACTTATAGAGAAAGTTATACCTCTCATACTCTCTTCAAAGATGTCACATATATTTTGAAATCGGATGAAGTAGATAGTCTTGTAGAATACAGAGAGGATTATTTTCCTATATATGATACCAGTACATTACTGTGGACAATAAGATGTGTATGGTGTGGAGTGAGTTGTGTGGTATAATTCAGGTGACAGTTATGTTACTTCAAATTAAATCATGTTATTCTGTAGGGACTTAATGAGCCATTAAGGAAAGGCTGTATCAGCATCTGTCATTGACTTAATTCCATTAAGTCCATTTAGATTAGACTGATGATGTTCATAGGGTCATAGGTAGGTACTAGGCTATCGGCCCAAGGGCCAAAGTAGCCAACAAGGTTCCCTGGCTTACGCCACCCAAGAAAGTTAATTTCCTGTACCCCTGTAGAGCAGAGCCAGAGAAGTGATCCCCAGGGTGTATTTCCTATTTCCCATTCAATCATCAAGATTTTTCTTGAAGGGTGCTAATGAGGAACTTTGCTTGACATAGATGGGTAGCTTGTTCCAGAGTATAAGAAGTCTCTGGGACAGGAATCTATCCCTCCAGCATGTCCTGTTTATTGTGGTGACAAGGTTTAGGTCCCTAGAGCGTGTAGCTCAGAGGGATTGGGATTAAGGTGTAGCATGTCCAACAGCTATGGGTTTAACATAGCTTTATATGTTAGGCAGAGATCTCCTCGGAGTAGGTGATATGCTACAGAGTAAAGCTGGAATTTTTTGAGACGGTCAGTGTAGGGCATCTGTTTGAGGCCAGTAATCCTCCTTGTGATGTACTTCTCTGGCCTTTCCAGCTGCTGCAGATGTCTTGTGAGGTACATTCCAAAAGGGGGTTGTACTCAATAATGGGTCTAATGAGTGCCGAGTAGAGGGGAACATTGACTTCTTTTTTTCCTGGACGAGAACCCTTTTGTGATGAGTTGTGCCACATACAAGGATTTCCTGACTACTGTGGCAGTGTGATTATCAAAGGAGAGACTACTGTCCACCTGGGTCCCAAGGTCTATTATCACACATTCAGTTTAAGTAGACTGCCATTTATGTGGTAGTTCATGGGTACAGAGTTTTTACCAAAGGGGATGACAATGCACTTTTTGGCATTGAGCTTGAGGCCATGCCTCTGACACCAGGCATCTGTCTCAGTGAGGCCCTCCTGTAGGATGTCCACATCATTTGGGGACTCGACTATGGCTCTTAGTTTGCAGTCATCTGTGAAATTCGTTATCCAGAGGCCTTCTGTGTTAGCCTGTGTTTCAGAGAAGTAGATACCAAACAGTAGAGGTCCCAGGACTGAACCCTGTGGTACTCCACTTGTCACTGCCTTGAGGTCAGATTTGGAGTCTGCAACTTTTACAGTGTGGGTTCTGTCAGTGAGCCAGTTGGCAACCCATCTTGTGACATAGGGATTTATACCTAGTGTAGTGAGTTTTGCTATAATTCCAGAATGGGAGATGGTGTCAAAAGCCTTGACGAGGTCAAGATAGGCTGTGTGAACCACCTTACCCTCATCTATGGCTTTGGTGACTGCCTCAAAGAGGTCAATCAGGTTCAGAAGGCATGATCTGCCTTTCACAAACAGTTTGGAGGTTACCAATGTCTTTGTTTATGAGTTCAATGATGATACATTCCATGGCTTTGCAGACCAGGCTCATTAGGCTAATAGGATGATAGTTCCTGGCATCAGTGGTGGCTCCCCCTTTGTAGAGTGGGATAACTGTTGCTGTGCGCCATTCAGTGGGCACAGAGCCTGACGTGAAACTATGATTGAACATGGTACTTAGGTGGGGAGCCAGTTCATTCTGAAGTTTTTGTAAAAAGCCTGGGATGTTTTCCGGTCCCATGGATGCTGTGTTTTTGGTTGTAGAAAGTGCAGCTTTTACCTGCATAGATGTGATTACAGGGACTTTGCATTCTTCCTGTATAGATATGGGCCCTTTAGGGGGTGAGAGAGGAGTAAAGTTAGCACTGGAACTATCTGCCAGGATGTTGGCAATATCAGTTGGTTCTGTAATTTTCATTCTGTTGTGCTGCAACTCAGAGCAGATCTGGGTGCTGCCATTGAGATTCTTGACATAGCTATAGAATGCTTTGTGGTTGCCCTTAGAATCAGTGGCGATTTTGTTAAATGTTAAAATGAATGGCATTAAAATAAGCATATTGTAAGTGAGAGTTGTCATGCAAGTAGTTAATTAGGCACACTAAATATGTTATTCTTTCCCTGAAGTTGTTTGCACAACTATGTTGCTTAATTATTTGATTCAAACATAGAGTGTGGTGTTTTTCCCCCAAAATGTTAATCCCATTGTAAACACACTAGGGGTCAGAGAACTATGAGTTTCACATCTGGCTGTAAAATGAAGAATTATGACAAATGTATTTGCTGTGGAGCTTTGATGATTTATGGTTGGAAACAGCTGATGAGCAGTTCATACATAAGTGAAAGAAGCAACTCTAATCCTTAAGTTCATTTCACTGGAGGAAATTGCAGTAAAGTTAAATCAACTGTTTAGCCACCAGAACAGTTGATGCAAGATTCACCAAGGAAGTTTAGGTATGCCCATGTAATCAACTTTGGCAGAAGGCATCCATAGCCCTTGTATTTGACTTCTCTGTTGTGCTTCTTGGATAGGCAGAAGAAGTTCATTTTCTTCGGCTATTATCCTGATTAATTGTGTTGGGTAATGGTATAACGTAGCATAGCCATGGGCTTATTAGCAAAAGCGCTGCAGCCCAAAAAAGTGTGTGTGTGCATATTTTGAATACAAATGTTTTTCAGCATTTCTTTTTATCTTTATTGTGACAGGATGGGAACACTGTTCCGTTGCATTCCTAGTTTTGCATTTGCTGATGACACCTTGTGTGGTAACTGAGAAACAAAGTGAAAAGTATATCTGATAACTGTTTCTTCTAACCGGGAAATGGTTGATAAGTTGACAGTACCCAATAAAACAGATATATGATTTTTTTAAAGCTTTGAATGAATGTGTAAAGTTAAACTATATCGAGGCTTACTTCTGGTTTGACTAACGCAAGTCATTTGAGCCTGGCAGCATGCAATTTTTTAATGTATATTAATATAACATATTTGCAATATATATACACAAGAAGGAAGAAATTCAACATCACATACTGTTATGCATTGTTAGGAATACATTGAATAATCGAGGTAATCTTGTACAGTTACCACATTAAGAGTTTTGAGAGTTTTGGCATTTCAATAACAACATTTCAAGGCTATCTTAGCCACTAAGTGTCTTAGTATGATTGATAAATCTTATTCTGTTCACTTATTCAATTGTGCATAGGATTGCTGTTAAATTTAAAAATTCTTTAAACAAAGGAGCTGAGTTTGGTTTCCAGTTTTCTAATAACTATTGTAGCAACTGCTAAAAGACTCCAAAATACATTATGTTGCTTGGCTTTTACAGATACAGGAAGTGCAGTATTCATTAGTATTACTGATCTAGTTAAGGAATAATTATCAGACCAAAACTCCCTTAAAAAACATACTTATCTCTTCCCAATATATGTTTAATTTTTCACAATCCATAAACATGTGTCCAATCAGCTTTTATATCTTTACTACATCTCCAACAAGCTGAAGAAGTCATTTTACTAAACCTAAAGATTTTATAGGGAGTAACAAACATTCTGTATATATATTTACACATAAAACCTTTCCAGTATAAACTTGAAGAAGTTTGACTAATTGATTTAAGTAACAAAGTTTTATTCTTGCCATCTATTTAATCACTCAATCCATTACTATCTAAAAAGAACAAGAATTTTGCATCAAAATTATCATTATTTATAATTAACTTATATAACTTGCACACACTTCATTTGTAGGTTATTTTACCTTTGATGATTGCATTCATATATTTATATAGTAAGGGAATAGTGTTGTGTTCTGTTCCTCTTCGCTCATATTATCTTCAGATTCATCCAATTTATAATCTTTCATTAACTATTCTGGTGACTTAACTTTTCCTATTTCAAAGCAATCAGACCATAATAATCTTCCATTCTTTTCAGTAAATTTCATTTTAACAGTCTTCTGAGTTTTCTAAAATCTAGAGTATGTGCAATGGAAAAGCACAAAATTCCCATTTTTGTTATTGATGGAGTTTTAAAAACATATCTCTTAACTGTTAATTGGTTTCATATATGCAGAGTTTAAAGATTGAAATGAATTCCCTTCTAAGGTAAATTTTAATAACCCGATGAAAAGATGGTTACATATTTCTAATTAATCATAGTTAATAAATTTATATGAATTTAATATAATCTGTTCCTGAATGTTTTTCCATTGTCTAGTGTAAGTTTAGTCTATCCAGAGTATAATAGAGTTAACATTTGCAGCAATAGAATAAGATTATACATCTGGAAAGCTAATACCACCATTATATGATTTTTATAAGCAATTCTCACCTTTTTGGATACCATAAGAATGAGGTCAACATTTTCTTTAAAAGTATTTTATTGGGTATTAAAGCTGTTGAATGTGATATATATATATATATATATATATATATATATGTGTATATGTGTATGTATATATATATATATATACATATATATATATATAATATATGTATGTATAAAATCTTGGGTAATATAATCATTTTAATAAGTACTAACCTACCTTGAAAAGTAAAAGAAAAAAATCTATTTTAATAAGTATTTTTCCATAATATTATTAATAATCTTACTTGCATCTTGATAGATTTTTTTTCCTAAATATTTATTTTCCTTCACGGTTACATTTATCTTTAAACTTACTCTCTAGTAATTGACTTAATGCTCAAGTTTCACTTTTATTATTGTTAAATTTCAGCAACAGTTCTTTTTGAATCTTTTCAATTTCTTCATCTATTTCTTTGATTGAATAATTTAAATTTCCTATAGTTAGTAAAATATCCGCAAAAAGCTGTATTTTAGATTGACAATCCTTGTTAATCAGGAATCCACAATGTTTTCATACCTTGCTAAGGGTTTGATAACTGATGCAAAAAGTAGAGGTGACAAGGGATACCCTTGCTTTGTGCCTTTGTTTAAAGCAAATCCTTGTAAAATGTAATATCCAGTTTTAACATATGCTTTGGAGTCTCTGTACAGGTTTTTTTTAATATTCTGTTAAATTGTGCTGAAAATGCAAACTCTTCTAAAATTTTATACAAATAGCTCTAGTCTACAGAAGCAAAAGCTCTCTCGATATCTAAGCTGACTAGGGCCAATTTCTTGTGCATTTCTTTTGCTAAATCTAAGATAGTTACGATCCTTTTTATATTATCTATTGACTATAAATCCTGTTTGATCTTTATTAATTAATTTATATGGAATATCTTTTAATCTTGTACTGAAGATGGAATTAAATATTTTATAATATACATTTAATAATGAAATGTGTCTATATGAGGAAACTAAGTTATTATCCTTTCTTTGTTTAAGTGTATGTGAGATTACAGAAAATTTCAATGAGGGAGGAATTTTTTTGCCTGTCTGAATTATCTTGAAAATATCACATAGTAATTCTAAAATATTTAACTGAAATAGACTATATAATTCCACACTTAAACCATCTAAACCTGGAACTTTGCCATTTTCCCATTTTTTAAGCTTTTTTAACTTTTGTTAGGCTAATACTTATATTCACCAGTGATATTTGTTGGTCATTAAGTTTGTTAGTAATATTTTTCTTTATCATTATATACTTGTCAATTTTGTAAGCATCAGAATTCTTATTTTATCTTTATTAAGCTCCTCGTGGAATTTTATAAGAATATTAAGCATTTCCTATATGAATGAGGTAAGCTCATTAGTGTGAGGATTTCAGATTTTGATTTCTGCATTTTTGCTTAACATTTGCTTTTATTAACTAATCTGTTGATTTTTTGAAGCAATCACATAACTGTGCAATTTTATTTTTTCTAAAGCTATGTCTACTTTATGCATTAAAACTGTTTGATAGTTTGTCAGTAATTTTTAATGACTTCATTATCTAATTTCTTTGTTGTTCAAACCTCACTTTGTGTAACTCTTTATCCCACTCTTTTATTTTATTACTAGCCCATCTCCCCATTCTATCTTTAATGTGTATTTTTAAGGAGTCCCATAATATGACTTTACTACCCTGACCACTGTCATTTAAAGATAAAAAAAAATGAGTTGCACTTTAAGGTACCTCTTAAATTATTTTAATTTTAACATATATATACTGGGATTATATAAATAGTCATAATTTCCTTGTATCTATAAATATATTAATACTTACTGCATTCTGATCTGATAAAGGACAAGGAATAGTGTTAAAATAATTCATTTTATTAATTAAAACTGTTGAGGCATAAATCCTCCCAGTTCTAGTTTGAGTCTCATGCACGTAAGAATAATGAGTGACTAACAATGAATTATCGTCCGGTTTTATGATTACATCAACTAAATTATTACTACATATCCATCTGTTAGTGCTTTAGCTGATGCCAAATTTTTAACTTTCTTTGTTCAGTTGTATTTTCTATACTAGCTATGCACTTTAAATCCTCTGCTAAAATTAAACTACCCTTCCAATAACTTTGTAGTAAGTTTAAGTGATCTTTAGCCACTCTTACACCTATTCCAGGGATTCAGTAAAAATTAGCTAGTGTATACAGTATGCTATTATATTTAAGTAATATAAATGTATACATTCCTTTGGGACTGTTAATGGATTCTATGACCCTAGGCATTACAGTAGATATTCTCCAAAGTATAGTACTTCCTCTACTCTTTTTGTTAAAAGTGGCAGATGATAACATTTCGTAAACTAAATTATTTAAATATTATATGTCTGTGTCTATCATGTGAGTCTCTTGAAAGAATATTGAGTCTTCTCTATTTAATTTTAGATATCTCATTAATGATTTCCTTTTCTTGCCATTTTAATCTATTTACATTAATAGATAGATTAAAATCATCCATGCTGTATATTAAAAAAAAGATTTATTTTAAAAAATAAGACATGTTTAGCCATCACATTTATTTAATTGTATCTAAGACTATAATGCATTCCTCCAACACGATCTTAAAATTTTAATTTTTTTTTATTCTTTCTTTCTACAAACTAAACTACTAAAGCTTACAAATAAAACAAAAAAGGCAAGTCTATAACTGTATTTATTACTAATAAAACATAGTCTAACATGGACATCAAAGTTCCTAGTTTGCCTATCAAATAGACAAACTACTGTACTATCTCTCTACCTACCAATACCTAAAAATTCATCAAAAAACTAAAACCTACAGTGACTTACAAAAAATAAATATTATATTATAAACAAGTTAAAATAATAAGAGACTATTAGTTTGGGTGCATACTTTACCATTTAAAACCATTCCCCCACTACTACATAAAAGTTTAATAATCCTCATCTGTTAATCACAAATATTAAATAGTCCAACAAATAGTGTGCTAAATGCCTATTTATGTAATAGTGAACAGAGGTAATCCAGAGGGCTTGAGTGAAGTCTGATATCCCACCAGTAACCAAGAGGGTGACAGGACTAACAAGAAACAGAGCATAAAGGATCAGTTGGGATAAAATAACTTTAGCTGGCAGACTAGGGGACTCTCTCTCTCTCTCTCTCTCTCTCTCTCTCTCTCTGATGCCCTCCTTGTGAGAGGAATAAAGACATCTTGTTGAAGTTTCCAATAGTTTATTCAGTTAAGTAGGTAGGTGGATGTGAGTGGACTAATCCTTTATACTCTGTATTTATGTAATAATAATATAAATTATTCATTAATTATTACAAAATTATTTGCTCATTCAACATTATTATAACTAAATTTCTAGATAAATAAGTACAACAGAGTCGGATCTGAAGAGATAACAATATCTGTAAACCTACAGGTGACAGGTAATCTTATCATACTAAACTATTATACAAAAGGAAACTCAGTGCACATATATATATATATATATATATATATATATATATATATATATATATTTATCATGCTAAAAAGTATATATATTTTATAGATGTAACAAAGCTCTGAATTAATTTTAAAAGTACAAGTGCCTATATCTTAAAATTGTTTAACATGCTTAATATGATAAATATCAAAATATGTAAAAAAATACTGTAGCTTATGAAATTAATTCATAAAATGATGTGCATTACTGAGGTCAAAGAGAATGTCCTGCTATTTGTATGGAGTTAAAAAATTGCAGTCTATATTATATTCAGAAGTTACAAAGTGCTTAATTCAAATCATATTCTCCCTTCTCATGTTCAAACATATTGAAAAATCTACTTTACTTGCTAATCAAAATGGATGTACTGATTTGGCAGTATAACACTCAAATTTCAGCTCTGACTTATGAAATGAGTTATTTCAGGTAGTTTTAGTGAATCTAAGATACTATATCCAAAAAGCTTCAAAGTTCACATGACCAAGCTTCAAATTTCAGCTTTCAGCATATTTTCAAATAGTTTATATGATTTTCTATGTAAATTATATGAGCTCTTATACATTTGCATTTCTGCCATATGCAGGTATATGTAACACACATCTTTCTTGTGAGCACTTTATTATTTAAATATATTTTCTCTCTTATTTGACCAGTAATATTTTACCTTATTCTATATAACTTTATTTCTAAAATGTACTATCAAAGAGCTATTTAATCACCAGCTCTCTGTGTGTATATATTTAACTTTCTGATACTGCTCTTTTATTATTTCTTCTGTGTTTGCATATTATTTATAAGATGTTTACTCTTCTTATTAATTCTAGTATTGCAAGCAATCTTGATTATATACACAAGAATACCTGCTAATTTAATTTGAATGGGGATTTTTAGCCATAATGAACTGCTGTTCTGATCTTAACTTCACATCCTGACATTAACACAGCATGTTAAAATTACAACTCATAGCACACAGCAGCTGCTAATTTCCTTTGTAAGTTTCTCATTCTTAATTCTTTTAAACTGTTATAATCCGTAGCAAACATCTAATTTTGCTTTTCATTAATATGTACAAAGTGAATAACAGCATAAGCTATTAACATTCAGTAAAATGTAAGCAAATTATATGTCAACAACAGTTCAGTATAAAACATTACTGTAGCTTTTCTTTTACCAAATTTTCACCTTTACTTCTAAACAAATATTTAAAAATATATGTTATGTTAAGTAGGGTACATATATACTTGAAAAAAGTTCCTTCTTGTTTTTGCAGACATCAGTGATGAACTTTGACCAAACTTTTCTTCAGAACAGCTCAAGAAGCAGGCGGGAAGCAAGATAAGCAAGAATCAAGCAGTTTCAAACAACTAGGACATTCACTTGTTTTCAAGCTTAAGTGTTAATTGCTTCATAAATGACATGTGAAAGGAAAATGTTACAGAGGAACAAAGAAAAAATCACCAGCACTTTAATACTTCTAATATGCATATTACTTAGATCTGACATTCAGTTAACCCAGCAATGCTCAAACTAAGCAAAGTTAAACAAATAAAGTACAATTCTTAATTTAGACAGTTTTAAAGTTATAAATTCTATTGCTTATAATTTAATGACATTCTCTTAGGAAGTGTTTGTTTACCATATAGAAATACACTTGCAAGTTTAGTTAAATGTAATATATTGAGTATTTCAGTGTAGATGTAGTAAGACAATAAAAAGATTATAAATACATACACACTCATGTTTAGAAGTTTAAAGTCCAGTATAAACATTTCACTTAAAGGATGAAATTGTTGATTCAGAAAATAAAAGTCCTGCAGTCAGAGAATAAAAGTCACTCATTTTAAGCTTTTTAATTTTAGAAGCAGTTTTCCAGGATTTCAGCATTTTCGCTTGCCCCCTCCAGTGTGTCAAATATTTTAGTTCCTTCAGAAAGAAATAATTTGATCTTTGCAGGAAATGCCAAAGTGGTTTTAATATTGTTCTTTTAACTTCTAAATGGGATTTTATTTTACTCATTGCTTTACTGGAATAATCATTGTTAAATCTAACTACTTGTTCATTTATTCTAATAGATTGGCTGGGCTATGTTGCTTTTAATATTTGAGCTTCTTCAAAGCTGGACATAAATTTAACTGTGATTGAACATGGTAGTGAGTTTTCCATCTTCAAAGGTGCTTTCAGGGATCTGTGTGCCCTTCCAGTTGCAAAATATACAGTTACTGGAAGATTTAATGTTTTATGTAGCCAGGTTAAGCAGTTTATTATATTATCTCCCTCATGATTTTCAGGTATACCATAAATTCTAATGTTATTTTGTCTGTTTGTTTTCTAAGTCATCAACCTTATATATGAGCCAGTTATTTTATTTTGAAGTAGCATGCAAGATTTTTGGATCTCTCATCGAGGGTGAATTTTATGGTTTATTATACCAGACTTCCAGCAGTTGCTATTGGGCTTTATATTTTTTTTTCCCTCATGAACAGCTGTGCTTCTTCCTGTTACCCAAAAAGCCACTAATAGGCATAGAGAAAAGTGCTACTGTAACAAGTGTTTAACCTTGCAATCACCTTTAAAGTGGTTTCTGTCTATTCTATGCCTCCACCTTTGTGCACTGATTATAAAGACTCTCTCTCTGTCTGCCCATTTTTTCTTTGTCATGCCACTTTGGGTACTATGCTTAGTGCATGATAGTGGAAGGGCCATCATCCAGGCATCTCTGAAGAGTGATTGTTTTTTTTTTTCACCTGGCTTATGGAGTTTTTTTTTTTTCACCTGGCTTATGGAGTTCCTCCCAGCAGCATAAGTGAGCAGAGACCCTGGAGTTGCAGGCTCTTTTGTCATTCATATTTCTGTACATAATACTCAAACATAGTTTGGTAGGTGCTCATTCTTTGTCATGAAGCTGTTGGTTTTTAAACACCCATCTTCACTATGTTTCTGACTTTGCAGAGGAGAAAACTACACCCCCCAGAAGGATGAATGAACCTGTGTTGGCCCTCATATCTATCCTGTCCACACTGGCTGCTGCACTGCCTGAGTCACTAGTTGCACTTGGGTCCTGTGGGTCACATCAGGACTTCATTTTGCCTGCTCCATTGAGCTAACCTTTCACCATTAAAATGTATTTGGAAGTTTAATGTAGTTGGAGCAGTAAGAAATTCTAAAAATAGTTTCTCTTTTAGAGGACATAAACATAAATGGCAGAAGCACAGAAGACTGAAAATAAAATCCTGAAAAACAAAATTCTGATATAATGCCAGATATATTTAAATAAAATAATACAAAACATGGACATAATTGATCACATTTAAAGTAGTAACTTTTTTGAGGAAGAAAGACCCCCCCCATTCTCCCATAAGCCTCTACTCCTGCTAAATATATATTTCAACTCCAAGGTTACACTTCATTGTGAGAAGAAATATATACCAGTTCCTTAGTAAGAAAGAAACATTAATTTTGTCTGCTCATGTTTTGTATTTGTTTTTACATATATCTACAGTATTATAGCAGGGTTTTGTGTTTGAGTTTTGTACCTTTTGAGATTTTATTTTCGGTCATATGTGTTTCTCTTTTTCCAGTTGTGTTTGTCTTCTAAACATCTCAAACTTTTAACACAAGAAATCTAGACAAAGCTACAAATAATGGGAGGACAAAGCCCCACAAATAGGGACACATTTGAAATATTGCCCTTATAAACTTAGAAAGTTGCTAGAATAAAAGGCTTTTAGTTGCCAAGCATTTTCTGAAAGATGTGATGGCTGAAACCCAAATGTCTGCAATTATTTAATGAATTCAGTCCTCAGTGATTTGCCAGAAAGCCACAAATTTTATGAGGAACAGACCAGAAATATGAGAACAAAATTTGAACAGTTGGGAAGTAAGCTTCTTAATGAAAAGCTTAAAAAGACACAATATAAAATATGCTTGAATGAGGTTTGGAGATGATGCTTTCAAGAGATGCCATATGCTTGACAAAACTGTAGAGAAGAGCCATAGTCTCGACTCATAAGGGATGAAATGCTTATATGGCAACCTTTTATTAAATGCTACAAAATACTTTATTCCTGATTATATTTCCTTACCCTTTTAAACCCTCAGTGTTGTAGTGCCTTTCCACGGTTAAAATGTACCCCTTAGAGTATTTCATGTCATAGGTTTCAACTGAACTTGTGTTCTGTAAGTCTTGTATGAAGGTTGCTGGTCCCGTCTTATCTTGCTATTCTTCATATCATACAGTTAAGAGTGTTATCTTAAAATATTAGCTAGTGTTCCACTGGTCTAATAACAGGCATGTGAAAGTATTTGCTTTCTTTTCAGTCATGGTTTTCTCATGCAAGTGTCTTATAAGCATACACCTATTCGTCTGCACATTTTGCTCAGCTTTGTCACATTCAGTAGTCTGTACTAGAATGCAATGCACATTCTCCCCTGCAGCTTAGAATGCAGGTGATGCGTTCTTAATTCTGTGACTGATGAGGTCACAGAAGTCAATGTTGGTGACGCAAAGGTCCCATCTTACTGCTTATTCTGAAATATGCCGTCTTCCTGTTACTTCTGTAGTGGATTTATGGTTACACTAGCAGGAAAACAGGGCCATTTGTATTTCCAGCCTTGACGAAACAACCAGCTGCTGTCTTCATCATTCCTAAATATTGTACTTTGTCCCAAGGTTACTTATTTGAAGCAGCTGCTGAGAGTTGATCAATTTCATTGTACCGAATGCCTCCCTACTTGAAAACTTTGCTGTGTGCTTTTTGTTTAATTAGTGGCTACCAGTCCTATCAATTCCACTAGTTATCAGTGTGATTCTTTATCCCCAGAGCTGCATGCTCTGAACACTGTGATGCTTGCTTTGTTTCTGATTTCTGTCATAGTCCTTGCACTATATTTTGTTACTGTGTGTGTCCTGCATTGTTGCTGTTGAATGATTAGCTCATTTTCCTTGCTAAATTGGTATCTCTGTTTTTTCCCCCCTCTTCAGGGAATGGTCCGTTCCGCAGAGTACATCAAGAAGAAGTTGGAACAGGACATGATTCTCTCTCAGGCATTTGGACGAGATCTGGTTTGTAATTTTGTTATTTGTGTGTGTGTGTGTGTGTGTGTGTGTGTGTGTGTGTGTGTGTGTGTGTGTGTGTGTGTGTCTGTGTGTGTGTAATAAACTTTATTCCCTCAGAACACAGGTATTTTATCCTCAAATAATTTGACCTCAAAGTGAAAATATAGTGAAAGGGGCAGATGACAGCTTTAAAAACATGCAATAAACAATGAACCAGCTGTAGTTAAGTCCTCTGAGTATTCATGAACACCACAAAAAACAACAAACAGATAGAACAACACTTAATTTATTCGCAAAATAGATAAAGCTTTCAGAAAAATACCCTTCATCATTAAATAAAGCATGCCACATGAGAGAGAGAGAGAGATAGATAAACTCCCAGTAATATGTTTGAGAAAAGCAATGTTGTCAATATTACCTCATAACACTTGGGCCTGGATTCAGTTCTCTGTTAAGGTGCTTTTAGTGTGGAATTTCAGTGAAATTCTCCTAATGTCTGTGATTTATTGGCAGTTTGTTAAACATTGTCAAATTGCTAGGCATATGTATGTGTGTAGATATGCATGCTCATTACAATAGATTGGCATTCCATACGAGACCGCGTCCTGCTTTGGATCTTCTACTTGCTGGAATAAACTCTGGCCCTCTGCAAGCCTTATAAGGATAAATTTAATTTTTACTTTATTTGTTAATCGGATAAGTGAACTGGCCCTTTTCAGTTTTTTTTTCAGGCCACAATGCAGTCATCAGTGGCAAGGGTAGGTATTTTATTTGCTTGCTTGTTTGTTTGTTTTTAAGGGGCAGTGGACTGAATCAAGTGGACCTGTTTCAGTAACAGCACTAAAAATGTATGCAGTTTATAGAGAGGTATGACAGATCAAACTCCCAATACGAAAGTGAAGTACATAAATATACAATTGGTTACCTTAAGTTGCTTAGTTAAAATAGAGAAACAGCTATTAAATGTGGTTTGCAAAATGTAAAATAGTTGAATACAGTTATTGTTGATTTTATCAGTGTTATTGGGAGAGGGGGTGAGAAAAAATAGTGTGAAGATGAGGAGAGACTAGTAAGAGGAAAAGCAGGGGCAGGCTGTCCTGTCTTTGAGATGAAAAAAAATTCTAGCTTTAAAGGTTGAAAGTATTAGTAGAGGGAGTCTCAGGCCTTCGGTAGGTTTTGGGATAGAGAAAGCATTGCCAGAGCTAGTAAGGTTATTTATTATGTGGTCTGTTTAGAATGAGGGCACTATTTGCATGAGATCTCACTGAGGAAGTGAAAACTGTGAAGAGTAATTTTTATGAAAATTATGGGGTTTTACCAAGTTTCAGGATTTTGAAGATTCGAGTCCGAAGAAAAAAGTCTTTACAGATAGGTAGTCTGTATGAGAAAGAGTGGTACAATTATTCTTAAAATTTTGAGATAACAGGATAAAGTGATAGATGTTTTGGGGGGCACAGTCTGTAAAGTGTTAAGGCTTTTGTTGGAAAAGCTGACAAGAAATGAGAGACCGTATTTGAGTAAATGTTAAAGAATTCCCTTTCCTACAGCAGAGTGACTTTTTAGGGGGTAAGAAATGTAGAAGTTTTTCAACATGCAAAGATTATTGGGTTAATTTTAGTTTTAATAACATTTATTTGTGAAGTTGTTGATAGGATTGGGTCTGGATGAAGTTCTATGCATTTTAGAGTAGGAATAAGCTCAGTGGAGTGATTATAATAGGTGATGAAAATATTTGGGAGGGGTGACTAATTTGATTCTAGCTGGATTTCTGAAAAAATACATTTCTGGTTTAGGATGAGATGTTTATGCTGTATCTGAGAGAGGAGCATGTTGAGGTCCTGAAGGAGTTCAGACCTTATGGTGTCAAGTGAAGGGTCACAGTGGGTAATGGAAAGATTATCATATATGAGGATGTCGATGAAGTGAAGGCCAGAGTGGAGTGAGTTTATGTGGAGTAAAAATAGATGTGGACCAAGGGCAGAACTCTAGAGGACTCAAGAAAGAAGAAGGTCAGGGCCAACACTGTAGAGTAGAGGCTAACTGGCTCTGGCAACCCGGGCTAACTTAACAGCTCATGCATCTGAAGATTTGGCATGGAAAGATGGACATGCACGTGCAGGGGGGAAGGATGTTCATTGGAAATATTCCATGAGGTCTGGGATCAGTTGGCATAATGGCTAAATGCCTCCCATGCAGAAAGTACAGGGTTCGATCTTGACCTCTGACCAATGCCTGTATGGAATTTTCATGTTTTCCTTGTGTCTCTGTGGGGTTTCTTCCACCTCCAAAAAATATGCTGAGTAATATGCTGAGTGTCTCCATCTCAGACAACCTAAGAATGAAACTGTGGTTAGCAGCTCAGACTCTAGATGGTGCCCTATAAGGGGAAGAGGTGTGTAGACCATCTGCTTTGGGCATTTACTGTGGTGTGCAGTATCCTTAAGACAGAAGAACATGGATCACAAACTGTACACTATGGAAGTGTTAGCCACCTGATGGTGTAAGAATCTGCCTCTAGATGATCTGGTCATGTTGAATGTGGCCAAAAATGAGTATGGGTATTTGCCAGTAATAAATGGGTTGCAGACCCAGTCTAACCTGCACCAAGGACCCTTGATAACAGTGGGTGAGGTGTATGTGCCCCTGTTGGCCAGTGTGTGCCCACAATAAAGGCCAGCAGCCCTAGGTCATTAAGCTACTGGCCCACTGATGTCCAGCTGCCCAGCTTGGATTACCAGAGTTTACTACTTAGGAAGAGGACTGGCTAGAAATGGTGTGGAAATTGTGGTGAGGTTGAGGCTTCAAAGGATAGTGAAGAATGTCTTCAGAAATAGTGACAGACTCATGGCAGTCAGACTCCAGATTAATAATAGAGCAGTATTCATAATCTCACCCTGTGCCCCACAGCAGGGTTGTGATAGTGAGGGAAAAGAGTACATTCAGATGGCAGTTGCAGGGCCTACTAGATAAAGCAGGACAACAGGAAGTGGTGTTGATAATGGGTAACCTGAATGGACATATCAGGTCAGTCAGAACAGGATATGAGGACTGCCTGGGTCCACATGCTGGGGCAACAGGAATAAAAAATAAGTCAGTCTAGACTTCTGTCTGACAAATGGCTTGATTGTAGCCAACACATGGTTCAGAAAGAGAGAGAGTCACAAGATCACATACAGAATTGGCCAACAAGCAACTCAGGTAGACTTCCTCCTAGTAAAGAAAGGGTAGTGGGGTAGAATCAATGATTGCAGAGTCATCCCCAGTGAAAGTCAGCTCACAGCATAAAACACTGGTTGCCATAATCAGATGCAAGCAGTGGTCAGAGAAGGCTGTAAAGTCAACAGAGATAGGCTGATGACCTGGAAGCTGATTGGAGAGAGAACACAACAGTTCAAGGAATTACTTGGGGTTCTAGCACCTCAAGAAGAAGAGGAAATAGGTGGACTTGTAGAAGAATAGAAGCACCTCAAAACAGCATGTGTAAGGGCTACAGAACAGATATGTGGCCAAGCCAGGTATGGAAATAAGCTGGTGGTGGAATACAGAAGCCCAGGAAATCATCAAAAGAAAGAAGGAGTGCAGGAAAAAGTTGGAGATAGAAAAGATAGACCAGGCTAGGAAGAAATACTGGTTGGCTAACAAAGGGGCTAAGAGAGGAGTTATAATAGCAAACAAGGCATCAGAGGCACTCTACCAACTTCTGGAAAGTGACACAGTGAAGGGCACAAAAAAAATCCTTCAGGTTGCAAGGCAAAGACAGAGAGATAAATAGGGTAGTCAGGCACCCTTTATAAGGGATGCCAGCAACAACCTGCTCACCAGCCCACTGAACATCAAAGGCAGATGAAAGAAGTACTTCCAGCAGCTTCTGAATTAAGAAAACCCCAAAGAAGCTGTACTAACTCACAGCCTATGACAAGAGAAGAGGAAGACTCCACCCTAGAAGAAGTAAGAGTAGCACTAAAGAAAATCAAGTAATGGAAAGCAACAGACTCATATGAGGTCATAGCAGATATGATCAAGATGTTGGGTGAGATGGGGGAGAAATGGCTCCTGAGGGTACTTGTAGCAGTAGGAAGAGAAGAAGTGTCCCAGATGATTGGAGAACAAGTATAATAGTGCCAGTGTTCAAGGACAAAGGGGACATTCATAATTGTAGGCAGTATAGAGGTATCAAACTCCTGCCACACCGCATGGATGCTCTGGAGTGGGTGATTCATAAACAGATAAGCACAGCAGTAGAAAATATGATGAGAAATGAGCAGTTTGGATTCAGATCAGAATGCAGCACAACCAACCAGGTGTTTGCAGTGAGACATATACTTGAAAAGAAGCTAGAAATGAGGGAGGACTCCAACTGGACATTTCTAAACTTGGAGAAAGCATATGACAGGGTCCCAGGAAAGTTGATTTTGCAGTCCTGAGGTGGTTTGAGAGACAGAAACATTGGTAGAATTAGTGGAAGCTATGTACAAGTACTCAATCACTCGAGTATGAACAGTGTTCAGTCTTACAGAGGGGTTCCCAGTGGGAGTGAGTTTGTATCAGGGTTAAGCTCGAAGTCCATTGCTGTTCATAATGGTGATGGACTACATTAGCGAACAGGTCAGAGGGGACAGGTCAACAAAGCTGCTGTAGGGTTACAGGCAGACTCTGAACAAGAATTCAAAACTGAAAGCACATGAGATAAAACTGAGTACAGATAAGACAGTTGTAATGGCAGCAAATGGGAGAAATCAGAAGAAAATGAGAATTGAGATAGAAGGGAAAATAGGGTAAGATGTTAACATTTCAAGTATATGGGAAGGGTGGTTGAGGAGACGGGAAGTCTGAATGAAGAGGTCAAAGCTAAAATCAGAGGAACTGCAGCCAACTGGTCAGAGTGACAGGGGTAGTATGAGACAGAAGAATGTCAAAGAAGCTGAAATGTAAGGTGTACAAAACAGTTGTGCAATCAGTTCTACTGTATGGTACAGAAACCTGGGCAGTAAAGGCAGAGCAGTTGAGGAAACCAGAGGTGATAGAGCTGAAATGCCTGAGATGGGTGGTAGGATGCACATCGTGGGACAGACAAACAAATGAAGACATAAGAACAGAAGCCAGATTCGCTCCAATTTCAGAAAAGGTCAAAGTGAATAGATTACAGTGGTTTGGGCACATGCAGGAAAGCAGAAGACAATCTGGTGAAGAAGATTTGGGACAGACATGAAGACAAGAGGAAATGAGGGCATCCAGCAAAGAGGTGGATGGATTGTGTGAGAGAAGACCTGCTACAGTCAGACATAAGAGTCAAAGAAGGTAGGAGAGTGGCATCGGATAGGGAGAGATATCAACAAGTAACACAACATCCCGACCCCATTTAGAAAAATGGGAAAAGGGGGGTTGATGATTATGATGATAGTGCTCCATGAGGAGAGGCATAGTTTATTGAAGGGAGTACCCCTTAGATGTGCTGATGAATAATGGAGTGGAGGGTGGAAAATAAAGGATGGTCATAACCCCTCTTCAGTAAAGCATATGCAGTTTCCAGCACCACCTGCGACACCTTTAGGATCCACTCTGGCCCCAGCTCACTTAGAGAAGTCCTGTGGAGAGGAAGAGGAGGAGGTAGAGCAAGTAAAATTGGCAATGGATGGCCGGCTGGACAGAATGAAGCAGGTGGGTGGGTGGAAGATACTCAGGAGGGGAGATGCTGGAATTAACTTTAGCCTGGGAAGGTCTGTCAGACAACTAACCTAATAAACCATTTGGTGTCTTCAGTGGAGACATTGTCAGAGCAAAGGGAGGTAAGTTACAAGTGATAGTTTCCATAATCAAAGGCTTTAAAAAGTTAGTGAAAAGTATACCAGAGAGAGAGGGCCTTGATCCAAAGTTGTAATGGTCGAATCTATGAAAGAGAAAATATCAGTTTGGGTGCTTTTCCCCTGGTTGAAACTATGCTGCAACCTAGAGAGAATGTGATAGTTGTTAAGAAATTTCGAGGCTTAGTGCCAGGTGTCTCCAAAACCTTGGACCAGGAGATATAGGACAAAAAACATATATTTGGGTGGTGGAATTTGGTTTGGGGAGGAAAGAAGTTGCTGCTCCTTTCCAATTGCATAGAATAACAGCTGTGGCATAGAGATTAGATAAAAGGTTAGAGAGAGAGAGAGAGAGAGAGAGAGAGAAAAAACAAGAAATGTGGTCTTTGCAGAATTTAAGGAACCAAAGACAGAGACTGTTGGAACCATTTGATCATGATTAGTTAATTCATCAAGGAGTTTGGCAGCTTGATTTGTGGGGAAAAATAGGGTAGAATGGAGGTGTGTGTGTGTATTTACTATAACAGTCCTGTCCTCCACATGCTTGAAACCCATAATTCTGAATCAATAATATCGAAAGAACAAAATGCTGAAGACCACAATATTGAACTCCTGTACTTGCCCCCACTTGTAGGATCCATGTTAGCACTCCTTCTTATGTTCTCACTTGTAGGTGAAATCAGTATTTTTAGACATTGTGGTATTCAGCATTTTGATCTTTTGATGTTACGGATTCAGGATTATGGGTTCCAGGCATGTGGGCTACAGGATTGTGATAGTAAAGCTATGCATGTATGTATGTATGTATATATATATATATATATATGTATGTATATATATATATGTATATATATATATATATATTTATTTATTTTTAATCATTTGTTAACCGGGAAAGTCCGACTTGGAACGAAGCCAATTTTCAGCGGAGGCTCGGGGAGAAATGCTCCAGATGCATGTCTTAGTAGTGTAGGAGGAAACCCACACAAACGCAAGGAGGACATACAGACTCCACACACAAGGCACCCAGGCTGAGAATCGAACCAGAGAACCTCTTGCTATGAGGCGACAACACTGCCGCTGCACCACTGCGCCGTCCAATATATATATATATGTGTGTGTGTGTGTGTGTGTGTGTGTGTGTGTGTGTGTGTGTGTGTGTGTGTGTGTGTGTGTGTGTGTGTGTGTCTATGTCTATATATATATATATATATATATATATATATATATATATATATGGTTCTACTTCAAAACATCAAATTCCCATAACATTGAAACTCAAAACACTGAGACCATAGCATTGAAAACCCAAAACACTGAAAACTCACAACATCAAAAACACAAAACACTGAAATTTTGCATCACAGCATCCCATAACATTGAAAACTACAACGCACAAGGAAATAACATCCCCTCCACCTATAACAACACTAAACTAACAAACACACTTTTTACTATGTTTCTGCAGGGGGGCAAGCCCCCCTACAACCCCCCATGTGGGGAGCTCTGCCCCCACACCCCCCGTAAATTAAATATACCAACTCCGAGATTGCACCACAGTGGAAAAAAGTTAATTTCCTAACCCCACTGTATCGCGATCACCATACAGAATCCAGAGAGTACCCCAGCACTACCAGGCTACAACTCATACCATACATTTCGGCCACAAAACCCGGACCAAAATACAAAAGGTGGGGGCGTATCCATATTCATCATGGATACCCACACCTCCAGGTTAGTGGGCACAACACAATGCTTCAGAGATCATCCACGTGCAACAAACAACGGGCAAAACTGCAATTCAAATTGTAGCTTCCTACAGATCACCCACCATGTCCCAGGACCCCCATTCTGCATTTCTGGAAACACTGGGAAACATAAAGGTCCTACCAAACACCCTGATATTGGGTGATTTCAATTACACAAACATTTCCTAGAATTTATAAACTCAAACGCCCTGGATCAATTGGTTAACACTCCCACCAGAGGTGACAACATATTAGACCTGGTCATCACCAACATGGGCAACCGGTGTTCCACACCGGAGGTCAACCCCTCACTGGTTAGATCTGACTATAAACTAATCACTCTGGATATCCACATTCCGCCCCCACCCCGGTCAAAGAAACCATTGTGAAAATCTTTTCAAAAGCAAACTTCAAGTTACTTAAGACCAAGGTGGAAAGTTTCAAAGCCCCCATGCTGAAGGATAAAGCTGTGCAAGCTACAAAATCCTTTAATAATGCACTCTGCGGGCACCTACAAGAATGCATGGATCATGCTATCCCAAGCAAAACCAAGACTCACTCCTCCAAGAAAAGGAAACCAGTCTGGTGGATCCCTGCCATAAACAAGCTATACAATAGGAGGAGGAAACTAGTACAGAAAAGAGTAAAATCCCAAGAAGGGAAGACATCCCTGATCAGTATCAGCATGAAACTACGATCCCTCATAAAATCATCCAAAGCTAGCTTTGAAAGAAAAATTGCCAAGGACTCCAAAGATAACCACAAGGCATTCTTTAGCTATATCAAGAATCTAAATGGCAATTCTCAGATCTGCTCGGAGTTAGTGCAGAATGGCACAAAATACACTGAACCGACTGATATCGCCAACATCCTGGCAGACAGGTTCCGTGCAAACTTCACCCCCAAAAGGGCCCATAACCATACCAGAAGAATGTAGTGCCCCTGAAATCACAGACACTCAGGTTAAAAACAGCCCTCTCCAAAGCCAAAAACACAGCATCAGTGGGACCGGACAGTGTCCCAGACTGCGTCCTACACGAGCTCAAAGATGAATAACCCCTCACCTAAACATACTGTTCAAAGTCAACCTCTCTACAGGCTACATGCCCATAGAGTGGCGCACAGCAACGGTTAATCCGCTCCACAAAGGTGGAGCCACAACAGACCCCTGACTAGCTTGGTCTGCAAGGCTATGGAACGCATCATCATGAATCTCATTAACAGAGACATTGGGAACCTCCAATCACTGGACTCTACCCAGTTTTGGCTTTGTTAAGGGCAGATCATGCCTCCTAAACCTGGGGGACTTCTTTGAGACCGTTACCAAGGCTATAGACGAGGGAAAGGTGGTCCACACAGCCTACCTAGTCCTCGCAAAGGCCTTCGATACCATTCCCCATTCTGGTACTATAGACAAGCTCACCAGCCTGAACGTAAACCCCTACGTCATGAGATGGGTTGCCAACTGGCTCATGCACAGAGTTGCTGGAGCTAGGTCTGACTCTAAACCGGTTACAAGTGGCGTTCCCCAGGGCTCAGTCCTAGGACCCCTCCTGTTCGGCATATACTTCTCAGAAGTACAGGCAAGCACAGGAAGTCTATGGCTGACCAAGTTCTCAGACGACTGCAAACTAGGGGCTATAATTGACTCTCCGACTGACACTGACATCCTCCAAAAGGGTCTCACTGAGACAGATACCTGGTATCAAAACCATGGCCTCAAGGTAAATGCCAAAAAGTGCATAGTCATCCCCTTTGGAAAAAACAGAGTTCCCACAAACTACCACATAGGTGGTAGCCCCCTAAATACAGAAGACGCAATAAGGGATCTGGGCTCCAAGTAGATAGTAATCTCTCCTTTGATAATCACATTGCCAAAGTGGTTAGAAAATCCTTCTGTTTGGCCCACCTAATCACAAAAGGGTTTGCATCCATATCAAAAGAGGTCATTGTGCCCCTCTATGCATCACTCTTCAGACCCATCATAGAGTACAACACCCCATTTGGGATGTACCTTACAAGACACCTGCACCTGCTGGAAAGACCACAGAAGTACCTCACCAAGAGGATCACTGGCCTCAAACAGATGTCCTATGCAGCTCGACTGAAGGAACTCCAGCTGTACTTGGTTGCATACCGCCTACTCATAGGTGATCTCTGCCTGACATACAAGGCCATGGCCAACCCAGAATTGATAGACATGCTCCACCTATAGAAAACCAGATCTCCTCGAGCCACACGCTCTAGGCATCTAAACCTCACCACAACAATAAATAGGACATGCTGGAGGGCTAGCTTCCTGTTCCAGGGACTTCCCATGCTCTGGAGCAAGATTCCAATGTACATTAGGCAGAGCTCCTCGCTAACACTCTTCAAGAGAAACCTTGAAGAGTGGATGGGAAACAGAAAGTTTACTCCGGGGATCACTTCACTGGCTGTGCTGGACAGAGGCACAGGGAACTAATCTAAGGGGCGGCGAAAGCCAACACATTCTGGCTAGGCTTATAAATGCCTTCGGGCAGATAGCCTAGTACCTACCTATGAACCTATACATAATGTCTAAATCACTTACCTGTATGGCCTAAAAACACGTACAGATTGGCAACATAAACACTTTCTCCCCTACTCACTTCTCCCTGCACGTCTCAGAACACTAACTTAACTTCCATGAGAGCAACAAATCCATCACTTGACAAGACCAATATTTGCCAATTACCTGATAATCTTTCAAAATACAACATTAAGCAAACTACAAAGCCGCAAAACATCCCAATCACCATGTTACCTCACAGAAAAACTACAGTATAGTAAAGTGATACTACAATATTAACAAATTACATTATAACATTTACATGTTTGACGAAACACTACTCAATGTTATTCATTTTCTGTGTTATGAAATTCGATGTTATGAATTTTCAGTGTTTTGGGTTTTCAATGTTATGGTCTCAGTGTTTTGAGTATCAATGTTATGGGAATTCGATGTTTTGAAGTAGAACCATATATATATATATATATATATATATATATATATACACATACATATATGGAATTACTTAAATTTATCAAATGCCATTTATGTAAGTGTGCAAAATGTCAAAACAAAAATTGATAAACATTATGCATGCATACACCCTGCAGATGCAAAACTTAAAAAAAAACAAATCCCACAAAGAAGGCATCATTTTTTGCAGGGAGCAAGTCCACTGCATGCCCACCCCCCCTGCTAATTATATATTCTAACTCCAAGATCACATAGTCCCCAGGAAAAAGGGCATACTCCCCTACTGGGAGATTGTGTACATCTCAAGCCTGTCGACTATCTGTTTAGTCAACCAAATTGTGTCAATTAAACAGATGTCCACTAAAGTGCAGTTCAGCAAGGTTACCGGGGCCCATGTACTGTGTGTGTTTATATATATATATATATATATATATATATATATATATATATATATATATAATGTATATGTACGCATGTAAATCTAACCATAGAAGAATGTGACATAATCTAAGCACATTGAAAGATATGACAAAATCTTACTACATTTTTCAGTGTTTTTGCATGAAGGCAGGCCACTGTACCTTCCACATCCCCTGCTAATGAAATATATATATATATATATATATATATATATATATATATATATATATATATATATATATATATAAACTGACGTTAAGAGTTATTAAGCCAGCAAATCTAGATAGTTGTTTTGAAGGGGAAGGAAGTATTTTTTTTTATACCAGTTGAATAGAATAAGACAGTGATCACTGAGGTTAGGCAGTAAGACATGCATACTGTTTTGTTTAGAGGGTTGGAAGAACGTTGCCTGTGAGGTAAGGATTACGTGAGCTAAAATTAGGGCTAGTAGGTACATGGGCAGACTAGAAATGCTTAGCATCAGTTAAGCATTCCTTGTATCTTCTCTGAGATGGAGCGACTAGGTGACTAATATTGAGATCACAAAGCATTAGGCTGTTAATTTTACCTTGGAGTAGGTATTTAGAGGAGGAGGTGTAATGGGGATGGTATGCAGTAGCAGTAAACCATTTTTGTGGCATTGTGGATAGAGCGGTCTGCTGCAAGCCAGATGGGACTGAATTCTTCAGTGTAGAATGAGGTAGCTAGGAGGGCTGCAGTTAAGGATGCACCTACCATCAGAGTAAATTCTGGTTGTTGCATTATATTATTGGAGTTGGTCTTTGGACATGTTTCAGTGTGAGCAAGAAGGATGAAGTTGTGGACTTGTAAAAATACAGCATATATTTGGGAAATCTAACCAGCACATTATTAGGAGATGAGAGAAACCCCATGCAGATTCGGGAGTAACAAGTAAAACTCCACACTGGCAGTGAACAAAAGTCAAGTCTGACTTCCACCCCTCACACTCCGGTGCTGTGAAGCACAGATCTACCACTAAGTGACTTTTGAGGTGTAGAAAATGGCTGGATTGGGAATATGATGACTAAGTGTAATCAAAGAACAAGACTGTTAGCTGTGTGTGCTTTGTCTAGTCCAGCTGTAGTACTGAAATGATGTTTTCATGTCCTGTACCTCATTGGTTTCTTCCGGGGAGTACATAATAAGATGATATGACCTGAGCCTTTTTCATCTCCGTATTCACAGTCCCTCTTTACTCCTGTCTTTGACGCAGGTCATCCCTGTCTACTCCATGCAGCTTTCAGCTGTATTCCACAATGTCCTTCACTCTGACTTTTTTTACTACCTCACCATCTTCTATACCTATGAAACCATTTCCCATGCAACTGTCTCACCTTCTGCCATTATTTGCATATTATCATCTTCCTTGGTTCTTGTTGCCTTGCCATGCACTGACGTACTATTTACATCATCTCATCTGCAAATTCTTCTTGAAATAGCACTTAAAACTATATTGTAAAATGCTTTTTAACCCATTTTACATCTACTGCTCATTTTGCACATACGGTTTACCTCTTAGCGTCTCACTTTACACAGTATTTTCTTCACTTTACTCTATGTAACATTAGCTGCACTGCTCTTTTTCTAGGCAACCTTCACACGAATGTCACTACCTGCTACCTTACATCACAATTGCTAACTCTTTACTGCACTTTTTGTATTAGTAACATAATTTACAACTGTCACCATAGTTGTGCTCAGGAAGGTGTCACCATTTCACTTTATAAATCTGCAGCTGATATACTGTGGGACTGTTAAAATGTCACCCGCCACCTTTGTCTTCTTTTATGTTTTAATTTATTAGGGTGTAGTTATAAATGCATATTTTATGAAGAATATGTATTTACTGTGATCATTTTGGAGGATGACGTTTATACTCTATTGAATTGACTTGGTAGGCATTCAGGCTACTAGACGTTAATAAACAAAGTAATTAACTGTTAAGTTCATTCAGTCTTCCTTCATGTGTGTTCTGGTATAAATTGTTTAACATCTTCTTACCCCACTTTGCATACCTCTATTTTTTTCAGTATCTGCAAAGGAAGAGTCTCTTGACTTGGGTAGTATTTCATTCAGTCTTTGTTCAAGAAGGGTCTCCACAGTTTTACTGTGCTCCTAAGATTCTGTTTGACTAACTTTTGGTCAGTGTAACAAGTTTTGGTTTTATTCTGGTGGTGTTTTTTTCCTATGCAACCCAGCACTTCGACAGTGCATCATGCTACCCTCTGCATACATTTAAATTGTATTATATAACTATCCTGCTTCTTTCCATTTTTACTATTCTTTCACTCATAGATTCATAGAGTTTATAAGGCAGTCAGCCCATAATCACCCTGCCAACACCCACCTTCATAGGGCTTCACGGACTCATGGAGATCAAAACAACTCAGACCTGAGATGGGTTTATGGGTGCCTATCTAATTGTCATGGTTTGCCTTTAAAAAAGCCAGGATGTTGAGCTGGTTTATATGCAACAGAAAATGATGTCGCTGATAGAGGAAGCACTGAGTAACAAACCCGTCCTTCCAGCATATCTTATTTATATATTGATGAAAATTCATAGGTTCATAGATATATTCTAGGCTAATGACCACCGGGGCTTTTATAATCCTAGCAGAGTAACCCAACCCATATGTGTCTGTGTGTATCATGGGCAATTATTAGGAGGGAGTATGTTAGGAAGTTTATATGTGGGAGGAGGGTATGTTAGTTTGGACATAATTACTGTCTGCCTCTGTCTGTCAGAGACATGGGGGCCAGACCTGCTGTGAATTTCCAATTTCCCATCCATTGGTCAAAGTTACACTTAAAAAGGGTTAGGGATGAACTCTGATTCACATGTATGGGAAGCCTGTTACAGAGCATGAGGATCTTCTGAGGCACATCTGTCTCGCCAACATGTCCTGTTTCTGGATCTAGTGATTCTTATGCTGTTTGTTTTGCAAATGCGGAAAAGCTGTATCTGGTCTGGATCTGAGGATGCTTTGTATGCCGGACATAGATTGCCTCTAGGAGACAAGAGTGTAGAGATTGGGCTTTAAGGCAATTCATATAGGATAATGTCTTTATACCCTGGATTCTCCTGGTAATGAACTTTTGTGGGCATTCCAGCTGTTGGATATGTCTGGTCAGGTACATGCCAAAGGTGGCATTATACTTGATAATGGTATGATAAGGGCTGAATAAAGTGACACTATGACTTCCTTGGATCTGGATGCCATGCTGTTACTTATAAGTTGGGAGACATAGAATGATTTTCTTACTACCTTGGCCACATGTTGGTCAAAGGCCAGATTGCTGTCTACATATGTTCCCAGATTCCTGATTACCCGGTCAACTCTAATGGGTGTTTTATCAATGGAGTAATTAGCCTGGGAGGCCATTTTCCCAAAAGATATTATAATGTATTTATTGGCATTGAGTTTTAATCCGTTACTTTGGCACCAGTCATTTGTCTGTGTTAGACCCTTTTGTAAGATGTTTGTGTTATGGGGAAATCTGTGATAGCTCCCAGTTTGCAATCATCTGTGAACCTGATCATTCAAAAGCCCTTGACATTAGCCTTTACCTCCTAGAAGTAGATGCCAAATAGGAGTGGTCCCAGCACTGGGTCGTGAGGCACCCTGCTGGTGACTGATCTGTTGGAGGTGGTCTCACTAATCCTGCCATCTTGGCTGCTGTTTGTGAGCCAGCTTGCAGTCCAGTGAGTTATGTAGGGGTGTATGCTCAGTTTAGTGAGTTTGTTAACTATACCTAAGTGGGTATAGTATCAGACGTTTTAGCCAGGTCCAGGTAGGTAGTCTGCACTATTTTCTTCTCATCCATTACCTTTTTGACCTTTTCAAAGAAGTCCATCAGGTTTAGTAGGCATGACCTTCCCTTAAAGCCAAACTGGGTTTGAAGGCTACCTATGTCTTTGTTGGTCATTTCCATGACAATTCATTCCATGGCTTTGCATATTAGACTAGTCAAACTAATGAGTCTGTAGTTTCCAGGGTTGGTTGATGGTCCATCCTTGTGAAGTGGGATAACTGTTGTAGTCCTCTATTATCATAGTACAAAGTCTGTCTTGAGGCTGTAGTCAATAAGTGACTCAAGTGGTCCTGATTCATCATATTTGAAGTTATTTAGGAGGCATTCCAGGATATTGTCTGGGCCCACTGTGACTGTGTTTTTGGCCTTAGCAAGCTCCCACAGGACATTATCCCTGCTAATAGTAGTTTGTGTGTGTGGCAGATTATTCTAGTAGATATTGCATGAGGGGAGGCGAGGGGGGTGTATAACCTGAATTTGTCAGCCAGCAGATTTGTTATGCAGCTCTCCTTAGTGAAAATGGCACCATTGACTACCAATTTGGCACACTGCTGTGTGCTGCCTTTGAGGCAATGGACACAGCTGTAGAAGGCCTTCTGGTTGTCTTCAGCCTATGAGGCCATCTTGACCTTGTAATTGGCATTGCTGGACTTAATTAGTGTTCTTGGTTTCCTGTTTATTTTAATTAGAGAGCTGTCATCATTATGGGAGTTGCTCTTCCTGATTTTAGCCATGAGTGTTTTCCTTTTGTTATACACCCTGCTAGGATTCCACTAGTACAGTTTGTTTTTAGATTATGTTTTTAGAGTTTGCTTTCAGTTTACTTCTAGTAGGTACAACAGGCTCTATACAGCCATTTACATGGTTGTAGAAGGTCTCTTTGAATAATTGCCACATATGTTGCTGCAAATTCAGGGTTAGGAAAGGAGAAGTACTGAACTTTGACAAACTGTCACTTAATAGGATGTAGTTTGCTTTGGAAAAGTTCCTATTTGCTACAGGGTTTGCTGTGATTACCAAATTGATTTTTGTTTTGAAGCAGGCAGCTTTGTGGTCCAATCTCACCAGTGAGGACCTGACATGAGGGCGGCTCAGCCCTTTCCCATATTGGTGAGTAGCAGGTCCAGTATGTTTGAACCTCTGGCACGGTCTGCTCCAAGGTATTTGTGTTAATAAAATACATAAATCGTTGTCTGCGAGTTTGAGGCAGTGTTTGTTTTCCAGTCTGTAGAGGGTTAGTTAAAGTCTCCCATGAATAGGACATTTGGTTTAATGGTGAGTGCCTCCAGTAGGAATAGGTATGGGATTCTTGGGACATAAAGGTGACCTACAGCTTGCTAGGTTATGATATGGGACTTTGTCTATGGTGATTTGCACTTGGATAAACTCCAAGGCATTGTCCTGTTTAACCATGTCCTTGTTGCTAATGTAGCTCAGGACTCCTCCACCTTTTGTGCCTGCCTGTGCAGTTAATGGTCTAAATGTGTGGAAAGCACTGAAGCCTTGCAATGCAGGAATACTTTCTGTGAATTTAAACTATGTACCAATAAAAGGACAGATGTGTTTATTCTTCAGTGAGGAGAGTCTGTAGGGTGTGGATTTTCCTGTTTAGGCATTTCCTTGTTACTACACCTTTAGGTTTCTTTACAGTGTTGATAGTTTTGTCATTTTGGGGTTTACTATCAAAATCATGGAATTCAAAACCGCGAATGTTGATATCCTTGACACGTTTCATCTCCTCATGAATATTAATGAGGTCAGATGATCAACGCATACCATCAACACTCTGTTTTCGATCTTAATGTCGACGGTTGCCATTTACAGACATGCTGCAGTTCTCTGCCCTGCTGACTATCTTCTGAACTGCCGTTCACTTGACTGCGATATACCGACTGTCACTCCTACCATGTTCGAACAGGAACAGGACCTGCAACTGATTTTCAAGATTTTGATTGTAAACCATCATTTTGGCATTGCCCAAAACAACAAAAAAGAAGCTCTAAAGGGGTGGATGAAGTTTAAACCAATGTGTGGAGGCATAGGGGAGAGAGGTGCAGACTATCTTTTGCAAAGTAATGTGATTTGTTAAATATGTCCTCTCACGCTGGCAAATATTGAATACCCCTTGGAAGACATCAGAAACTAAGTCCATTATCTTTTGTTCATGTTGTGGCATCATCCTTGGCGAAGGGAAAATGCTGCTCAATGCAAGGCACATGCCTGCCTGAGACGGAGAGATTAGTAATACCTCCCTTTATATAGTCTGTGGTGGTATGTCTCAAGTAAATAACACCCACATGGACTGTGATGGAATCATACTAGTACCTATGGTGTTGTGGGTTTTTCAAGTGTTTGAAGAGCTGTTTGTTTTGTGGTAGTGTAGAAGGTCGGCTAAGGTTGTCTTTAACAGTAAAGAATGCTGGGCATAAATTAACTCACAGATGTCTGCAAGAGACAGAGTATAGGCACAAAGCTTGAAGCCTAACTTAGGGCGGAGGTTCTTTAGACATGTGATCATTTTGGATAGGAACCTCTTGTGTCTTTGTAGCTGTGTCAAGTGTTTAGCTAGATAGATATCTAAGGGGTCATTATATTCTATAACTAGTCTGATTGGGGCAGAGTATAGAGAAATGATCATTTATTTTGACCTGAATGAGATAGTTTGTTATTTATTTACTAGGTTAGAGAAGAGTATTGTTTTTACCACTGTTGCCATGTGATGGTGAAAGGATAGGGAGTTGTCTACAAAAGTGTCAAGATCTCTAACAGTCTATCAATCTGGATTGGGATGGTACCAGTTATGTAAGTTGCTCTTGAGATTTGTTTGCCAAATCTGAAAATGTTACACTTCTTTACATTTAATTTAAGCCCATTTCTTGTACACCATTTATTCTTATGATTTACTCCTTGCTGTATTAACTTGGTATCATGTGCTGCTGACTGACCACTGCTAGCTTGCAGTCATTGGCAAATTTAGCCAGCCATATGTTTGACTTAGTGTATTGTAGATTAGTGAAAGTGATGCCAAACAGAAGGGGCCACACTACTAAGCCTTGGGAAATGGTCTTGGTCACGATTTTACTTTCTGGGGGGTGGCATCTGCTACTTTAATTATATGGGTTCTATCTTTCAGTTAGTTTGCTGTCCATCTTAAAAGATAAGGGTCTAAATTTAGCCATTTAAACTTATTTTACAACTCTGAATAAAAAATAAATTGCAGTATCTGTAGGATTACCAGCACTTTATTAACAAGACAATGACTTCATTTAGTGCTTTCGTCTCCCTTCACTCTCAGAAACTTCTTCAGACTAAAATTAATTGTTCATTACATACATTAAACATCCATTCTTGGGATACATCACCCAACAACATCCAATCTAAGTTAAGAAGCCTAGTCACATGATAAAATAAGCTAAATTAAAGAAAAAGCCTAGTCACATGATAAAATAGGCTAAAGTAAAGAGACAAAAACTTCTACAAAAATTCTAAAAACGTCAGTGTTTTAACCCTTTTCTTTTTAAGTGCATAACAAATTACTCTCTATTAATGAGACCAGAGAAAAACATGCATTTAATTTAACTTTCCAAAAATACTCTAGCCATCCCAGTTCTTCCTCTATGTTAATAATATTATTGGTGTTATGCAATGCTTCTAATACTAAACATTTAAAGTTAACTTTGCATTTACTTTCTTTATAGTGTTTACACATAGCATTCTTTTCATCTCCATTGGCAATAGCATATTTATGCTCATAAATTCTTCTGTTGAGCTCCTTGGTAGTTCTTCCCACATAAAAAGCATGACAATCCACTGACATTAATAAATAAACTATATTTTTACTCTTACATGAAAAGCTTCCTGGTATTCATAGTTTCCCACTTCAATTTCACTAGAGTCAGTATACAAATAATTGCACGTTACAGTTGAAGCAATTATTCATTCCTTTTTTTACCTTCAACTTGCACTTTTCTATTCAGTTTACTATGCAAGAAATCTTTATAATTTTTAGCTCTCTTTTGTACAGACCTGGCTCTGTACCTATCTTTTTAATAATTTAATTATTAGCTTTGAAAATACCCCAATTTCTACTAATAATATTTTATAGCTTTAGAATCAACACTATTTTGCACTGCTAGTGCTGTCGTATGTGTATATTCTCTTCTTTTTGTACTATCACATTTATATACTTTTCTTTCATCTATTTCTTTTTCTAACAACTTATTCATATCCTTGTTAGGATACCCTCTTCATTCCATTCGTTTACAGAAATTTTCAGCTTCTTGTACAAAAACATTATCATCTTTAGTAAGATTGCTTATTCTTTTTAACTGGCCCTTAATGTTAGATTTTGTTTTCTTGGGACGGAGACTAGAATAATTAAGTACATGTTGTTCTGAAAATCTTTCTTATAAATCTTAGACATCAACCTACTGTCTTCCTTATAAATAGTAAGACCTAAATCGTTAATTCTGTGCATGTCATAATTATGAGTAAATTTAAGATGTGAACATACATTATTAATATATTTCAGGAAATCATTCAGGATATCAATAGGCCCTCTCCAAATTAAAAAGACATCATCAATAAAGTGAACCATTTTTAATATATATTCATTATATTCACTACTGATGATGATAGCTGTCTCCCAACCTTGCATAAGTACATTGGCATAACTGGGAGCTAAAGCTGCTCCTATAGCCACTCCGTTGATTTGAACATACAATTCTTCATATAACTCCAAATAGTTGTAACATAATACTAGATCAGTAATTTCCATAAGCTATCCTACCGTATCAGAAGAGAACATTATAGATCTTAAAAGGTCAATTCTGACTGTTTCCATACCATCTATAGTATAGAAGGAATTAATATCCAATGTAACTAACACATCAGTTTCATTCACAACTACAGTCTCAACTTACTCAGAAAGTCAAAGCTGACTCTTTTATATATGTAATGTTTTAGGTACCACATTTTGTAACATTTTGTCCACAAAAACAGATAGCCCTTCAGTGTTACTTTTAGTACTTGCAACAATAGGCCTTAGCCGAGGGGGGGGGGTCTTCTAATTTTTTGTGGATCTTTGGTATACCAAAGATCCTACTCACTTTTGGGTTAGTATTAGTTAGATTCTTTCTTGTTTTTTAGGTTCATAGGTAGGTACTAGGCCATCTGCCCGAGGGCATTTATAAGCCTAGCCAGAGTGTGTCAGCTTTCGTCGCCCCATTGATTAATTAACTGAGCCTCTGTCAAGAAGAGCCAATGAAGTGATCCCAGGGGTGTATTTTCTGTTACCCATCCACTCGTCAAGGTTTCTCTTGAAGAGTGTTAGTGAGGGGTTCTGCCTAATGTAGTTAGGAATTTTGTTCCAAAGCATGGGGGAGTCTCTGTGACAGGAATCTATCCCTCCAGAATGTTCTATTTATTGATGTGGCGAGGTTTAGCTCACTAGAGCGAGTGGCTCGCAGTGACTTGAATTTCTTTAGGTGGAGCATGTCCATCAATTCTGAGTTGGATATGGCTTTGTAAGTCAGGCAGAGATCACCTCTGAGTAAGCAATATGCGACTGAGTACAGCTGGAGTTTTTCCAGTCAGGCTGCATAGGACATATGTTTGAGGCCAGTAATTCTCTTGGTGAGGTACTTTTGTGGTCTTTCCAGCTGTTGGAAGTGTCTTGTGAGGTACATCCCAAATGGGGCATTGTACTCTATGATGCGTCTGATGAGTGACAAGTAGAGGGGGCACTATAACCTCTTTATTTCTAGAGGTGAACCCTTCAGAGATTAGATGGGCTACATCGAAGGATTTCCTAACAACTTTGGCAATATTATTGTCAAAGGAGAGATTGCTATCAACCTGAGTCCCCAGATCTCGTATTACCTCTTCTGTATTAAGGGGGCTGCCACCTATGTGGTAATTCATGGGTGTTTTGTTTTTCCCAAATGGCATGACTATGCATTTTTTGGCATTTAGCTTGAGACCATGACTTTGACACCAGGTGTCTGTCTCAGTAAAGCCGTTTTGGAGAATGTCCGTGTCAGCCGGTGAGTCAATTACGGCTCCCAGTTTGCAGTCATCGGCGAACTTGGTTAGCCATAGTCCTCCTGTGTTTGTCTGTACTTCTGAGAAGTATATGCTGAACAGTAGAGGTCCCAGGACTGAGCCTTGTGGGACACCACTTGTGACTGGTTTAGAGTTGGACCTGGAGCCCGCTGTTCTTATCGTGTGAGCTCTGTCTGTAATCCAGTTGGCAAACCATCTCGTGACATAGGGGTTTATGTTCAGGCTGGTGAGTTTTTCTATAATTCCCGAGTGGGGAATGGTGTCAAAAGCCTTGGCGAGGTCAAGGTAGGCTGTGTGAACTACCTTCTCCTCCTCTATGGCCTTGGTGACTGTCTCGAAGAAGTCAACCAGGTTTAGTAGGCATGATCTTCCCTTAACAAAGCCGAACTGGGTTGAGTCAAGTGTTTGGAGGTTCCCAATGTCTTTATTAATGAGTTCCATGATGATGCGCTCCATAGTCTTGCAGACCAGGCTAGTCAGGCTTATGGGGCGATAGTTACCAGGGTCAGTTGTGGCCCTTCCTCTGTGGAGCAGAATAACCATTGCTGTGTGCCATTCTATGGGCACATAGCCTGTGGAGAGGCTGAGGTTGAACAGTGTGTTTAGGTGGGGGGGTAGTTTGTTCTGTAGTTCGTGCAAGACGCAGCCTGGGACACCATCTGGCCCCATTGACGCTGTGCTTTTGAAATGGCTGTTTTCACCTGTGCGTCTGTGATTTCTGGGACTTTACACTTTTCCGGTATTGTTGTGGACCCTTTTGGGGGTGAAAGGGGGGTGAAGTTTGCACTGAATCTATCTGCCAGGATGTTTCCAATATCAGTGGGTTCAGTATATTTCGTGCTATTTTGCACTAGCTTAGAGCATATCTGTGAGTTGCCACTTAGATTCTTGACATAGCTAAAGAAGGCTTTGTGGTTATCTTTTGAATCCTTGGCTATTTTTCTTTCGAAGTTAGCCTTGGGAGGATTTTATTTCATCTATTTTGACAGTGCCAAACCATTATTTTATACAAGAATCTATAAGAGCATGTCCCTTTTTTACATCTGAAAATATCACTTTTTTATAGAATTTTTTTGTCTTTTAATAACTCTCTCATTTTGTACTCGTATATTCTCCCCTATCTAGTACTACCAAAGATCCCCCTTTATCAGCCTTAAATATCAGTACTTCTTCATTTTTATATAATTTCTCAAATCATTCTCTCATTTTTAGTCACGTTGTAATACTTATATTCAGCTCTATTGTCCAATGTTTCAACTATTTGTGCTCCACATAAGTTTAAAAGCATTTCTAACTCCTTACATAATGGTGGGTTAAAGCAACTAGGCTTATAAAATTCACTTTTTACTTCATTGCATTTGTTAAAAATTATGTCAAAATAAAGGCTTCTAACATAGTCTCTTAGTTCATTTACAGCAACTAATTTGTCTAATCTCGGAACAAAATTCCAGCCTTTGCTTAATACACAACATTCCTCTCTAGATAATTCATAATTAGAGAGGATAACTATTTTAAAGCTTACAGTACCTAATGTCATCCTTGGTTAATTAGTTTTTTTCCAGTGTCTCTTGTTGTGGTTCACTTTTGCATATTCGTTTTTTGATTGCTTGTAGTAATTTTTGAACCTTCCATTTCTACAGCTTGCTGTTACTTGAGTCCATGTTCTCTCCTGGTTATTAACCCTCTGATATACTTTGACCACTTGTTGGCATTCCTTGTTGTAATGGGTAACTATTTCCTTAGTGTGAGCTGAGTTTGTGCAGGCATTCACCCCCTTCACTTTGGGTCTGACTACTTGTTCAGCATTTTCTTTTGCTGAAACATGTTTCTCACTCGCTTTTGCTGTCTCATTTGAGCTCGTAGCATCCTGATTTCCAAGCTTACTATGTAGTCTCTCCAACCTTCTTAGTGAATTTGCTTCCTCCTCACTTCTTACAGTAGCATCTTCTGCCATCACGCTAGCTCTATTCGCGATGTGCAGTTTCAACCCATATGCTGAGGCCACAACCCCTCCATAGTCATTCTTGTCTCTCAAGAATTTTATTACTTTTCTTTATTTAAAGTGTCATTGAGTTTGATTAAATTATCTTGAATTAAATACATTTTGCTGGCAAAATTATCATTAGAAGTCACTTCTTTAAGTCTCTCATAGTTCTTTTTCACGTTTTCAGTAATAGACTCGTTTAGCATTATTGAACACACGTAATACTTGCATGTATTGCAGACTGGCTCTTTACTTTATCTCGTGCCATTTATCTTCCAAATTTTTGGGTAGATCATTGCCAGCAGGCAGTTTAATTACTCTAAGTCCCTTTGAGACTTGTTGATTCAGTAAGCAGTTTTCAAAAAATAAGTTGTCCCATTGCAAGCATTTGAGTGACACAAGATCATTTTCCAGTTTCTTAAACAGTTCATCATGGTTAACTACTATATTCACAGGCACTGTTACACTATTGTTGGTACTGAACGGATTAAAAGGTATAGCAAGACATCCATTCAAAATCTCTTCACTTGAATTTCCATTCAGGCTCACCCTCCTTTGGCTCCTGGCTAAAACACTGCTAGTAACTTAAGGATTAACTGTAAACGACCCAGTGGATGTGTCATTCAGCATACACCCAGCTGGTAGAGCCATGAAGCTAGTTTCTGGGAGGGCTCGATTCTCCATACAGATACAAACTGCAACTTCTAAAAAATTAGCAAAAAGCAGCACAGAAAAAGCAGATAACTGTCAGAAAACATAATAAAAAATAAATTGCAGTATCTGTAGGATTACATGCACTTTATTAACAAGAGGAAGCTTTTCATGTAAGAGTAAAAATATAGTTTATTTATTAATGTGCGTGGATTGTCATGCTTTTATGTGTAAGAACTACCAGGGAGCTCAACAGAAAAATTTATGAGCACAAGTATGCTATTGCCAGTGGAGATGAAAAGAATGCTATGTGTAAACACTATAAAGAAAGTAAATGCAAAGTTAACTTTAAATGTTTAGTATTAGAAGCATTGAGTAACACCAAGAATATTATTAACATAGAGGAAGAACTGGGATGGCTAGAGTACTGTTGGCAACTTAAATTAAATGCATGTTTTTTTTTCCCTGGTTTCAGTAATAGAGAGGAATTTGTTATGTACTTAAAAAGAAAAGGGTTAAAACACTGACTTTTTTAGAATTTTTGTAGAAGTTTTATTTCTCTTTAATTCAGACTATTTTATCATGTGACTAGGCTTCTTAACGTAGATTGGATGTTGTTGGATGATGTATCCCAAGAATGGGTATTTAATGTATGTAATGAACAATGAATTTTAGTCTGAAGAAGTATTTGCGAATGAAGGGAAATGAAAGTGCTAACTGAAGTCATTGTCTTGATAATAAAGTGCCGGATATTCTACAGATACTGCTGTTTATTTTTTATTCTGTTTTCTGACCATTATTTGCTTTTCTGTGCTGCTTTTTGCTAAATATTTTACAATTCCAGCATAGAAAACAGTGTCAGAATCCTTGACCAGATCTGTGTACCATGTTCAAACTGCATGGCCTATGTCTGCAGCATGAATGGCTTTATTTAATAAGTTTACTTTATTAAGTAGACATTATCTCGCTTTGACAAAAACATATTATTGTGAATCTAGGTCAACATGATTTTTTTAAAGTAACGTTTATGAAATCAGATATACTCCATTACATGGTTTTGCAAATTAGGCTTTATTAGTCTAGTGGGTCTCTAATTACTAATATCTGAGGTAAGGCATTGTTTATTGTGGCATAACAATGGAAGTTTACCATGTCTCAGAAACGTACCCTGTGGCAATTCTCAAGTTAAACAATTTCAGGTGATGTTTAGAGAGGGTGGGTTTGATATTGCTGATTAAGGAACCAGGTATTTTACTGGTGCACGTAAAAGTGATATTGTTTACCTCTATGAAGATATGTTCAGTTATAATCTTTGGGGAGGAAGGGACTCAGGAATTTGTGAAAATTCAGTGTTTCTGGTGAGAAGCGGGAACTAAATTTATTAAATATTATATTAGCAGTATCTAGTGCTATTATGAAGAGCAGTGCTGACTACTATCTCTTAATCTTATGATGCAGTTAAAGCAGTATTTATAATTATCCTTGACGTTGTACGTTCATTTTAATTCATGTTCTCCTTTGATCTTCCTTATAGTAGTTTTGAGATTTTTTTCCTCGTCTTTTTGAAAGATCTTTAAAGTGGGTACATTTTGATTTATTATAAGCCTTATTTACCTTTTTATTTTGCTATAGAGCTCATTAATATTTCCTTTCCACTAAGGTAGTGTATTTTCTTGTTCCCTGGCATATTTACTTCTGACCAGGACCACTTAATTTATGCTGTCTATTAGATGGGAGTAAAATTTATTGACATATCTGACAGCTGAGACTATGTGAAATTTTGACAGCTCATCATATAGTTTTAGGAAATTTGGCTTTTTAAAACCCTTGAATTCACTTGTGTTCATTGTGGTAGGTTTAGTTACACTGAAGGAGAATATTACTGAGTTGTGATAACTTGTGATTAGATTTCACCTGAGGTGTGGCCTCTGTAGAAATAGTGCATACCGGTGCAAAGTTAATGAGGACACGCTCAAGCAGGTTTTGCCCCCTAGTAAGCTGGCTAACTATGTGGTATATGTGCACTTCTTAATCAGTGAATACTAGACATCCACCCATCATAAAGGTATTTTATTTAATGATAGCTCAGTAAGAGTATTTAGAAATCTTTTTTGGCCCTGCACAAAAATTGAAGATGATTTGTAGCCCTATATGGACTGAAGATTTGTCCAGTTTAGGGCAGTTTGAAATTCAGTAATGTCTGTTTGTGGGTCACAGGGACTCCATCTGGAGATAAATACACAATAAATAATACTGAAATCCCCCCATACCATTTCTACCGAGTCTGAATGTATAATAGGCACTAAAACTCTGGAAAGAGAGAGTGTTGTCTTTTCATTTAAACCGTCTCTATTTCAACAGCAAAATGGATATGTTCAAGTTGGAGAGCCTCAAAATCCAGCAAATAAAACTTCTGGAACTGAGCAGACAGAACTTGATGTGGTACAGATTAGAATTTACTGCATACCTTTTTGTTATGTTGGAATGTATCGAAGGCTAACTTTGCATAAAGAAGGCAGTATGGGAATAACAAGTATTGGAATCTGTGTAACAAAAGGTGCAGGACATCCTTGACAAAGCATACTGGGCTATCAGTGATCTCATCTAAAGATGACACATGCTAGATATCTTAGAATGACACCAGCTACTTAGCTAATAAAAGCAAGGTATCTTCTCTTTGTATCCGGGCATCATTTGTGGTGAAGGTAGGATTCTACTCAGGATGAGAGGCTTATTGCATTTGACACATGAAGAGCAAGCTTCATTGTGTCTCATGGCATGTCCCACTAGGTTGAGTGCTTCAGGTCGCCCATACCTACAAGAATCATCACCAGGTCTTAGTCATAGTCATACTCATACTCAGAATTGTATGACTGTAGGGTCTTCATGACATCACAGATCTTGGCACATGAAAGGCAGCTAATTGTCACCCTGTCTTTGTCCAGCATACTGGGGCAACTCATGGTACTGGCTTCTGAACTGCATCCCTCCTCAACTGAAAAAACAAAACAAGCAAAAAGAATTCTGATATTTAAAGTTATGAAATTGAATCTTATTTTTAAATTAAAAATAATTGTCACCTTGCATGTCTTCTGTTTTCTTTCTACTGCATGGTACTCAGCACAAGTTAAAAGGAAATTCAAGGTAAAAACAAAATATAATTGAAAAAGTGCCCCCTCCATTTCCTGAGCTTTTTTTCTGAACAGTCCAGTATTTTGCATAATTTAGGTTTTCAGCATACTGACTAAGGCAATTACATCTTATGTCAGACCGCTCTTGATATTGTGTTGAGAGCTTCAGAAATGTTGCTCACAGCTCAAATGGCTCACTAGCCTGCTGTTTGAAAACAGCAAGGAGACCTATGTATTGGCTCTGGCAACCTCAGGTGTCTGAGGCAGCTTGAGACTGAAAGCAAATGGTTGAACAAATGCAAAGGTATAAAAATGGGATTGTGTATGTGTATATACATATATAGATATATAGATATATATAGATATGGGCGGCCACGGTGGTGCAGCTGTTAGCGTTGCCGCCTTACAGCAAGAAGTTCTCTGGTTCGATCCTCGGCTGGGGTACCTTCTTTGTGGAGTCTGCATGTCATCCCTGTGGTTGTGTGTGTTTCTTCCGGGTGCTCCAGTTTCCTCCCACATCCTAAAGACATGCTGTAGGTAGATTGGACACTCTAAATTGGCCCTAGGTATGAGTACGTGCGTGTGTGCGCCTTCTGTGAAAGGTTGGGCCGGAATCCGGTCTGGCAACTCGACACCATAAAACTCCACTGCCAATCATGAGCGGACAGGTAATCCACTGAGGTGACCCCTAACAGGGAAAAAGCTGAAAGAAGAAGATATATATAGATGATTGATATATACATACATACATATACACACATACACGCGCACACGCATATATAGAGAAATATTGAGGACGGGCCCTCTTTACCTGAGCCAGTAATCAAGGAGCTTCAATCTGCAGCACTGACACTGGTGAGAGATAGTCACTGAAACAGGAATGGATTTACTCATTTTCAAATGCAGCTGTCTGCATCAAGCACAATTTCCCCCCAACAGCAGTTCCAAGTGACTGACACATTTACACCTGGATATTTGATTTTCACACACACACACACACACACACACACACACACACACACACACACACACACTCCTGGGATAGGCTGGCACAGATTTACAAGCTGTGCCCCGTTAAGCCCAGACAATAAGGTAACGATGCTGACACAAGACAGTCACTGTCAGGCTGTTACAAGGGTATCCAATTATACTGAGTAAAATCAATACTGACAAATGATAGAGTGTAATCCAAGCAGCAAGGCTTTTCAGAGTGGCCAAGGTGTCACTAGAATAAGCACAAGTACATCAAGATGTTGAACGTAATCTCTAAAAGACCAGCCACAATAAAAGGTATAAAAATATTTAATAATAAATAATAAAATATAAAACATGAGAATATTACATATTTAAGTGCAGTAAATATCAGAGTTTCAATCACAGGAGAAATAAAAATAACCCAGTTGGACAGATTCAAGCAAATGCAGAAAAACAATACTTAGCTAATCTTACTGTAATTCCTGACTGTCTAAAGAAGAACTGTTCCCTAGCTAACTTAATTTAACAAGACAAAATGAAATGCTGAGAAGCTTACTTTCACTGGGCAAGGTGATCATCTTCCAACTTCTAACTGACAACAACTGAACTGACCGTGATATTTGTGTTAGAGTTTAATATCAGGTTCCAAAGAAAACAAAACAAACTGATCTATGAGTTCCATCTTCTCAGTTCTGGTTACCGAATGACATCACATTTGATCACATGACTCTGGTAGAGTACAGACTCAGAGCTTTTCTATGATCTGTTGCAGTATTTGAAAATTATAGAGTTCTTTGTTTAAACATAAAAATTTTCTCAGTTATAACACTGTTGACACATTTTTAATACAAGCATGTGTACGAGTCAGTGTGACAGTCAAATAACAGAAAATTATTTACAAAATTCCAGGTTAACTATGCTGGCATATGTTACATATGCACTGCCCCATTTTCCCTGGCACAGATAGCAGTACCTGACATTATCACATACACACACACCCCTCTATGTATATGTGTATATATATATATATATATATATATATATATATATATATATATATATATATATGTATATAGATATATATATATGGGTCTACATTTCTTGATTGAAATTTCACAATCTCGAACAAGAAACATAGAAATCCTCTTAAGCAAAAGTGCACTACATCGAAAGTGCACTTTTGCAAAAGCCAATAGAAAACAAACTACTTTAAATACTATTTTTCAGGGGGCAAGCCACCCTGCACCCCCCCATGTGGGGGGCTGTACCTCCCACACCCCTCCTACTTAAATATACTAACCCCGAGATCACACTACAGTGGGGAAAAGGATATATTTCTTTATCCCCACTGTAATGTGCTTCGGTGAATTGTCATTGTAGTGCACTTTTGCTTAAGTGGGTTTGATGTTCTGTTTGTCGAAAAAGTGTGTTTTTGACAAACAGAAGTAGACCCATATATATATATATATATATATATATATATATATATATATATTCATATTTTTTTTATTATTATTGTGAAGCAGATGATGATGTATGTATATGGGGGGTGTGTGTGTTGGGGGGAATAGAAGAGCTCAACTGCCCCATATTTTGTACTATTTCTTGTAAGATTAATGGTTTTCTGGCAAATCATTGAGAATTGCTGACACTAATTATTTACAGACATGCAGGGTTGTCACCTTTCATTGTGGCTAAAACCGGACTAAGGCCACACCCCTTGCATCATCTGTAACCCTGCCCACCCCCTCTTCCGTCCACATTCTGCCCGTTTTGTGATGTCACTGTGATATCACCTGGCGGAAATGCTCTCTTTTTCCATTCCTGATGCCTGCTTTCAGCCAATTTACTATGCTTTTCTTAAAAAAAAGCATAGTAAATCAGCTGATTTAACAAACTCTGATAGTCTGTTTCCTTTTTTTGAAACAGAGTACTGGAGTTTGTACAGTGCTTTCCAGACTACCGGAGAAATTATCTGAATTCCGGATAGTCCAGAAAAAAAAACGGATAGGTGGCAACCCTACAGACATTTGAGATTTAGACTTGATATACTTAAGGAAGAGCATCCAAATGCAAATCCTGCCATTTTAGCTACTTTCTAAATATATTAAGACAACAGCTGATGTATTTGTTGTGGTCATAGAAGTAGCTGTAGTCGATGGTCACATCTGTGTGTGTGTGTGTGTGTGTGTGTGTTTAAGAGAGAGGATGTGTGGTAGAGGCAAAGATTCTCTCAACTGCTCCTAGTTTGTTGTCTCATATTTTGACCTGTTGCTTAAAAGATGATGTTTAAAGAAATACATTCAGATCACTTTACTAATCACCATTCTGTTCATTATTCCTTCTTTACATTGATTATACTGAATGACAACACAGGGAAATGATCACCACCAAGAAGGGGTTCTTTGTAAAGCTAAAATGTTTTTTATTTAAAAAAAACATAGACTAAGTGCTTTCATCCCAAATATTAAACGACTTCCTCAAAATCTTTCAACAAACCTACATTACTTCCTTTTATACATGGTTTATAGCATGGTAGTAATAAATAAGGAAATTTTAGAGAGACAATTACTCTGTTTTCCATACCACCATATAAACACTTGTTAACTATGAAGCCAATCAATTTATGCATTCTAAAACTATAATAATATGGAATAAAAATAAGAGTTAATAGTAATGAATAAGTTATAATAAATATTGTCAGCAGCAGAAAAATACATATTAACAAAAAGTTTTAAATGTATCATACAAATTAAAATCATACAGCTAATATGTATTATAATTCGGCAGTATGTGATTTTAACATCAGTTGAATAGATAAAAATCCATTTAATCTGGGTGTCATATGGACCTGAACTGCTAAAATAATTTCCTACATTCTAAACTAATTACCCAAATGCCACCACGTGGTTAACTTCCACTTTCTCTAAAATAGCAAATTTGAAATATTTATGAGCCCCACTCTCCTGTTCATACTTAAAAGGGGAATTATTAATGTTCCTTGCTCTTAATATTTTACAAATGTTCATAATTTTTTCCATAGTGATCTTCCTGTTTTACCCATATAGAAGCTGAGATCAAAGCTAATACTTAGCCACATAAACTATCCCTGCTGTTGAACAAGTACCTAATTGTAAAATCAAGCTGGTGTTAAAAACATTCCCTTGAATTAGATTTTATTCCTCAAGGATATATGGGCACAGCTTACACGAACCACATTTCATGGTTCCTCTGAAGTGTTTGCCATCCTGATTTTAGCTTATCGGGCCACAGCAGGGATAGTCTATGTGGCTGTGTCAGTTTTGTCCCAGCTTCTATGTGGGTAAAACAGAAAGATCACTAAAGAAAAAAAAATGTGAACATTTTTACAATAATAAGAACAAGAATATTAATAATGCCTTATTTAAGCATGAACAAGAGAGTGGAGGCATAAATATTTCAAATTTGCTATTTTGGAAAAAGTGGAAATTAAACTATGTGGAGGCGATAGAAAAACAGTTTGGCTCCACAAAGTGGGTGATAAGTTATCCTAGTGACATCCAGGTAACATCAGATACTGGAATCAAATTAGATTATATTGAAAATGAACTGCACAAACTGGATCCAAACAAAACACAAGGAGGAGACGGAATTAGTAATAATGACCTCAGAACATTCCAGCAAGAACTTAAAGTACCATTATATCTATTATTTACTAGGTCATATAAATACAGGGAAATTCCGCAAGATTGGAGATATACACTTATTAAACCTGTCTTTACAGTGCATGGTTAACTTCTCACCCACACTATCACAAGCTAAATACAAACATCCTACCATGCACCATAATTCATTGTGGGAACAGTTACCCTAACCCTGGTTGAAAATACAACTTAACTTACTCACATTGCATTTCACACAGTTAAGCACCTCTAAAACTTCTTAACATCAGTCTAAGAAGTATGCATAATAAACTCAAAAATCTACACGTATGGATTTCTGACCACTCTCCAGACATCGCCTTTATAACGGAAACTTGGCTAAAGCCAGAAACCAGAAATGAGGAAGGCTTTCTTTCAGAAGACAGCGTACTGTGTACTGATAGAAAAGGTAAAAGAGGTGAGGTATAAGTAACCAAGAAAATGTTCATTGCTAGAGATTATCTTGAATTTCTGATTAGGAAATGTATGGATGAAGTTCTGCAGGGTAAAAATACCATTTATGCACCAGTTTTATCTAATTATAATTCAGAGGGGACTTTTACATCACATAAAAATAACTTTTCCATCAAAGATATTGTTAAGACCAGTAAAGTTGTCATTAATGCTGACAAAGCTGTGAGATGTAATTCTTATAACAGATGTAGATTTGTAGCTAATGCTCCATTTTTTTGTACCAACACTCAAAGAACATACGAGGCTCAATAATATTTCAGTGTTAAATCATTTAAAGGGGCAGTATCCAGTTTCTAAAATCAGTTGCTTGCTAGAGGACTTTGTTTACATTTTAGTCCTGTGTAAGTCACATGTTCACACAGAGGCAGGGTTGGCAGTGTTTTGAAGCTTGTTAGCATATTACAGGTCAGATTTCACAAACTTCAGTAGAGTTAAGTGCTAGGAGTTTACAGTCTGTCCTTTTGTATTTTCCTTCTCCACCTAAGAGTAGTTGAAAGACTGGTTTAGCCTCAGACAGAGATGCTGTATAGTCGCACACAGATCTGCAGCCTTTGCAGCAGTGAAATTACATCTTTCGTATGTGCTTGTTTTTTTTTTTTGTTTGTTTTGTTTTTTTTAACTTAGTGGAATGATTATCCCAGATTAGGCAAATGTATTTTCTTTTGTTTGATTTTGGTTCATGTTTGTTGCTGCATGCTTTTTTTCCTTCACTGGTAATTATTTTTATATGGTCAGCAGTAGAGTGCTTATTAGTGCATATACTCATGCAGACATACATTTATAAGACAGTTTTCCTCATTTCACAGGACAGCATTGCTTTGGACAGTTGCATCTGGGAAACAAACCCACTGAGCTGCAAATGTCCTAAGATTCTAGAAGAATAAAATCTTATAACATTTCAATAAAAAACATGTCAGACAACTTTGAAATTGAATCTTGTTACTGTACTAAAATTATTTTCACATTAGCTGACGCCCTTCGGGAATCACACATTAACTGTCTGCATAATACTAATTCCATCCAACTGAATTTAATTTATTTTTGTTCCTAGCACTGTGTTAATATGTTCTTTCACTCTTGTACTAAATATTTGACTGCAGTAGAGTTACACTGGTTACGATTTGAAAGTTAGGGCAAATGTAGTCTCCGTATTTTCCTATATTTTCCTATCTGTATGCATAACTATGTATGCAGTATGTAATCTAAACACAGCATGGCAACGACGTAAAAGGAATGAAACTGGTGTGGATGGCGACCTCAAAAACTCCTCAGCTCGGACACAAACCAGAAGAAAAAACGTTTTATTACACAGAAACACAAAATAAAAAATAATGAATCCAAGTTAAGCGCTTTCGTCTGACACTTACAGACTTCTTCAGAACATAGGCAAACATCAACTCTTCCATTTTAAATACATTTAGGCGCCAAAAGGCCACTTTCAAATCAATCATGAATTAAAGGTGCATGAGCAAATAAGTGTAATCATGACACAAATCCTTCCCTAATGAATACCTATCTGAAAAATAGATGAGATACCATCTAGAATAAAAAGAAATGCATGGGTAGTACATAATGTCCTAAGAATAAAAATATATATAATACACAAAACTGAAAAAATAAAATGGAAAAAATGGAAAAAATGTAATATAACTCATTGGGGCTTAAATACAACCAAACACATAGTATGAACACACCAATTAATATTGCTATGAAACCTAAATGTAACAATTACAATAGATATGATGATTATGAACGGTTAAGTATTGAATGTTTTAAAATTATAAATATTTTAAAAATAGTGGAAATAATTGATGTAATGTAAAAATGGATTTAAAAAGTTGATATATATTTATTTTTATATTTATAAATATTTATAAATCAGTTTGTGAGCTCATACAATGGGTTTAAAGCTTTTAACTATTCAAATATTGATATATCAGATGAATTCTACAGTCTATTTTCCAAAGGAATGAAATTTATACCGACTGTGAGGTTTAATTTAGTTGACATTATTACCGAATTTAAATTATATTGTCGGAGACTGAATCTAGCCCTACAATTTAAAAACAATGACTTTAAAAGTAATGAAGTCAATAAGGAATTCAATAATGAATGTAATAATAATGCATTTGATAATTATGATGACATACACAATGGAGGTGAAAATGTTGTACTAAAGAAGAAAAGTACATATATGCCCAGCAACAATGCGGTAGTAGCTAGTTATGAGAAATTGGTTTGTCAGGACATATATAGTCTCTACAAAGTACACAAAAATGACAAATATGCCATGTTGAACAAGAAAGACAATTTAACCGAAGGGGAACGTAATTGTTTATTTTCATTAGTAAACAACAACGAAGTGAGGGTTATGAAACCTGACAAAGGGGGAGGTATTGTTCTATATAATAAAATGGATTACATTAATGAAATTTATAACATATTATACCAATCCAGGAACTATGAGGCCATTTCCCTTAATGAAGTCAATATTGGACACAGGAGAATTGATTTAGCTGTGGAAGAATATGTTATTGATCATAGAATCACAGATGAGGTGTACCAGTTCTTGAAAGTTGAATTCCCGACATTAGCCACAATTATAGGAATACCTAAAGTGCACAAAAATATGGAACACCCCCCGTTTCGACCCATAATTTTGGGCAGTAGGTCTAAAACCTTCCCACTAGGAGTAGCTATTGATAGATGGGTGAAGCATATATATATCAACATTCCCCATCTCTTTAAAGATTCATGGATGTTTCTGAGGAACCTAACATCGCAATTATGGAATGAGAATCTCATCTTTATTACTATCGATGTTATTGATTTATTTTCGTGTATACCCAAAGAAATTGGGCTGGAGTATTTTTGTAATAGCCTTAGGAAATATTCCAATATGGAATGGGACAGAATCAGCCTCATTGTTGACATGATGGGTTTAGTATTAGATTACAATTATATTCACTTTGAAAATGAATATTTCAGACAGACTAGGGGTGTCGCAATGGGTGCTGCATGCGCACCCATATTTGCAAACCTTGTCATGCTCGAATGGGAAAACGTCCACCTATTTAAGAGTGAATTTTTTCAACGTATTGGTTATTATTCAAGGTTCTTGGATGATCTTTTTGTGCTATGGAAGGGGCCAGAAGAATTGATTCTGCCCTTCATTGAATATATTAATAACTCCACCGAGTTTTTAAAGTTTACATATAATTTGAACAAAAAGGGTATAGCTTACTTGGACACTTATGTCAGCCATGGTGACGACGGATTTACCTCGTGCATTCATAGAAAGCCTACATTTTCCAATGACTACCTGGAATTTAGTAGTAATCATCCTAAATATGTTTTCAAGAATATTGTCAAAGGACAGTGCATTCGAGCAGCCCGTATGTCTTCTACGAGAGCTGTTTTGGATAACGAACTTGAACTGATTAGGTCTATGTTTAGCTTGAGGGGATATCCGGTCAACTTAATCAATGACACCGTCAAATATGTCAGTAAAGAATGGGGTAACAAATATTTACATTTATTGGGCAACTCAACAATGGGGGTCCCACCCTCTGTTCATAAACAAAAGGAGGGATTTGACAATAGGGTTTGCGTGTTAATGTATTCCCCCATTGTTCAGTACATTGAAAATATAGTGAGGCATCATTGGAATTTATTCACCATGAACAATGATCTGGCCCAGACATTGGCAACTCATCCCAAATTTGTGTACAAAACAGGCAAGAATCTCAAAAGGATTTTGGAATCAAACATGGGTGGTATTAAAGGGGGATCAACCGGTACAAGAAAATGTGGTTCATGTAACCAGTGCCACACTATTAATGAAACAGGTGGTGTTAATTTGGACAATTTTAACAAAACACATATATTCTGTAAGACAGGAAACTGTAATACCAAATTTGTTGTCTATCTTGCAACTTGCCAAGTATGCTCAGCGTTTTATATCGGCAAGACTGAGAGACATTTAAGATGACGTATTTATGAGCATTTATTTAGTATTAAGAAGAAAGATATAAAGAATGCTCTTTATAGGCACATTTTAAATAACGGTGTTACACATTATTTTAAATTTGCTATTATTGACAAGGTTAATATAACCGTGTTTGGGGGGAATGTACAAGCTTTATTGGCTATGAAAGAGAGCAAATGGCAAATTATTTCTGATGCCACAAGACTGCCTGGCATCAATGATTTTATCAGTATCAAACCGTTCCTGCAGTTAGTATAGTGGTTTTTGAATAGTGACCTGTATTTACATTTACTCTTACATTTACATATACATTCCTCCTATATATTCTTTATATTCTTTACATATTTCCAATATATTCCAAAAATATTCTCTAAGTATGTCTCAAAGTATCCAAACACATTTTCTTCAAGTATTTTTACATATATTTTTAACAGTTTACCTCAATTTATTCTTCTTTTTTTTTTTTTTTTATATATAAATTTATAAATATAAAAATAAATATATATCAACTTTTTAAATCCATTTTTACATTACATCAATTATTTCCACTATTTTTAAAATATTTTTAAAATATTTATAATTTTAAAACATTCAATACTTAACAGTTCATAATCATCATGTCTATTGTAATTGTTACATTTAGGTTTCATAGCAATATTAATTGGTAGGTTCATACCATGTCTTTGGTTGTATTTAAGCCCCAATGAGTTATATTACATTTTCTTTCCATTTTTTTCCATTTTATTTTTTCAGTTTTGTGTATTATATATATTTTTATTCTTAGGACATTATGTACTACCCATGCATTTCTTTTTATTCTAGATGGTATCTCATCTATTTTTCAGATAGGCATTCATTAGGGAAGGATTTGTGTCATGATTACACTTATTTGCTCATGTACCTTTAATTCATGATTGATTTGAAAGTGGCCTTTTGGCGCCTAAATGTATTTAAAATGGAAGAGTTGATGTTTGCCTATGTTCTGAAGAAGTCTGTAAGTGTCAGACGAAAGCGCTTAACTTGGATTCATTATTTTTTATTTTGTGTTTCTGTGCAGTATGTAATCTAAGTTTATATTCATGTGGTTGTAAAACCTCAGCTTTGCTATGTCTTACTGACTGGCTTGCAGTTCAAGGTGTTCTTCAATGTCTGTTAAATTTGTATATGCTGGATGTGTGATATTGAGTGTATTTTTTTTTAAACTTTGCATGCAGTGCACATAATTGTTTTATTGGTATACTTCACTGTTTACAAGTAACAAATTTTTCCATTTGTCATATGCCACTTAACAAGAGTATTAAAAGTGCGACTCAGATGACAGACCCATAAGCTTAACCAGTCTTATCTGTAAGGCCATGGAACAAATCATCATGGACCCTGTAAATAAGGACATAGCTGATCTCCAAACCCTTTATCCAACACAGTTTGTTTTTTTTTAAAGACAGGTCATACCTGTTAAACCTGGTGGACTTCAAAATATTACCAGAGCCATAAATGAAGGAAAATCTGTGCATACAACCTACCTTGACTTAGCAAAGGCCTTTGATACAGTCCCACATTCGGGCATCATTGATAAACACTCCCAGTTGAATATCAACCCTTATGTTGTCAGGTTGCTAACCGGCTCACCGACAGATCACACTCAGTCAAAGTTGGGGACTTTACCTCAAACAGCAGACCTGTCAACAGTGAGGTTCCACAGGGTTCACTGCTGGGCCCCCTATTGTTTGTAATATACTTTTCAGAAGTTCAGGCCAAAACAGGGGGGCTGTGGCTGACTAAGTTTGCTGATGAATGCAAATTAAGTGCAATCATTGACTGCCCAAATTATGTCATTATACTTCAAGAGGGATTTAACACAAATCAATGATTAGTGCCAAAGCCGTGGACTCAAAATCAATGCTAAAAAATGCATCATCAGCCCTTTCGGCAAAAACAATATTCCTGCAGATTATCATATAAGTAATAATACCCTATGTAACAACTCAGTAGTGACAGACTTGGGAACGTAAGTTGACTGTAGCCTAATTTTTGACCACCATGTGTCTACTGTGGTAAGGAAGGCATTCTGTGTTGCTCACCTCATTAGCAAAGATATTACCTCAAGAGCAAAAGAGGTCATAACTCCCCTGTATTCGACTTTCATCAGGCCAATCGAGTACAATGCTCCCTTTAGTATGTACCTTACCAGGTACCTGCAGCTACTTGAGAGACCTCAGAGATTTCTAACCAAGAATATTCAGGGTCTCCAGCACGTCATACATTGACAGACTGAAGTCACCATCACTGTACTCAACAGTCAACAGACTACTTAAAGGAGATTTGCACCTTGCCTACAGAGCAACCTCAGATCCAAACCTAATGGAAGTGCTGCACATCCTCAAGTGAAATGGGATAAAGGTCACTTGTTCCAGGGACCTTTACCTGGCCTGAGACATGAATAGGACATGCTGGAGAGACAAATATGTCTCCCAGAGGTTGCCACTCCTCTGGAATAGGCTGCCAGTTCACATCAAACAGAGCGCCTCTATGACCCTGTTTAAGTGTAGCCTGGTGGAGAAATCATAAGTTCTTTGCCGGAGATTTCACCTGTGACCCTCCTAGATATGAGAAGTCACTCCTAATATCTTGAGTTTAGGCTAGATACTTTATATTGGGTATCTTTAATATTATATTGGGTATGCACAGCTAAGCTTCTAAAGATCTTTGGGTCAGTAGCATAGTTAACCACCTATGAATCTATCAAGTAACAAGAGTATTCTTGCCTTCAGTAATCTAAATTTTTAGAGATGATCATCTTAGTTGTGTGTTGGCAGACTCTCAGACTGCATTGCATTTTTTTTTTAAGATAACTGTTGCCATATCCCTTAGAATTTGGTGGGGAGAGGTACTTAGGAGGAAGCAAGCTCAGCAGCAGGTGGCCAAGAGTAATTACCTGCATACATTACTTTGCCATTACAGAGTTGGAGTTCTTCCTGGATATACAGACAGAAGGCAAACAAGGTACTCCCAACTCAAAATCAGACAACATGTGTATAGTTTAGGCAGGGAGCAATCAGCAAAAAGAGTGATCTGAAGAATAATTGGACATCTTACACTATGTTCCTTTCACAGTGGGCTGAATTCAAGAGAGTGACAATGGAATCAGCACCAGTACCAGCGTGGGTACAAATTCATTCACAGTATCAATGGACATATGAGAATAACAGATAATAAACACCCTCAGTACCGGTGTTTAGGTGGCTTACAAAAGGGTACTACAGCACTTTAAAGACACTAGGAAAGTGCAAGGTTGTTCAGTTGTATGGCTCACAGCAGTAAAACAAAGGAGGGCACACACCCTGCTACTGTTAGAGGCTGATCAAAACAAGTTGAAGACAGCATTACACCTGGCAAGCTATCAGCTGGCTGCACAAAACCTGTGGGGAGGTAGTGCGAGCCTTATAGGACAAATTCCAAAATATATGTCATCAGTAATACAACAGATTGTTTTTCATAGCCTGCTGTTTATTAGCCCTATGTGGAGCATTTAGCTGGTCAAAATAAGAATATTCTAGTGATAACTAGGGGCCACCCATGACTGATGAGTTGAAGAACCACTGGGTGGCTCCAGCTTCAGGGACCACAAAATGGAATGTAGTACAGTGCCTACAACATTACCAAACACTGTGCCTACAACACAGAAGCCCATTCACATAGTATCATCCAAGACTGGCACTTAAGAAGGAGCAGTTTTCTGCCATGAGAAGGGTACCCTGCTTACCCAGCTTCAGATGAGGGCTGTATTGAAGCAAACAGTGGAGTGATGTAGCTTGGACCCCCAATATATACCCCATGCTCAGTTAGATTCCACGCCCATTTAGCATAGTTGCAGCTTCTCATGTGCAGTGGGCAAGGACATCATGAAGAAAATGTTAAGAAATTAGGATGATGGAAGTAGAACGCTTATGAAAGATAGCTGAAAAATAACCTCTTCTACCATGCCTAACATTGTATTTTATTTGCAGAACCTGGGTATTACCTGTAAGACACCCTTTGCACTTTCCTACAATACTTTTTTTGACTGGGGCTTCCTGCATGTTTGATCACTTAGAACCTTGCTGGTGCTCTTCCAAGAGAATGGAAACACCTGTGTTATGTATCACCTTCTGGAACATGCTGACATTACCTGTAATGTATTGCGGTACCTAAGGTATAAATTTGTGTTAAAGCCCAAATTATATTTACACTGAGGCCACACAGTTTGCTGAGATGTACACCCTTCCACAATCCTTAATGTTTCCTACTATTCATGGTGATACTTAAGTCAAGGGTATGAATGACATTTTTGATATGTGCAGATGTTCTTTGTGTTTCACTGTTGCAGTCATCACACTTGGGTTATCTGCCTGCAGGTAGCCATCAGTCGGCCTGAATACCAGAGTTGTGGGATTTCTGAGTCGGATGCTGTCGCCTCTTCCATGAAGTCAGGTCGTCAGGGGTATAAAACAGATAGCCAACACCATTACATCTGTCTTTCTTGCTGAGAAGGAGCAAGAAGCAGAAGCAGTTTGCAAGTGCCAATCGGGCGCTACCTGAAATTTGCGTTTTTCGAGTTTCAAACCTGAAGTATTTTAAAGCTAACCCCGTTGGGGATCCTTTTTTCTTGCTCTAACCAATGTCAGAAAAAGTTAGCAATTGTCTTGCCTGTAGATAGCAAATACCTCACAAAGATTTTCATTTTTACTGCGTCACCTGTTTAGGCCCAGACCACAATGTCCCTTGCTGTCGATTTTGTGCCTTAACTCCCGAACCATTCGTTGGGCTGCCTTTGTCGCTAAATTCTTTCACTTTCATTCTCCATATTGCAAAATGGCTTCGATAAGCTATCCGACTACTGATCTTCTGAAAAAAACGTAAAGACAGAGAGAGACCGCATAGGTCCAAAACTGCCAATGACGCTTCCGTTAAGCTAGTCGCCGGTACTCAGTGAGGCGCCTTCGCAGCCCCTGATGCCCACATCTACAGATTTGCAGGTCTCTGCTGAAACCCATTCGGAGTCTGGTATGCCGACAGATATGCCTCTACCTTGGATGGGTCCGGAGCCGCTGTGCAGGCACCGGCTTCTGAGGGTGTATTCCGACCTACCGATGTTCGAATTAAACCGACAACTTCATTTTCAGCTAAAACTACCGAGTTTCTCAGGCCTAGAGTACGCACTACGCCTCGAAAACCGACAACCAAAGCACATGCTCAAGCTCCCATGCCATAAAAACAAATGCTTAGAATGGCTGAAGACCTTATTACCCTAATTAGGGGAAGCCAGCCTTCCCCTGCTAAGAGACAAAGAATTGAGTTTCATTCTGATTCTACAGACCAGGAGTTTGATGACTCTGACCCTTCTGATTACCAGGACATACCCTTATCAACCTTTGAGGATTCAGATGCAGAGGAATACATTCCCTCTGCCTCCCCTCCAGAGGATTTTTCTTTTGGTGAAACCTTGCATACTTTGAGAGAGCATTTCCACTGGGAATGCCAGGACTGCCCTCAGTCCAAAAAGAGACTCGGAGAAATTTTAGAGTTGCCTCAGCACAGGCCTCTAGCTGTACCCCCTGTCCTGGATGTTGTAGATGATGTCTTCATGGAATCCAGTCTTACTCCAGACATTTTACCACTGACCCCTAGAAAACCGGACGGGCACTACAGAGTACCTGATTCTCACAAATTTCTCTTTAAGAATCATACTGTGGATCCAGAGACCATTTCCCAGGGACCTAAAGGTATTGAGGCTACTACAGCCAAAACCCCTACCCCTTCAGACAGGGATTCCAGTGCTTTAGACAGATGGGGTAAGAAGGTATATACCTCTGCAACTCTTGCCATCAGGGCATTCAATTGTCTGTTTCACATGTTGAAGTACCAGCAACATATTATGGAACTAATTAAACAAAAAATGGTGTTATTTCCTGATTGTGCAGAAAATAAAGATTTACAAGAGTCGATGCATTCTGCAAACCAAGTCAGTAAGCATACTTTGCAGTGTGGCTTTGATGCCCTAGAAGCATCTTGCAGGGCTGCAGTCACTGGGTCTGTACTGAGAAGGCTTGCTTGGCTGAAGGAACAAATCTTGCCAGATCATGTCAAATCAAAATTACTAGACGCTTCTTTAAATAAGGACTGTTTGTTTGGCACCAAAGCAAAAGAGGTTCTTAAAAAGATGGAAGAAAAAGCTAAATTTGTTCAAATTGTTAAAGAATTCTTACAAATGCAGCCACCTAGATTCAGTAGGCATTGGCCTTCTAAAAACTGGTCCTTTCCAGCCCCTTCCAGGCCTTCTCAGCCCAAACCCAGGGGGAACAGACTACCCAGACTACAGTCTCAGGGTATGCAGAGATCTAAACAATGGAGTGCCCCCACCTCAAAAACAGGGAGTGGTAAGCCACCCCCTTATGGAAAAAGTTCACAATGACTTTTCAATTATCCTTCCCAACCCTGCCCAATTACTTGTGCCCCTAGGAGGAAAACTTGCCCTTCATGCAAAAAACTGGATGCCCATTACTCAGGACCGATGGGTCCTAAAGATTGTATCCCAGGGGTACAGATTCTGCTTCCATTCACTGCCAACCCCAAGAGAGTTTCCAGACCTTCTTCCAAACCAGTGGGCAGAGGCTCAAAAACAAGTACTTTTCCTGCTCAATATCAGGGCTATTCATCCTGTTCCAGTAGAACAAAGGGGACAGGGTTTCTACTCCAGACTGTTCCTGGTGCCCAGAAAAGAGGGCTCTTGGTGCCCAATCCTGGATCTATCAATTCTCAACACCTTTCTGGTGGTCCCAAAATTCAAAATGCTTACCCTGCAACAGCTTCTCCCTATGCTAGCCAAGGATGCCTGGTTAGTCACCCTAGACTTAAAAGAAGTTTATCTGCACATCTCCATAAGGGAGTCTTGCAGGAAATATCTACGCTTCAGTGCAGGCTCTATGCACTACCAATTCTCTGCACTTCCCTTTGGCCTATCTACTGCACCCAGCGTATTCACAAAGTGCCTGGCTCCAGCCATTGCATACTGCAGGCAGAGAAATATCCAAATTTTCCCATACTTGGATGATTGCCTGATTCAGGTGGACAGTCAGGAATTGCTACTTCAGCACATGACATTTGTAAAAAGACTCCTAACTTCATTGGGGTACACCATCAATGAAAAGAAATCACAACTGGTGCCCAGTCAAAAAACTGTATTCCTGGGAACAAGCTTGAACACAATTTCCCAGATGGTATTTCTCACTCCAGAAAAACAAGTCTATTTGACCATCTACTTCAAACAAATGACCACCAAAACCCAGCTATCTGCAAAGAAAATACTGCAAGCCCTAGGGTTCATGGCCTCATGCATTCTGCTAATTCCATATGCAAGACTGCATATGAGGAAACTTCAATGGTACTTAAAAGTCTTTGGTGCCAACATTCTCAGGACCTGGAAACAGTCATTCCTATCATACCTTGTCTAAGGGCAGAGTTCCTTTGGTGGGCAGAAGCATGCAACCACAACAAGGTACTGCCTTTCACTCAACCCCTTGCCGCCCAAACCCTGATAACAGACACATCAGACTATGCATGGGGGGGCTCACATGGCAGGCAAATGCATTCAGGGTAAGTGGAGCCCAGGACAAATTCTCCTGCACATCAATCAAAAAGAGATGCTAGCTGTACAGAATGCTCTGACAGCCTTCAAATACCTAATCCTTCCAGGACAGCTGCTGATAAAAACAGACAACACCACAGTTATGTGGTACATAAACAAGCAGGGAGGAACCTATTCTTACCGACTCTGCAGGTTAGCCATGACCCTGTGGAACACAGCCTTGAGCAACCAAGTGCATCTACAAGCTTAATTCCTGCCAGGCAAGCAAAATTCACTGGCAGACGACTTAAGCAGAAATCTCCTAACCCACAGGAGTGGAAATTGGAGCCCAGCACCTTCAACCTTCTAATCCAGCAGTGAGGGACACCAGAGGTGGACCTCTTTGCCTCCCCCGAGAACCACCAGTTGAGCACATTCTGCACCAGGAACCCTCACAGCAGGGCCTGGAATGTGGATGCCCTATCCTTCAAATGGGAGAACTTCTCAATTTATGCCTTTCCCCCTTCTGCCCCCTCCTCTCAAAAGTACTACTCAAGATCAAACAGGACAGGCCAAGGGCAATTCTTATTTCCCCAGACTGGCCACACCAGCACTGGTACCCACTCTTACAGTCTGACAACAACGCCACCTTCACCAGACACCTTCCCTGCTGTCTCAGCAGGTGGGACTTATTTTGCATCCACAGTTGCAAACCCTAAACTTTGCAGCCTGGTTTATCCTCTGAATACACCACCAGCAACCCTCAGCAAACAGGTGCTGGATGTCATTCTTGAGGCCAGAAGGCCTAGTACTAGGAAATCCTATGCTGAAAAGTGGAAAATATATTGTTCTTGGAATCAGTCTCAAGGAAAGGACACAGCAGTGCCCTACTTACCTCAAACCCTGGATTACCTAGCAGAGCTACTCCACAAAGGCCTGTCCTTCTCCTCCATTAAGATTCATGCCTCTGCCATCTCAACTCATTATAATACTGAGCCATCTCTATTTTCTCACCCTATCATCAAACAGTTCCTGAGAGGGGCTAACAACTTAAGGCCTCCTAGGAGAGCAGCCACACCTACCTGGGACCTTAACTTTGTACTGGAAAAGCTCACGCTTCCCCCTTTTGAACTTGTGGATTCAGCAGAGTTAAAATTCCTCTCTTGGAAAACAGCCTTGCTTTTAGCCATAACTTCAGCAAGAAGAGTGTCTTGAGTTATAGGCACTAATGGCTGTGGAACCCTTCATTATTTTCTATGCTGACATGGTTTCCCGCAGGACTAACCCATCCTTTATGCCTAAGGTGGTGTCCGGTGTGGCTTTAAACCAATCCATCCATTTACCAACCAATAAAGGGGAAAGGATCTTGCACTCCTTGGACATGCACAGACAGCTCAGGTTCTACCTTGACAGGACTAAACCTTTCAGAAAATCTGACCAGCTGCTAGTCAGCTTTGCTACAGGGGCAGAAGGCAAGGCCATTTCAAAGCAAACCATTCCCAAATGGATAGCACACTGCATCCATTTCTGCTGCAAGCACCATGGAAACTCTACTCCACAGGGAATCAGAACACATTCCACTAGGGCTACTTCCACCCCTACAGCATTTCCTCAGTGGAGTCCCTGCCAGAGACATTCTGGAAGCTGCAACCTGGAGTTCTGTACACACATTCACCAAGCATTACCACTTACCTGTTTTTTCTAAATCCAGAGCTGGATTTGCTACAGCAGTCTTACAAGGCCTGCTAGCCAGCCCTAACACTTCTTGACTGCCTCCACCCTTCCTCAGCTTTGGGAATCAACCCAAGTGTGATGACTGCAACAGTGAAACACGAAGAACATAGTACAGTTGTGTACACTTACCATAAATGTAGATGTTAGAGTGTATTCACTGTTGCAGTCCTGGTTTCCCTCCCTCCAGCCCCCTGGTTTTCTCTATCCTTTTACCTATCCTCTCTATGGCCATTTTTAATGGCAGTGGTATTTACTTTTTACTAGTGGTGTTCCACACCATGTACTAGCTTGCTATTTGGGGGGCTTCTGACATTTGGGGCAAGAAAAACTGATGTAATGGCGTCGGCTGCCTGTTTTATATCCTTGATGACCTGACATCATGGAAGAGGTGACAGCATCCGACACAGAAATCCTAAGACTCTGGTGTTTGGGCCAACTGAGGGCTACCTGCAGGCAGATAACCCAAGTGTGATAGCTGCAACAGTGAATAGACTCGAACATCTACATTTATGGTAAGTGTACACAACTGTACTTTCTTGCTCTGTATGCCATTCTTCAGCAGACAGAGTGCTGTCCATCAGTACAGTACATTGCCCATTCCAGCCTGCTTGACCACTTCCAGCTATGCAAAACACACCACCATGAACACCCACAACAAAGACTGTAATCTTTTATAGACACAGAAATAGAACATGGTTGGCACAACAGATTTCTATCCCAAGGAATCCTTTACTTAGTGAATAAACTTCCTATGCATGTCAAGCAATACTACACATGGTCTGTATTCAGTAACATTCTGGATGAATAGCCTGGAAATCATAAATCCTTTTTGGGGTATATAGCATGGTACTTCTTGAACATGGAGCTTAACTCACTTGACAGTGTTAGAGCTTAGATGGCTGTACTTCTCAGTTATCTTTTGAACTGCATACCTAGTAAATACCTATGAACTTATCAACCTAATATATAATTGCCAATTATCTTACAAATGTGCATGCTGCATATAGAACATATATGCAGACAAAAACATCAGTTTATAGATGAATGTATTTCTGTAATCCATATCATCTGAATGTCATTATATGGTCATTAGTATATAATACTGATCAAACCATTTTTCATATTACCATGATTGTGCTACACAGAGTTGCAGATGCCCTGCGTGTCAACACGTACTGCATAGTTTAGCTTTACACACTGTGCTATTGTTACTTTCTGAATACCCCCTACTGTGTTTTATGTCCTGTAAGAGTACCAGCTATATACACATATAACAAGGTACCTGTAAACAAACATTTACTTGTTTATTTTAAGAAGTAATGAAAACAACAAATATATGTGCACTGTACTGTCCAAGGAAAAATGAATTTAACTTAACCTCTGTTTGAAATCATTTAATTTATTCCCCTTATTTCTTTATTCAGCTGTTTTTGTTTGTTTACTTATTAATTTCAGCTTGATAACCATGTAAGTGGGAGGCTAACAGACCCTTTTGAGTCACAACTTGAGCTCCACAGTGCAAGACAACAACAGAAAATTGTAAATAGAATAAAGAATTAAGTCACTTTCTGAAAGAATGTAAATGGAGACAACAACAGAAAATTGTAAATAGAATAAAGAATTAAGTCACTTTCTGAAAGAATGTAAATGGTTTGGCAAAGTGCAAAAGTGGAATTCAAGCAAGATGATAGTTAAAAAAATATATAAGAAATGGAAATGAAGTCTAACTATAATTACAGCTTTGCAGGCTAAAATGGCATTATTGCTCATGCCAGGAATATTTGTATGTACATATGTAAAATGTATAAATATAAAGAAGCTGTTTAATAGAGTGGCCATATTAAGTATAGAAGGATCATCATTTTTGTAGATGTCCTTACATTCACAGCTGCAGTATAAATTACAAGTGGGGGATTCCCTGCCATGAAGCCCACCATCCAGCCAGTTTACCAAAGTCTACCATTGCTTTAAGGTATGCTGAATGTCATCTACACACTCCTTGCATAACATAGGGCATAAAGGTGAGGTTCAGGCGTACCATTTTTTGAACTTCTTTGCCACCAATCTTAATGCTGTTTTTAACCATCGGTCTGTCACCTCCATCCGTTTTTTGCCGTTTTTCTGTTTGTTGGCATTCCGGTGATTACTACTGTTTGCTGAAGTCATCACCATTGCAGATAAGTATCCAGTTGGGTTTTTTGTTCTTTTCATTATTTTGTGCTGTTTGGGGAGGTTAATGTCATCCAGGAAGGGTAAATGCCAGTGTGGGAGACTGACTCCCCATAAAGACCACCACGATAGTTAATGGTTAAGATGTTAACCTCACAGATACAAGATACAGGGTTTGATTCTCACCTTTGAAGGGAAATTGGCTAGGCTTACAATGGCTGACAAGGGCAGCTAGCCAAGTATTCACTATGAATCTATGAACTGATATATCACTTCACTCTGGCTAGGCTTGTAAATGCCCTAGGACAGATAGCCTAGTATGAACCTATGAACCTATAACTCAATTCAAAGGGTGGCAACAGCCAAACACACACTGACTAGCCTTGTAAATGCCATAGGGCAGATAGCCTAGTATGAACCTATAAGTGTCTTTTTTGCCTACATGCTGCTCACAACCATACGTCTTGTTCAATTTGTCAGGCATTTGTCCCTAAAACACTCTTTGTAGTAGGTGTTCTTCTCTTTCATTGTATCTTGAGAGCCAGCCTCTTAAGCTTCTTGCTAAAAATACTATGGGTGGAACTTCCTGCCCTAAGTGCCAGTTGTCAGGGAAGAAGAAGGTGCATAAGGTAAGACTGGAATGTTCCACTATCCAGCCTCTGCTGGAAGTTTCTCCTGAGGTTATTACAAACCTGGAGACTCGCCTGGTTGTATTGTCAGATTCCTCTACCACCTCTGGGTTGGAGGCCAATGTGGATCTGGTGGGCAGCACGTCCAATGAGGCTTTGCAGGCATCCGTTTTGGGCATTCAGGGGAAACCACGGTTGACTGTTTCCGAGGGGTCCCGCACTTTTTCTTTAGGGAAGATGTTCCTACTGCAGTTGTTGAATGCCGTCTGAGTCAGGGCCTTCCTCAGGTTTCTAGGATGTACGTCCCCTTAAAAAAGAAACAGAAAACTAATCATGTTTCTTCTGCTCCTAGGGATCCACAAAGTGAGTGCCAAGTCTTTACTAAGTGGTTATTTAATGCTTTACTATAGTTAATGCCTCCTCAAGGGGTTTCAGTTCCTGCTCCTCCTTTGTTGCCTTCTTCCCCTAATAGGCCCAGAGAATTGAATTCTTCTGAGGAAGAGTTGGATTCTGATGATAAATCCCTTGCTTATTCTACCTAGATTCCTTCTCCTTTAGACTACAGATCTAAGGAGGAGGAGGACTCTCATACTCTAGATAATCCTTCTGAGGAAATTTCCTTTGGGGACACGATCTCTAGGATGATGGACTGGGGTTGTGCCCAGGTTTTGGATATCCATAAGAGGTACTATGAGTTACTGCAGATGGAATCTCCTAAACCTACGGGCATTCCTCCTGTCTTGGCTGCTTTATTGGACGTTTTTTACAATTGAAGATACCAGAAACATGATCGCAAGTACAGCAGGTGCAAATGGCCAAAACTCTGATCCAACAATTCAAAACAAGCAGTCAGCACCAAAGTGTAATAAGCACACATATAGTTTATTAGCTAAAATAAAGTAGTTCCATCAACATCATACCGGTTTCGGCATGCTTGCCTTCTTCAGTTACAAAATAGCATGTTAGTAGATTCAACACAACTATTTATAAATGATAATTAATTAAATAAATCCATCTTCCTGTTACATCAGATCCTGTGGGGACCAAAAACTAATACACTAATTTATAATTGATCATTAAGCCCAAGAGAAAAAAGACCCCCCCCCAACTTAATTATCCAACTCCTCACTTTTCTGTTTAAAATAGAGTGCCAGCCAAGTTTGTTACTTCTATCCCCCTGGATTTTATCAATAATCATAAAATAGAATTTAACAGAATTATGGGAAGTACAGTGTCTGTATAGGGCATTGGTTAATCGTTTGTTCCATATATCGCTAAGGTGTTCTGACATGTGAATACATAGGGGATGGGAAGTTTGACCTATGTAAAATGCTGAGCAGGTACAGGTGGCCAAATGTATAACCCAGTCAAGTCCACAAATAGCAAAGAATCTTATAGCATAGACATGACTGGTGTTTTTGCTAGAAAATTGTTTGTACTTGTACATATGCTTGCAAAAAGTGCAGTGGCCGCATAGAAATGAACCCAACAATTTGTCCCTGGTAATAGTCAGTTGGTGGCCAGAGGATCCCCTGGTGCTATCATGTTTATAGTGTAAAGTGCATGATCCCAGAGTCTTGCCCCCTCCGAAAGGAGAATTGACATTTTGAGTTAAGGGCCTGATACAATTCCTCATTGGCCAATAATATGTTCCAGTTTTTAGCTACCATGCCCCTAACCAAAATGACATTTTGCCCATAAGTCATGACAAACCTGATGGTATCTGAGTTATCCTCATGTATTTTATTTTTATATTCCAAAAATGTGATCTTTCTTCTTTAGAGGCCCGGGTCAGGTCTTGCTGAAATTAGACAAAATCCTGTTGTGTTGAGCATATTCTTTTAATGAGTAAAAATTGAGATTTAGGTATATTTTTGATGATATGGTATGGGCGCACACTGGAGGCAAACAATAGATTGTTATACTGGGGATATTTTCTGAAAACTTGAGTTCTTAAAGTATAATTAGAATTTTTTATGATCGTAACATCCAAAAAATGAATTTGTTGAATTTCACAATTCAGTGTGAATTCTATTCCCCACTTGTTTTCATTTAAATACTGTACAAATTCCAACAAGTACTGCTTGTCCGCTCGCCACACCATCCAGCAATCATCTAAAAATCTCCTCCAAGTATCTGTGTCATTCAGATATACCATTAATAAGTCAGCATAAATGGGGGCAAACGATGCACCCGTCGCTGTACCCTGTGTCTGCCAGTAACATTCCCCTTGGAAATAGAAAACATTTTTGGATAAGACATGATCAGCCATACACAACAAAAGTCTGTTGAAACCCGACGGATATATGTCTGGCCTCTCTAACCAATATTCAAGCACCTGTAGGCCACGCCCAATGGGGAATATTGGTATAAAGAGCCTTCACATCCAGCGTACGAAGTAGCCAGGTCGGTTCTAATTGTGTGTTATGTATAATCCTTAAGAATTGTGTCGTGTCCTGTCCTGTATTCTAGCCCTTATTAATTTGAACAATGGCTTCAAATATTGTGTCAAGAAAGCAGACAATGGTTCTGTCAAAGATCCTATGCTTGAAACAATAGGCCTGCTCGGAGGTTTATCCAGGCTTTTGTGCATCTTGGGCAATAAATATAAATACTGTTTTTTGGGGTTGCCCACCATCAGATGTTGCATAACTGAATCCTTAATGATTCCCTCTTCAGCTGCCTGTTTAAGAAACAAATCAATATCTTTCTTAAAGCTCAATGCGGGGTCAATAGGCATATGCATGTAATGCTGAGGATTAGACAGTTTCCCTCATCCAGATAATAATCTGAGTTCGTGATAACCACTGCCCCACCCTTGTCAGCTGTCAGAATAACAATGTTCGTATTATTTTTTAATTCCATCAAGGCCTGTAGTTCAGCAAGTGTCAGGTTAAGACCAAGCATTTTAAATTGACACAACTTGGTGTGTATCTTTAAGTACTGCTTGCTGAAAAATGGATACATGTTTATTAATCGGGGGTATAAAATCAGACTTCAAAAACCTAAAATCAATAGATCTTTGAGAAGATTCCCTAGAGCGAAAAAATAATCTGAGGTTAAGTCTACAGCAAAATGCAAGAACATCATTAACCATATAATTTTCTTCAGTAAAGAAACCAGGGGCATAGTTGAGTCCTTTATGTAACAATTGTTTTTGCCCATCCGTTAATTCAACAGAAGAAATGTTGTGAATATTGTAATACTGCTTCGTACGTAGTGTTCTCATGCTTTTACCCAGTTTATTAAATGACTGATTGCAGTCGTTAATTGGATCCATATTTTCCTTGTTCAAAACCCCATCACTTGGAGTTGCCAAACCAAAAACTTGTATATTATTCATGTTGGCACATAGGCCCTGTAAAATAGTATTCAGATCCATGACCCTAAGCTTCACAATCTCCACTGAAATATTGAAATGAGAAATAACACTACAATAATACGCATTAAAGCACCGGATTCACTGCCCCCTGTTCCCAAAAAGTCTGATAGGTTTTTTAGGGTGCCTAGAATTGTTCCCTTTTATTTAAATATCCTGCTACTGACCCCTCACTGGTGTCTGTAGCCTCTGATAAGCCATCTCAATTGCTTCCTTCATCTAAGTTACTGCCTTCTGACAAGGACAGTAGAACCATGGATAGGCTGGGTAAGGTTTATACTTTGGCTACCCTAGCTTTTAGGGCTATTAATTATCAGACCCATATCTCTAGGTATGTGTTGGCTCTTCTTTCTCAGGCTTGTCAGCTTTTTTCGATCTTACAGACTTTCTCAGGCTGTCAGCTTTTTTGATCTTCCAGACTCTGAGAGAAAACTTTCTGCTCTTTCTTTGCTAGGGGCTTCCTCTCAAGTAGTTCATCATTCTATCAAATGTAGTTATGATGCAACAGATACCTCTTGTAGGGCTGCTGCTATTGGCTCACTACTGAGGAGGTATTCTTGGCTTAGGCTTCAACCTTTACCCAATGATATTAAGGCTAAGTTGATGGATGCTCCTCTGGATAATAACAATTTGTTTGGGGAAGTGGCCGCTGGTTTATTTAAGTCTCTTCAGGACAAGGGGAAGGCTTTACAGGAGCTTAAATATGTCTTTGTTCCTCTTGCACCTAAATTTCAATTACACTACCCTTCTATGACCACCTTTGTTCGTAGGCAATCTCGCCTTCCTTCTAAAGGTAAAAAGGGTGCTAAAAAGACTCCTCCTACTAAGGCCATTCAGACTGCAGGGATTCTAAGGCCTTCCTTTCCAGACAAACCAGTTGATGTCTGACTATCCTGCTGTTGCCAGCCACATTCCTCTCTCTTCGCTTTTCTCTTTCTTTTCCTGTTTGGCTCCAAATCACCCAGGATTCCTGGGTTCTGTCAATAATTCGGCAGGGGTACTTCATGGTCTGGATGTCCCACCCTCCTTTTATGGCCATTCCTCAGCCTCCTTAGGAACAATTTCCTTTTTCCCAGAGGTTCTTTGAGACCTCTTGTCTCAGAGGTGACTGTGTCCCAAAGGGGGAAAAGGTTTTTATTCAAGAATGTTTGTACTCCCCAGAAAAGAAGGTAGTTGGAGAGCTAGTGTAGACCTCTCTTCTCTAAACACCTTTCTGAAAGTGCATTCCTTTTGGATGTTGTCCCTTCAGACTGTTTTGTCTCTCTTGCTCCCTCAGGCCTTTCTGGTGTCTCTGGATCTCAAGGATTCTTATCTCCATATTCCGATCCATCCCCTTTCTAGGGGATTGTTACATTTCTATTGCTTCCTGGCATTTTCAGTTCTGTGTTTGCCCTTTTGACCTTTCTACTGTCCCAAGGGCATTCACCAAATGCCTTGCTCCTGTGATTGCTTTTTGCAGGCTTCAAGGGATCCATATCTTTCCTTATTTGGATGATTGCTGATTCAGCCATCCTCTCCAGAGGTCCTTTTGCAAAATCTTTGTTTTACCATTTCTCTTTTTCAGAGCCTAGGGTTCACGATAAATGTCAAAAAGTCTTCCCAGACTCCTTCTCAAGATCATGTCTTTCTGGGTTGTAGGATTCAAATGGTGCCAATGATGGCATCCCTGCCTCCTTCAAAGGCCTTAACTCTCATTTCTTTCTTTCAAAGTCTTCTTCCCCTGTCCTCCATTACAGCCAGGGAGTTTCTGAGAGCTCGGGGGTTCATGACTTCCACCATTCTGATGCTCCCTCAGGCCAAACTCCACATGAGGAAATTCCAGTGGTTTCTGAAGTCAGTGTGGCTTCAGAGTGTGCATCCTCTAAACTTTCCAGTTCCTATTCTCCCGTGTCATAAGAAAGAACTTCAGTGGTGGATTCAGCAGTTGTCTCTGAATCTAGGGATCCCTTTTCAACCTCCTTTTCCCTCTCAGGATCTGTTCACAGACACTTCAGGTGTGGGATGAGGAGCAACATTTGGCTCCCTGAGGGTTCAGGGAGTATGGTCACCTTGTCAGCAGATGGAGTACATCAGCATCAAAGAAATGAGCTCATATGGTGGCTCTTTAGGCTTTTCATCATCTCTTCTCTCTGGGGCCTCTCAAGGTATTCACAGACAATACCACACTTATGCGGTATATCAACAAACGGGGGGGGGGGGGGACAAGATCTTACTGTCTTTGCCATACTTCTTTTATGGGATCTGGCTCTTGAGTATCAAGTGGTTCTTCATCCAGTTTATATTCCTTCAGATCAGAACATTGTGGCAGACAATCTGAGCAGGCCCTTCACTCACTCCCACAAATGGATGCTTCACAGGGATGTGTTTCTGGACATTGCTCACCAGTGGGGTACTCCTCAAGGAGATCTGTTTTCCTTCCCCCTGAAGAGACAACTTCCTCTGTTTTATGCCAGAGGAAGGTGTACACCCTCTCATTTTCTTGGAAGGGGGTGTTTCTTTATGCATTCCTTCCCCTTCCTCTCATCCCGAGAGTCCTGTTCAAGATTCAGCAGGATGCTCCCAAAATATTGTTGGCGACTCCCTGTTGGCCACGACAGCAGTTCTCTCTACTTCTGTATCTAGCCAAGGGCAATCATCACAAGTTACCTCACAGGATGGATCTCCTTACACAAGGCAAGGGGTCTCTCATCCATCCCCACAGTAAAATTCACAGAAAAGCACAGAATTAACCAATTATAGACAAAAACAGAACTCACAGTATGAAAAAAATACAGCTAAACAGTAATGAAATGCAGTAAAATGCAGTTAAACCGTATACACACACACACACATACACACACACACACACACTCTTCCCTAGCATAAAGTCTGATGATGATCACTGTGAAATGGGTATAGTTATCAAATCCCCTTTTGATATTTAAAATCTCCAGGAAGAACAACACCAAACAAATGCTTTCTGTGTTAATCATGGACTTAACTTCAGTGCTCTGAAATGCACTATTGTTTATGTTGGTAAAGCTTGTATCTGTACCACATACCATATAGATATCTCACTCTGCCACAAATCCTTCTGCTTTACACAGCTTATCCTTTGTGGGATCTCCTCAAATTCCAAATAAGTTATACCTTTACTGTATTCATCCTTTATTAGGCCCATCATTGAAAACAGTGCCTCCACTGGCTCATGTTTCACAAAGTACTGAATGTGGCTCAGAATACTTCAGTGTTTCCTCAATGATAAGATCGCAGGTCTCAGTAACCGTAGCTACTCTTTCAGACTGAAAAAACTCTGTCTCTACAAAGTGTCCTACACATTCCTGAGCATGTCATGTCCACTAAAGTACCCTTGCTATGAAGGACACAGCACTCTAACATCACCACAGTAAAACTAGTTATAAACCTATACTATCATATCAACAGTACCAGAAGGCATGACAAGTACATTACCCAATGCATTCCACATTTGTGAAATAGGCTGACATTACATGTTAAACACAGTACTTCTCTTGCAGCATTTATAGAGAGTAGAGTTTGGATAACTGTAAGAATTCAGGGCAAAAACAATAAAAACACCAAATCCATTTTTTCAAATATGTGTTGTTTCCCCTCCCCAATAAAAAGTAAATATAATTTTCTTTTAGTCTTTTGTAACATACACAAAAAATAAATAAATTAATTAAAAATGTATTACCTAGGTCAGTTGTAGTCGTAAAACACGAGGAGATGAAGTCTAAGATGATCAGTCTGCTTAGTTTAGCAGAAGCATTCAGCTGGCAAGCAGGAATGGAAATCAAACTAGAAGATGGCAAAAGTCATACAGCAACTCAATGTGCAAACAAACAAAAGAAAAAATGTAAGGAGAAGGAACAGATGAGAAGAAAAATAAAATGTGGAAAATCCATAAATGCACTAGCAAGTATAGATATCTCCTGGAACAACCTCGTGGTGATAAGAATTTGACACAGGAATGGATAAGGGGGAGGTCAGTTGAAACCAGAGGATGAAAGGTTAATAATAGCAGCCCAGGATAGTGGATTAAGTACACATTAATTTACAAAGCCCATTTAACTTGTGGGAGAAGCAGTCAAATGTAGGTTCTGTAAAAAAAAAAAAAAAAAAAAAAAATTGGAAAGAGTTGCATACCTTGTTGCTGGGAGTGATAAACTCAAGGCAGAGGGCCTATACACTGAAAGGCACAATAGTGTGGCAAGATTAGCAGCATTGGGAACACAAACCACAAAGTATTATAGAGAATGATGGTGTACATCAGATTGGATCAGCAATTACCAACAGTCCCGCAAGGTAGATGCGAAAACATCAGCTGTAGTAGTTCATGAAAAAAGACAAAAATAGCATTGATCATTGAAATTGCCACACATTGCCATTACAGTGTCTCATATACAGTGATACACAAAGTCCTAAAATAGCAAGATTTGCAGGCAGAAATGAGAGCAATGTGGAGAAAAAATACCTAGACAATTCCAGTAGTAGTAATAGGAGCAACGGGTAAAAAAAAAAAAAAAGCCATATTTAGATATGCTACTAATACATGTAACTGTATGAATTGCAAGAATCAATTCTGGACCCATTGTGAGTACCACAAAGACCACTTTTGGATAACAAAGATTGAAGCAATACTAATTTCATGAACATTAACAATTCCCTGACTTAGGAACAGGGTCCATTCCCACAATGGTATAAGAAACCCAAAAGATTTGACGAAATTAAGCCATACATCTCACACATCCACTTAAACGGCTTGTTTATAAAAAATATGCAACCTGTCCAAGTTTAACCCAGATGTATGCATTATTACCCTATAATTTTTTAACTTGCTATGCAAGTTGTATTTGTTTTAACTAATGTTGTCACATTATGTCCAAGTTAGTATTATTAAGTAAATTGTAGATGCTTTATTTTTGAGGCTTATAAAATTGTTTTCAAAATATTTTTGAAATATTGTAGAACTTTTGTCCATGGGCCTGCAATAAAAATGGAGACCTACCCAGTTAGAATTTCGCAGTAAGCAGACGTCAGTAAACAGATATCATGCTTGACCTTATCCTTACAAATGCTGCCTCTGCCTACACCCCACTAATATACAGCACTATACTACACTTTAATATAACATAATATAATATAATATAATGTAATATACAGTTTGTGATTACAACAAATACCAAAATGAAAACCAAGAAAAAGTTATACCCAGATAAGGGAATCTGTGAAAATAACTGGCCACCCACATCAGGACAAAAATCATCAGTCTGAAAAATTGCAAACGCAGTATTACTGATCATTAACTACTTCATACTGCTCAACTATTCCTGATTTTGCCTGTATTATTAGCCTTCTACTTATAAATTGTTTTGATTTTCTGGTAAATCATTGAAGGTTACAGTCAATCAGTCAGTGATGAGAGTTTCATACTTCATAGTCTTTATAGGTTCATAGGTAGGTACTAGGCTGTCGGCCCTGGGGCCTATTTAAGCCTAGCCAAAAAGGTTCCCCGAGTTTCGCCACCCATGAAAATTATTTTCCTGTGCCCCTGTCGAACAGCACCACAGAAGTGATCCCCAGGGTGAATTTTGTATTTCCCATCCAGTCATCAAGATTTTTCTAAAAGAGGGCCAATGAGGAGCTCTGCCTGACATGAATGGGTAGTCTGTTCCAGAGTATGGGAAGTCTCTGGGACAGGAATCTATCCCTCCAGCATGTTCTGTTTATTGTGGTGACAAGGTTTAGGTCCCTGGAGTGTGTGGTTCAGAGATATTGGGATTTCTTTAAGTGTAGCATGTCTTACAGCTCTGGGTTCGACATAGCTTTATATGTTTAGGCAGAGATCACCTCTGAGTAGGTGATATGCGACGGAGGAAATCTATTTTGATGACAATCAGTTTACTCTCCTGCTAAATGGAATTATGGTAATATTTAAAAGTTATCCCTGGTTTTGGACTTGTAAAGACTGTGGTGGTCTTTAGTCTAGTATTTTACCTAGTCTTCCTTCCCTTTATGTAGCCTCAAAAGGACCATACTTAGTACCTCATTACACCTCTCACTCCAATGTATTTGCATTATTTTATACAAACAAAAACATTTTACTGTGACCTATTGAATTATATCAATGTAAATTTATGTTACTAAGCTTCTTTTTAATGCAACTTTAACTTTATGCATGTAACCCAACATATGTGAATCTTTTTGCTGTAACTGCTATTATATCAGTGTTGTTTAAAATTGTACTTGTTTAAAAATGTACTACTGGAGCTTTTCTCCCTGGGTCTCCACTGAAAATGGGCCACAAGCCCAGTTGGACAAACCCGGTTAACAAATGTCAATAAATAAATAAATAATGTATCATTCATACTTATTTCTTTCTACAACACATACTCCAAATTCAAGATTTGACAAAAATAAGAAAAGAGGATTTAAATAATCTCAAACATAAAAATGTATACTAACCTGTAGCATCCTACAGTAGGCTTGTAAGCATGTATCCTGAAGTGGACCATTGTTTCAATTGAGCCAGCAGGAAAACCTACCCACTATCTGAGCAATAAAACATGACCATAATCACTGCCACATACACCACCAGGTGGTGAAGTCAGAACTGGGGTTTCACAGCCCCTCAACAAAACTAGTTCTAAACTTATTGTCACTATCCATAAAATGAAAAAAATAAATAAATATTGTATAAAAAATACCTAACTAATAAGACACAATAAAACCTTCAACAATGACCACATCTTCTCAACTGAGCTAAAATCCTGCAAACCAAACCAAAAAGAACATGGTAAACTTCCCAGAAAACCAGACAGTCAAGCAATCAGTGAAAAAATAGCCAGTTAGCAATGTAAATAACACCCCTCCATTAACGCAAACACACACTGAAATTACTGCACACTCAGAATGCAGGAAAACTAGTATCCTGTAAAAACAAAACCTATAATACAAATCTTTACACTACATAAACTATACAACATGGAAACAAGAATACTGTCCACTTAAATTTCTCCAGTAATGAAACCAAACATAAAAGATGTCATCAGTAACATGCAGAGTAAATCAGAATCTCCCAAACATAAAAATGTTCACTTACCTGTAATGTCAAGTGTGTAGTCTAAACAAGTCCCATTAATTCTTCAAGCAGCCACCTCCTACAAAAACTGACTGCTTCTCCAGATGACTTGCACAGACTCTACAGAAAAGCTTTAAAAGCAGAATATAGCCGTTATTGGTAAAAGTTAGTCACCTAAAGCAAATATTGACAGTCATTTTTAATCAGTCTGTCACCAACCACAACAAATAAAATTCTTAAAAAAATAGTTATTTATAAAAAAAACATTGCACTAACCTCTTGTCCAACCTTCCATTATGACTGCGAGTTCCACATCTGAGCTGAATTCTGTAGAACTTGAGTCACATATTCTATTAAAACAGTATACCCACACCCAAACAATTAAGCCAAGCCTCGTCTATCCATAGGATGGACCTAGACAATTGTAATGACTACTTGAATAGATTACATTGGTTAACACATTCAGATAAATACATACATTGATATGAATATGACATTTTAAACAGCTTAGCATTTAAACCTCTCACTCAATAAAATGAAAATCAGTTCCAAGCCAGAAACCAATGCAGTTAACACCTCATCAAGTTGAATATGACCATTTTCACCTCTGATGGCACCCACTGTTTAATCCAGTATGTCCAAGATCAGAAACACTTAACACTAAGCCAAGAATGCCTGTAACAATTTTACAATAGTTAACATGCAAACCAATACACTCAGGCTTCTCTTACCATAAAGTGAGAATTATGTAACTATTTTTTATATGTTTAGTCAACGTTTTATTTCATGTAAAACTTTAAGAAACTGTAAATTTTCAGTGGAGATTGATATCTGTAAAAAATGATAAAGTTAGGAATGATAATAAAGTTAGGTATACAGCTTTAAGTATGATTTTTATAAGCTTAAAATAGACTTGGAACAGCTGTGAAAATAATAATTTCAGTGAGAACCTGGGAACCACAAATATTAGCTGCCCAAGAGGAGAGTTGTAGAAATAGAGGATGGCATAAGGGAAAACACATTCATTTTAATGGTGCACTTCTGCAAGAAACAAAACCTCTAACTGTATTAACTGGGTTAAACTTACAGAAACTGGCATCTCAAGATGGCTTGAAACATAAAAGCAAAAAGTATTTTGACTGATATACTTTTCTTTTTTGTGTAGTCATCATGTAAACATGTTATGGTCTTCAAATGCACTCACCAGGGCACATACTGTACGAAAATACCATGCATATACCTTTTGTCAATGTCTTGTAGGCACACTGTAAAAGATCTCAGCCTTCAGTGCAGACAAGACAGCACATACTCCTTCTCCACCCCCACATAATGCAGGTCCATGCAGGTCACCCAAGAGTCATAGGTAGGTACTAGCCTAGGCTATTCATAGGTTCATAGGTAGGTACTATGCTATCTTGCCAAAGGCATTTATAAGCCTAGCCAGAATGTGTTGGCTTTCGCCACCCCCTTAGATTAGTTCCCTGTGCCTCTGTCCAGCAGAGCCACTGAAGTGATCCCCAGGGTAAACTTTCTGTTTCCCATCCACCCGTCAAGGTTCCTCTTGAAGAGTGTTGGCGAGGAGCTCTGCCTAATATAGACTGGAATCTTGTTCCAAAGCATGGGAAGTCTCTGTGACAGGAATCTATCCCTCCAGCACGTCCTATTTAGTGTTGTGGTGAGGTTTACATCCCTAGAGCATGTGGCTCAAGGGGATAAGCTTTTCTTTAGGTAGAACATGTCGATCTGCTCTGGGTTGGACATGGGCTTGTATGTCAGGCAGAGATCACCTCTGAGTTAGGCGGTATGCAACCGAGTACAGCTGGTGTTTCTTCAGTCGAGCTGCATAGGGCATCTGTTTGAGGCCAGTGATCCTCTTGGTGAGGTACTTCTGTGGTCTTTCCAGCTGTTGCAGGTGTCTTGTAAGATACATCCCAAATGGGGCATTGTACTGTATGATGGGTCTGATGAGTGATGAGTAGAGGGGCACAATGACCTCTTTTGATCTGGATGCAAACCCTTTTGTGATAAGGTGTGCCACGTAGAAGGATTTTCTAACCACTTTGGCAATGTGATTATCAAAGGAGAGTTTACTATCTACTTGGGTCCCCAGATCCCTTATTACATCTTCTGTATTTGGGGGACTACCACCTATGTGGCAGTTTGTGGGTACTTTGTTTTCTCCAAAGGGGATGACTATGCACTTTTTGGCATTTAGCTTAAGGCCATGATTTTGACACCAGGTGTCTGCCTCAGTGAGACCCTTTTGGAGGATGTCTGTGTCAGCTGGAGAGTCAGTTATAGCCCCTAGTTTGCAGTCATCTTTGAACTTGGTCAGCCATAGTCCTCCTGTGCTTGCCTGTACCTCTGAGAAGTATATGCCACCTCTGAGAAGTATATGCCGAACAGGAAGGGTCCTAGGACTCAGCCCTGGGGAATGCCACTTGTAACCGGTTTAGAGTCAGACCTAGCCCTCTTACCATGTGGGTTTTGTCCGTGAGCCAGTTGGCAACCCATCTTGTGACGTAGGGGTTTGTGTTCAGGTTGATGAGCTTGTCTATAATACCAGAATGGGGAATGGTGTCAAAGGCCTTTGCGAGGTCTAGGTAGGCAGTGTGTACCACCTTTCCCTCATCTATAGCCTTGGTAACTGCCTCAAAGAAGTCCACCAGGTTTAGGAGGCATGATCTGCCCTTAACAAAGCTGAACTGGGTAGGGTTCAGTGTTTGGAGGCTCCCAATGTCTCTCTTAATGAGTTCCATGATGATGCGCTCCATAGGCTTGCAGACCAAGCTAGTCAGGCTTATAGGGTGATAGTTCCTGGGGTCTGTTGTGGCTCCACCTTTGTGGAGTGGAATAACCGTTGCTGTGCGCCACTCTATGGATACGTAACCTGTGGAGAGGCTGAGTTTGAACAGTGTGTTTAGGTGAGGGGTTAGTTCGTCTTTGAGCTCAAGTAGGACGCAGCCTGGGACTCTGGTCCCATTGATGCTGTGTTTTTGGCTTTGGAGAGGGCTGTTTTAACTTGAGTGTCTGTGATTTCAGGAGTTCTACATTCTTCTGGTATGGTTATGAGCCCTTTTGGGGGTGAGAGGGGGGTGAAGTTTGCGCTGAACTTGTCTGCCAGGATGTTGGCAATATCGGTCAGTTCAGTGTATTTTGTACCATTCTGCACTAACTCCGAGCAGACCTGAGCATTGCCACTTAGATTCTTGACATAGCTAAAGAATGCCTTATGGTTATCTTTGGAGTCCTTGGCAATTTTTCTTTCGAAACTCGCCTTGGATGATTTTATGAGGGATCGTAGTTTCTTGCTGATACTGATCAGGGATGTCTTCCCTTCTTGGGATTTTACTCTTTTCTGTACTAGTTTCCTCCTCCTGTGGTATAGCTTGTTTATGGCAGGAGTCCACCAGACTGGTTTCCTTTTCTTGGAGAAGTGAGTCTTGCTTTTGCTTGGGATAGCATGATCCATGCATTCTTGTAGGTGCCCGTAGAATGCATTAGTAAAGGATTTTGCAGCTTGGACAATGTTATCCTTTGGCATGGGGGCTTTAAAACTTTTCACCTCGGTCTTAAGTAACGTGAAGTTTGCTTTTGAAAAGTTTTTCACGGTGGTTTCCTTGTCCGGGGGCAGAGGCGGAATGTGGATATCCAAAGTGATTTGTTTATGGTCATATCTAACCAGTGAGGGTTTGACCTCCAGTGTGGAGCATCGGTTGCCCATGTTGGTGATGACCAGGTCCAATATGTTGTCACCTCTGGTGGGAGTGTTAACCAGTTGATCCAGGGCATTTGAGTTTATAAATTCTAGGAAATGTTGGCCAAGGGAGTTAGTACTTGAGTAGTTCTCCCAATTAATGTTTGGGTAATTGAATTCACCCAATATTAGGGTGTTTGGTAGGACCTTTATATTTCCCAGTGTTTCCAGAAATGCAGAATGGGGGTCCTGGGACTTGGTGGGTGATCTGTAGCAAGCTACAATTTGAATTGCAGTTCTGCCAATTGTTAGTTGCACGTGGATGATCTCTGAAGCATCGTGCTGTGCCACTAACCTGGAGGTGTGGGTATCCTTGATGAATATGGATACGCTCCCACCTTTTGTATTTCTGTCTGGGTTCTGTGGCCGAAATGTATGGTAAGAGTTGTAGCCTGGTAGTGCTGGGGTGCTCTCTGGAGCCTTAAACCAGGTTTCTGTTACTGCACATATATCGATTTTCTCCATACTGAGGAGTGCCTTGAGTGAGTGCATTTTGAGGTTTAGACGTCTGGCATTGAGTAGCATCACCCTCAGTTTTTTGTTACTTGTGCTATTTATGGCAGTGGGTTTGTCTTTTGAACCTTGCCTAAAAACACTATGGGGGTGGCAAGAGCCTTGGCCAGTATTCGAAAGCCTAAGGGTGACAGATGCAAGCCATCTGTAGCGAAGCAGCGTGGCTTGTTGCGCATGTCATGCCAGCCGGACAGACACTGGACCCCCTTTGAATGATACCAGAAACTTAGCAAATTGTTGAAATTGATCTTTTTTTCTTTATATTGTGGTATCATTCTTGGTGAGGGCAGGATGCTACTCAGGGTCATACCGGCCTGGGCTACAAGATCAGAGAGCTCTTCCATGTCTCTTTTCATGTAGTCCAGGGAGGTATGGCTCAGGTCATTCACACCAACATGGACAATGACAGAGTCGTATTTGTACTTGTTCTGGAGTGATCTGAGTGCTTGTGTTATGTGGCGGATCCTGACACCCGACAGGCAGCTAACAGTAACCTTCTCCTTATTCAGCCTAGTGAGTGGGACGTCAGTGTGCCTGACTATAGAGTCACCTATTACTAGTATGTTGGGTATGTTATTTTGCCTTAAGGGCTGTGATTGCATGGCACACTGGTTTTGTGAAGTATGTGTTTCATGATTTGTGTTGGGTGGTGGATTTTGCTTGGATGTCTGCTTTGGAGGTCTCTGTTGCTTTTGCAGATTTTTATGTAGAGCCTCTGAGTATGTTTTCATGTATTTGTGTGTGTTTTTTGCCAGTGCTGGTTTAATGGGTCTATGTGAGACTGGTGGTGTGATGCAAGTATTTCCCTTCTCCTCTAGACTGTCTGATCCAGCCTTGGGTTGAGAGAGCTTAGCCTCCATTTTGGCTGTATAATTGCATCTCTCACATGTATTAGTGTTTGGTGGTAGGAGGAGAGGGTGGTCTGTGTACATGAGACAGTTGTAACATTACCTCAAAATGCCCAGATTCACCAGTTGGACTGGCCCTAGGGCCTACATAAGCCTAGCCAAAAAGGTACGCTGGCTTTCGCCACCCAAGAAAATTATTTTCCTGTGCCCCTGTCGAGCTGAGGCCTAGAGTTGATCCCCGAGGTGAATTTCTTATTTCCCATCCAATCATCAAGATTTTTCTTGAAGAGTGCTAATGAGGAGCTTTGTTTGATATAGATAGGTAGTTTGTTCCATAGTATAGGAAGTCTCTGGGACAGGAATCTATCACTCCAGCATGTTATGTTATGTTGTGGTGACAAGGTTTAGGTCCCTAGTGCGCGTAGTTTGGAGGGATTGGGGTTTCTTTAAGTGGAGCATGTCCAACAGCTCTGGGTTTGACATAGCTTTGTATGTTAGGCAGAGATCGCCTCTGAGTAGGCGATATGCGATGGAGTAAAGCTGGAGGTTTTTTTAGACTGTCTGCATAGGGCACCTGTTTGAGGCCAGTAATACTCTTTGTGAGGTATTTCTGCGGCCTTTCCAGTTGTAGATGTCTTGTGAGGTACATACCAAAAGGGGCATTGTACTCTATAATGGGTCTAATAAGTGACGAGTAGAGGGGAACAATTACCTCTTTTTTTCCCTGGATGAAAAACCTTTTGTAATGAGGTGTGCCATGTAGAAGTTTTTCCTGACTACTGTGGCGATGTAATTATCAAAGGAGAGACTACTGGTCACCTGTGTCCCAAGGTCTCTTATCACATTTTCAGTGTTAAGTAGACTACCACCTATGTGGTAGCTCATGGGTACAGAGTTTTTACCAAAGGGGATGACAATGCACTTTTTGGCACTGAGCTTGAGGCATGGCTTTGACACCAAGCATCTGTCTCAGTGAGGCCCTTATGTAGGATGGTCCACATTGTTAGGAGTTTCGATTATGGCTCCTAGTTTACAGTCATCTGTGAACTTTGTTATACAAAGACCTTCTGTGTTAGCCTGTACTTCAGAAATGTAGGTACCAAACAGGAGAGGACCCAGGACTGAACCCTGTGGGGTACTCCACTTGTCACTGGTCTGAAGTCGGATTTGGAGTCTGCTACTTTCACAGTGTGGGTTCTGTCAGTGAGCCAGCTGGCAATCCATCTTGTGACATAGGGATTTATAGCTAGTTTAATGAGTTTATCTATAATTCCAGAGTGGGGGATGGTGTCAAAAGCTTTGATGAGATCTAGATAGGCTATGTGAACCACCTTACACTCATCTATGGCTTTGGTGACTGCTTCAAAGAAGTCTATCAGGTTTAGGAGACATGATCTGCCTTTTACAAACTCGAACTGGGTGGGGTCCAGAGTTTGGAGATTACCAATGTCTTTGTTTATAAGTTCCAATGCCTTGCAGACCAGGCTCGTTAGGCTAATAGGGCGGTAGTTCCCGGGGTTTGTGGTGCCCCCCCCCCTTTGTGAAGTGGGATAACCATCGCTGTGCACCATTCAGTGGGCACAAAGCCTGATGTGAGACTATTATTGAACATGGTGCTTAGGTAGGGTGCCAGTTCATTCTGTAGTTCATGTAGAATGCAGCCTGGGATGTTGTCAGGCCCCATGGATGCTGTGGTGTTGGCTTTGGAGAGTGTGGTTTTTACCTGTGCAGCCGTGATTACAGGAACTTTGCATTCTTCCGGTATAGAGATGGGCCCTTTAGGGGGTGAGAGAGGGGTAAAGTTAGCACTGAACCTGTCTGCCAGTATGTTGGCAATATCAGTTGGTTCTGTATATTTAGTGCCATTGTGCTGTAACTCAGAGCAGATCTGAGTGTTGCCATTGAGATTCTTGACATAGCTATAGAATGCTTTGTGGTTCTCTTTAGAGTTAGTGGCAATTTTGTTTTTGTAACTAGCTTTGGAGGATTTTATGAGGGATCTCAGCTTCTTACTGAGGCTGACCAGGGAGTTCCTCCAATCGTGAGATTTTGCTCTAGTTTTTGCAACAGTTTTTTTCTGTTGTAGAGTTTGTTTATGGCAGGGGACCACCAGATTGGCTTCCTTTTTTTGGAGGATAGCATCTTGGTTCTGTTAGGGATAGCATGATCCATGCACTCGTGTAAGTGCTTATAAAGTGCATTTGTGTAGGATTCAGCAGTCGTACCTCTATTGTCCATCTGCATGGGTGTCTTGAAGTTGGCTTTGGAGAAATTTTTTATGGTGGTTTCCCTAATGGGGGGTGGGGGCAGGATGTGGATGTGTAGGGTGATTAGCTTGTGGTAAGATCTAACCAACGAGGAACTGACCTCTGGTGCGGAACTCCGGTCGCCCATGTTGGTAATGACCAGGTCTAAGATATTGCTGCCCCTGGTGGGGGTGTGGATAAGTTGATCCAAGGCGTTGGAATTTATGAATTCCAGAAAATGTTGAGCAAAAGAGTTGGAACATGAGTAGTTTTCCCAGTTGATGGTGGGGTAGTTGAAATCACACATCACAGGGTTGGGAGGGTGGCCTAATGGTTAAGGTGTTTGCCTTACAAACACAAAGTGCAGGGTTTGAGTCTCACAAGGGATAATTGGCTAGGCTTACAATGGCTTGCAAGAGCAGTTAGCCTAGTACTAACCTATGACCCTATGACATTATGAGGGTGTTGGGTTGTACCCTAATATTTTCCAGTGTATCAAGAAATGAGGAATGGGAATCCTGGGGCATGGTGGGGGATCTGTAGCAAGTTACAATTTGGACTGAGGTCTTGCCCAGAGTTAGTTGCACTTGGATAATCTCGGATGCATTATGCTGAGCAACTAGCCTGGAGGTGTGGCTATCCTTAATGAATATGGACACGCCTCCGCCTTTAGTGTTTCTGTCCAGGTTAGGTGGCCGAAAGGTGTGGTATAAATTATAGCCTGGTAATGCAGCGTTGCTCTCTGGAACCTTGAACACTGTTGGCAATACTGACAAAATATGCAGATGAATGCAAAATTGAGAGCATTGCTCTGAATCTCTGACACTAGTTCCCTTCAACCACCACTTCAAAAATCATGAGAGTGGGAAAGTAGAAGTAACTTTGCCTTCAATGTAAGAAAAAATATATAAAGCAGTCTGGCATTTGGCAATTTCCTACTTGGGGATTGTCAGTCTTACACACATCTGTCTACCAGTACCATATAATCAACCAAATGTGGTTGATTAAACAACAGAAGTTGATAAATGAGCATTTAGGTTAAAAGCAGGACGTGTGTGTGTCTGTGTGTGCGCGCGCACATGCATGTGTGTGTGTGAATGTAAATACACACACACAAAACCGCATTGATATATACACACACACACACACGCACACATATAAATGTATATATAAATATGTGTGTGTGTCTATATATATATATATATATATATATATATGTATATATATAGATTCATACACAGTTACACATACATGCACACACTAACACGCATACTGAAACCACATTGATATGCACACATAAGTATACACACACACACACACACACACACATATATATATATATATATATATATATATATATATATATATATGTATATAGATTCATACAGTTACACATACATGAACACACTAAAATGCATACATAATATGTACACACACACATATTCTAACACAATTTTCTGCTTTTACTGATCTATACCACTTGCTGCCACACCAGCTGTCTTGTTTGTACTCTGTTTCATTGCATGTACCTTCATTCCATTATCATTTGATAAAGTTCCTGTTCACAGTCTGCCTGTAATGTCTCATTATCTGCATACAATAACTTTGTTGACTTGTCCCTCTGAGCTGCGATGTGTTTGCAAATGTAGTCCATCAACAGTATGAACAACAGAAGCCTCAGAGATGAATCCTAATGAACCCTTCTGTGTGCTTGAACACTGTTCGTACTTGTGTCATTGGGTCCCTATATATAACCAGCACTAATTTTACCCATGTTTCAGGGCTTAGATCCTCCCCAAGATAACTTTCGTGAGACCTTTTGATATTTTTTCTGTAAGTCTACAAATGCCCAGAATGATCATGTAATTTGATTAATCTAGTTAGCTTATGTACAACTGGTATAAAAATAAAGTACTTTTTTAATTAAAAAACATCACGTGAACTCAAAGTAACTAGTGAAGTTAATAAACGTAAAGTAAATACTTTTTTATTAAAGTAAAATCAGTAAGAATCGTCACCCCCCCCCCTATTATTTTATGCCTTTGTCCAACTCTTGAGCGAGTAGTTGACAAATATGATACAAGTAAACATATCCAAGTAATACTGGCAGGAGTAAATGTGATCTAATAAGCAGATGTCATAAAAAGTTGAGAATATATACTGAATAGAAGAATGGGGCTCACTTACAAAACAATAACCTTAGGCTTCATTTATGAACAGGATATTAAGAAAACAAGGGTCTTGGTCATTTTACTAGAGCATTTAGTGCAAAGAGATAATTATCTGTCTGAATAATGTTATTTACTCACATCTAAAGTATGTATTTCAGTGAGTTCATAGGTTTGTGGGTGAATACTAGGCTAACTGTCTTGAGGGGCCATTTTAAGTCTAGCCAGTAGTCCAAGGTCAGAAACAAATTCTGTACTTATGTGTCTGTGAAGTGTGGACCTTAACTATTATGCCAAACAGCCCCCCCCCCATATTAGGTTACAAAGGAAGAAATTAGGAAACTTATAATTTATACTAACACAAGTTAATATTTTGTAATTATATTTACCTTATTGCAAATGAACCATGAACCAGTATAGCAAGCTCTGATGTCATTCAGAGCTAACCATGAAGTATATAGTTTAACTATCTGCCAAGAACCACCAGCAATGTGCTGAGCTGTTCATTGGCCATATCATACTGGAAAGGAAAGAATGAAGCTAAAATAACAGGTATACAAGGAAAAAGAAGCAATGACTGGTTCATTGCAAACTGCATGCCAAGTGAATACAGTTTTATATAATCAACAAAGGATTCATACATATACTGCTCATGTAGGATTAAAGATATGAAAGAAGGTATATATGCTTTTAGCACATTTTCTGTAAGACCATACTATTTTAAGCAAATACAGCATTTGAACATTTGAATTAAAATGAGAGATACTATTACTTGCATTGTACCACACACACACACACACACACACACACACACACACACACACAAACAAACACATGTGTTTAGTTTACTCACCACCATGGGACTGGCAGTGAGTTACTCATTTCTCTGTCCTTCTTTGTTTGGCTCCTTTTTAGCTCGTAAATGAAATGAAACCCTTCACCCAGACTATAGCAAGAATTTTCAAAGTTCAATTTGTGATTCAGCCATGATCTAATACATGGGCAGTTTATCCCCATACTGAGTGTGGGATGGTATCAAATGCCTTGGTGATTTGCCCACATCAATTGCCTCCACAACCTTCTCAAGGAAATTGACCAGGTTAAACAGGAAGGCTCTGCCCTTGACAAACCTGATATGCTTTGGTCAAGAGTTTGTAGGCTGCTTATGACATTATTATTATTAGCTCCATAATTATCCTTTCCATAGCCTTATAAGTAAGGCTGGTTATGCATATGTGTCTGAGATTACCTAGGTCTGTTGATGCCTAACCTTTGTGCAAGGGGGAAAATTGTTATCTTCAATTCCATGGGCACAAAGACTGTTGGAAGCTGATATTAAATAGCTTCTGTAGGGCTCTGACAAGTCCTGTTTTGGGCTGAGCAGTGGGCAGCCCAGTATGTTATCTGGCCCCATGGAAGTAGTGTCCCTGAGGACTTGTTCTTGGTAAATTTGAGGGGGAGTGTAGATGCGAATACATGATCTGGGAATCATTTAAAAGACTGGGAGGCCTGACGGGACACAGAACTCTAATGGACATGGCCATTTACTTTTTTGAAATGTGTTGTGCAACATAGGGCATCTCAGTAGAGTGTCCTGGTTTAATTTCTCTAAATCATTTGGGTTTGTAATACTACAACAGGAATGGACTCCATTCCTAAGTCAGGGTAAGATTAAAGTTCATAAAATTAGTATTGTTCCAATCTTTGATGTTAGCCAAAAGTGCTCTTTGCAGCATGCATAATGTGCCCAGAAATGACTCTTCTGCAATTCATACAGCGTTATATGTATTGGTGGCATATCTAAATCTTCTTCTTTCAGCTGTTTCCGTTAGGGGTCACCACAGCAGATCATCTGTTTCCATTTCTTCCTGTCCTCTGCATCTTGCTCTGTCAAACCAACCATCTTCATGTCCTCCCTCACCACATCAATAAACCTTATCTTAGCCCTTCCTCTTTTCCTGTTACCTGGCAGCTCCATCCTTAGTATCCTTTTCCAAAAATACCCAGCATCCCTCCTCAGCACACGTCCAAACCAATGCAATCTTGCCTCTCTGGCTTTGCCTCCAAACCATTGAACCAGCAAACAGTTGCTACAGTTTATACCCTGCCTTCACAGAGCGCTACACTCTAGATTTTAGTTTAAAATAGAAGAAAATACACTTTTAATTTTACTTTTAAACTGCAGCAAACTGTTTGCTAATAACAGTTGCTACAGTTAAGACCACACAGTGTGTGCTACAGCTCTGAGGTTTGGCTGCAAATGCAATACTGGCTTTTACATTAAAAAGCAATTGGGATTGGCTGATCGCATCTGGGGGCTGTGCATACCTCTCATCTGTCCAGATTTTCACAGAATGTCGATTTCTGCCTCTTATTTTTGGTCAGTTCCTCATAAATTTTGTGTTTTTATGGCAAATCACTGAGGACTGAAGCCACTAATTTTCTAAATAATGACATATATTTGCATTTCAGACTTCATGTCTTTCAGGGGGAAAAATGCATGTTAACACAAATCCTGTTAATTTTTAACTTATAAGAGCAATATTTAAATTCTGTCCCTATATAGGAACTAGAGCTGTGGTCTTTCAGTTTTTAGAGAGAAAACAAAACTGGAATGGGAGGATGATGACAAGGTAGGTGGGTGGGACCTCATTAATGATGTCACAGAGGAGATGGTGTGTGAAATGAAGTTGAAAAAGAATTTGTCTGAATGAATAGAAGCAACATCCTTGTGATCAGAGGAGGTAGCGCGCACAAAAAATATACTAACTTTGTTGACTGCACAGCTTAGATAGTGGTTGATCGAATGAGTGATTTGATACAAAAATAATAGCTGCTTTAACTTATTTTAGCTCTTTGGTGTCAGGTGCAGTTCAAACCATTACAAAATTTACATGAAACCACACACACACACACACACACACACACACACACACACACACACACACACACACACACACACCATCTTTGTAATTTCTGCTGCAGTCTCTTATCTTAGCGTCTCTTTTTCTTTTCTTTTTTTCTTTTCTTACCCACCAGTCATGTTTTTTTTACTTTATTGTCATGTGTGAACCACTGCTTTTAAGAGTCCCTGTTAATGAGGAGAAAGGGTAATTGTAACATCAGTAAAGGATTTCAGTCTTGGTACATGAATTTCATGTCAGAATAAACATTATTCTTTTTAGTGGGCTCTCCTTCTGCATTAATTCCTCCTTTAGTAATGTCAGGTGTCCAGTGGGTGTTGCTGATTCTCCAAGACCATTTTCCAAACAATAAAAAATATGGGGTGGTATGGGTTTATTTCACATTTAATTTGTTAACTAGCTAGGAAAACTTTTACACACCCTTTAAAGTCATAACTCAGACTAGAGATAAAATTATGCATTGATTAAACTAAAAAAATACGTACATTAATTTACATTTCTGTGCCAACTAAAGTTACAGTTTGTACTTGCCTACACAGAGCATATCAGCTCTCATGTTTTAGTAAAAAAAAAAAAAGCACTGCTTCATTTACACTGTAACAATCTGTTTGCTACAGTTTGCACCCATCTGCACGGAGAGCTTCAACGCTCATGTTTTAGTAAAAAAAAATGCATTGCTTCATTTACACTGTAGCAGTTTTGATTAAACTGAAAAAATACGTACATTAATTTACATTTCTGTACCAACTAAAGTTACAGTTTGTACTTTCCTACATGGAGCGCTTTAGTGCTCATGCTTTAATAAAAAAAAAAAAAAAAAAAAAAAGTGTACTGCTTTGTTTACACTGTAGCAATATGTTTGCAGTTGCTACAGTTTACACCCTGCCTTCACAGAGCACTACACGTGAGATTTTAGTTTAAAAAAAAAAGAAGGGAAAAAAAAAACCTTTTGTTTTGAATTTTCAACTGCAGCAAACTGTTTGCTACAGTTAAGACCACACTGAGAGCGCTACAGTACTGAGGTTTAAGTCCAAATGCAATACTGGCTTTTAAAAGTTTGTATTACATTAAAAAGCAATCGGAATTGGCTAATCGTCTGGGGTTGTGCATACCTCTCAACTGTCCAGATTTTCACAGAATGTCCAGATTTCTGCCTCATATTTTTGGTCAATTTCTCATAAATTTTATGTTTTTTTATGGCAAATCACCAAGGACTAAGGCCAGTACATAATGACATATATTTGAGTTTCAGACTTTATATCTTTCAGAAAAAAAAAAAGTATCCCAACACAAATCCTGTTATTCTAGCAATTTATAAGAGCAATATTTAAAATATGTCCCTATATAGGAACTAGAGCAATGGTCTTTCAGAGGGAAAACAAAACTGGAATGGGAGGATGATGACAAGGTGGGTGGGTGGGACCTCATTAATGATGTCACAAAAAAGGAGGTGATTAGCTTAGTGGGTGGCAGTGTTTTTAGCTTTGATCTGAGATGGAAATGTGATTTTTAGAAATGAGATAGTGTCCCTTTAATGTGATTTATGCTGTGTCCTATTTTGGATGTGAAGCCTTTTATATAGGGCATACAAAATGGACTTTGTCGTCGAATGTATGACCAGAGCTATGCAATACAAAATATAACTGGGGAAAAATGCATTATTTATGTATTCCATGACTTATCACAGTTTGTAAATATTTTAGTAGGATGTCTATTATCAGAACATTGATTATCCGAAACGTCAGTTATCCAAATGCAGCCTTCCAAAGTTTTTGGGTAGGAAAAATCATATAGTCTGAATATGTAAACATATGTATTCACTTGTATGAGTTTTTTTGAGCTTATAGCACGCTCGCATGTGAAAAATATTTTTAATTTCTACTGGAATTTCTGAATGGTTGAAAGGTGTATTCCCTGCTTGCAGAAAAAACAAACTTTTTAGAAGTTTTTTATGTGGTTCAATGTATGTTTGATTATCCAAACAGTTTAATTATCCAAACAACCCTAGGTCCCAATTAGTTCGGATAATCGACTCTCTACTGTATTCTATGTTTTAGAGGAGGTACACAATGATGTAAGGCAGCAATCCCTCAAAAGATTAATTTGAGGGAACATTGGCAGGTACTTCTCAGTGCAACAGTTCACACTGGTTTAAATGATCATTTGAATTTAAGGTGGTGCTTAAAAAGAGGAAGTTAAAACACTGAATGCCATTTGACAGTCTGGATGTGTGTGTGTGTGTGTGTGTGTGTGTGTGTGTGTGTGTGTTTAATGGGATGTATTTATTAAACATTTGTTGTTCTGTATGCTAGTCTGAAGAAGTCTCCTTTTGAGATGACAGCGCTTACTAGCATTTGTGTTTTAATTTTTCTCTGTCAAGAATCCTTGGATTTTCAGTTTCATTAAAAACATTTGTCCTGGGGACTGAAGTCTTAAATTTTTTTAATTTTCTTTAGTTTTTCATATAAGCCATTTTGGTTTGTTACTAACTATAATATAGCATGGTGCATTGATTCATCGAATGGTAAACCATATGTCACACTGCACAAAATAAATGGATTTAAAGCTAGAAATGGATCAACAGGTTTTGACTTTTTATCTCTAGAGAGAGACACTAAGAGCAGATAAACAGATGGCATTAAATATGATGAGTATGTTGGTGGCTTAAATTTCTAGTGGAAGAATTATATGTAAAACATCTTGTGTTGTGTGGGAATGGATTTCACAACTTTATTAACTGTGTATGTGGACTGCTGAGATGTAAATGCTTTTTAGTCACAGTCCGAACCACAGAGGTAAGGGTAGTAGTGTGTGTGTTTCTTTGTTTATATTATATATACTGACACAGGAAGAAGAAGCAAATTCAGCAGAGTGACCAGAGGTCAGAGATGAGTTTTAGACTCTGGGACTGTGACATAGAAGAGTAAACAATGATTCATCATGTCTCTCTTTTAGATTCATTCATTCTCCTGTTAATTTCTTAATCCATTTTCAAGGTTACATGAAAGCTGGAACCCATCACAATACTCACAGGGTATGACAAAATAATATGGAATAGGATGTCAGTCTGTCTCAAGATGCTAACACACACTAACACGCTTGGCACAAACACACACAGGCAGTTTGCAGGATCACTTATCCACATGCAGCATGTCTTTGGGATATGGAAGGAAAACCCGAGCACCCATTTAGACACAGGGACAACATGCAGACAGTGAACAGAACACACTGCATGTGACAGCTGCATTGTAGAACCAGTTGGTATGCCTCTATTTACATTTTTTTTATAGCTGACAGATGCTTCTGTCTCCAGCTTGCCTTATTATTCTCATTCACCTCTGGGAGAGAGAGTTTGTTATTTAAGTAAATGTACATTTAAAGTGAAGTAAAATGTTAATAGCAATAATAATTATAATAATAATAACAATAGTAGCACCCATTTGTTTTGCAGGTAGTCCCACTGGACAAAATGGTCCCTTTTCATGAGCAACTTAGGAGCATCATCATCAACTCCTTTTTGCCCATGTTTAACATGGGGTCAGGGTGTCATGTCAACTGTTGCCATTTGTCTCTATTCAATGCCACTCTCCTGTCGTCTTCAGCACTCATGCCTGACTCATAGGTTTTCCCTCACACAATCCATCCACTTCTTTGCTCAACACCCTTGTTTCTTCTTGCCTTCTTCCTGTCTGGCCCAACTCTTCTTCACCAGATTGTCTTCTGCTTTTCTGCACATACCAAACCTATCATGGTCTGTTCTGTTTGGTCTTTTCTGCAATTGGAACTGCTTTGGCTTCTACTGTTGTGTTCTTATTTATTTGTATGTTTTGCAGTGCGTATCCTACCACCCTTCTCAGACACTTTATCACCTCTAGCTTCCTCATCTGCTCTGCCTTTACTGCCCAGGTTTCTGTACTTCTAAACCTTACTTTTCAGCTTCTCTGACATTCTTCTGTCATACAGTACCTCTGTGTCAGTTGGCAGCAGCCCCTCTGATTCTAGCTTTGACCTCCTAATTCAGACTTCTACTTAACCACCCCTCCCAGCTACTTGAAGCTTTTAACCTATTCCACTATTTCCCTTTTGTTTTAATTCTCAATTTCTTCTGATTTCCCCATTTGCTGCCATTATAATGGTCTTATCTGTTCTCAGTTTCATCCCACATGCCTTCAGTTTTGCATTCCATTCATCTATCCTTTATTGAAATTATTGCTCAGAGTCTGCCTGTAATGCCACATCATCTGCCTAGAGCACCTTTATTGATCTGTCCTCTCCAAATTGTTGTAGCCCATCATGGCTGTAAACAGAAGTGGATTCAGAGCTGAACCCTGATGCACACCTACTCCCACTGGGAACCACTCTGTGAGACCAAACAGTGTTTGTATTTGAGTCATTGTGTCCTTGTACATAGCCTGCACTAACTCTACCAGTGTTTCTGGGAGTTTGAACCACTATAGGACTGCCCAAATCTTGGGACCTTGTCATATGCTTTCTGCAAGTCTAGGAATGCTTATGCGAAGAAATTGAAAACACTGTCATCTGTATTAGCATGTCTTGCAGGAGAGTTGTGTATATTCTCAGATTAACTTGTATGCCAGCATGTCTAATTGTGAACATGTAAATACATTTTTAAAATGTTGAGTATTTTCCTGTTCATACAAAATGTTTAAAGAGTATGTCAGTGTTTTGATACATTTCTAATTGCACATGTTTGTGAGGGAAATTCTAAAGTATAAGTGGTCTGCGGAGAATCAGCTGATAAGTAGGTGATGTCATTAGAATATTCCTGGTTGCCATATGATTATTTGAACAGATGATTGACAGGAAAAAGACATTTTTCAAACAGCTAATTGTTATTTTTAAAATAAGACAGTTGAGACTGTTAATCTGGACTATAAAAGAGACTGCTGAAGTCAGTTGAAAGGCAGTTAGTTAAGAGTTGCAGTCACTCACAGTGCTGTACAGTGGATGCCCAAGGAAAAGGACTCACCAAAAACTGTAAGCCTATCTTTACCTTGCTGTTATGCTTTAGATTAGATTAGGAACAATATTCTGTAGTTAGATTAGGAAAGTTTAGTTATTTAGATAGTTTTTCTAAATTGATGGAATGCTATCCTACCGTTTAATTTTACATTTCTGTTGATTGAATTCTATTGTTTATTGAAAAAATATTGACATACATTTAAAAAAAAAATATTTTACTTATTATTAAATGTTTTTCATTATTTTACATTGTGGCTGGACAATTATTGTGTTCTTTAGAGATTAGAGAGTGTTTATACCTGTTTGATACTCCCCAGGTCATCTAGAATGTCTGGCTGCTTCTAGTCATAGCTGTCATTTATTTTGATATTTATACAGCTCTGCGGTGGTGCAGCGGTAGCATTTTTGCCTCACAGCAAGAGTTTCTCCCGTTCGATTCTCGGCTGGAGTGCAGGGAGTGCCTTCTGTGTGGAGTCTGCATGTCCTCCCCACAGTTGGGTGGCATTTTGAAATACATGTGTAAATGGGCGTTCCTTCATTGAAGGTTGGACATCGAGCTGGCACCTTAGCGTTCGTGAAAATCTTCTGCCAATCATTAGCGGACCGGAGTTCCACTGTGGCGACCCCTAATCGGGAAAAGCCAAAAGACAAACAACATATTTAATAATTGATCACCCTTTGAAGGATGTGTAGACCTGTCTGACTCTGGTGGCAGTGTTTACCCTTTATATCGGGGAGGGGTCACAGCTGGAAATCTGTGTTTGGGTTCCCATAAGTGTTTTGAGTGTGTGAGATTTGAACTTATTTTGAGTGTGACTGAGTCAGAGGTCTTAACTCATTCACTCTGGAGCAGCTCAGAAAAAGCTGCCTGCTTAATTCCACCATAGGAACAACAGTAAAGCCTGAGCTCATTTTCAGAAACTCCATTTGTAATACCATATAGAAAAGAAAATGTTCATAACTCTTTAACTATAAGAGCTAGACTAAAAATGTAAATGGAAAAGGTGTTCAGAAGACACTGACATTTTCAACAGTGTAAATGTTGATAGTGCATATCAAAGTCATTATTAAATATTTGGCAAGGAATGTTGATATTGTGCATATTTTTTACCTTTTTGGAAAAGCAAAGCACAATATCTTGGTCAGTGTACGATGTAGACCCATACAATTTATATTTAATTTGTTAGTATGAATGTCAGCCTTAAAATAATACCTTAACCATTACTGTGTGATGCTCCTTTATGGAGATATTCACAGAAATATGATTAATATATTTCTCATAATTGATAAATAAAGCATAATATCTCATCTCCCCTGTAACAGACAGAGCCTACATATCAGTACAGAAGTTGTGCGTTTGAATGTCAGCTTCAAAATGATGCATCATTTGTGTGATCACCATGCTCCCTTGCAAAGACATGGGCATAATAATGAGACGTATTGGAAATGTGTAATTTTCATAATCCTACAAGACTAAACAAACTGTGATATCTGTCCATCTGTATGGTGCACAGACACAGTTCTTTTACCATGTTGTAAGGAGCAATACTGTCTTCAAAATGAGGTATTACTTGGCACACTGACATACTCCCTTGCAAAGTTATTTATCAAAATATGAAAAATCATAATTTCCATAACCTAAGTCCAAAACAAACTTTGATATCTGCACATGTGTACAACATACAGGCACATTTATTTTACCATGTTGGAACCAGCAATACTGTCTTCAAAATGAGGTATTATTTGGCACATTCAGATGCTCCATTGCAAAGTTATTTACCAAAATATGAAAAAAAATAATTTTCATAACCTAAGTTTGAAACAAACTTTGATATCTGCACATGTGTACAACATACAGGCAGAAGTCTTTTACTGTGTTGGAACTATCAATACTGTGTTCCAAATGAGGTCGTTCTTGGCACACTGATATGCTCCCTTGCAAAGTCATTTACCAAAATATGAAAAATCATAATTTCCGTAACCTGAGTCCTAACAAAACTGATATATGTACATGCGTGTACAGCATTCAGAAGCAGTTGTTTTACCATGTAGACACGTATGATTATAAATATACACATTCTTGGTGTAGCCAACATACTGCTGAATGGGTACATGTAAAAAGAAAAAGCATGGTAAGGACCGCCACTCCACTAATGAACCCAGGACAGGCATGGGACTTCTGATCTGTCCGATAGCTGTGCTAGCTAACCACTCAGACAACTGATACCACTGCAGTCTCACTACCTCCCTCAGTGTCAGCAGTCTGCCTTACCTATGCCTTTCCTCTTTACATGTGTCCATTCAGCACTGGTCCCAAGGGATCAAGTTCTGTATTACTACGCCCTTCCTGTCATCTAAACTCTACACATGCCTGATAAAAGCAGAATAAAAAAAGAAATATTGCAGGATGGTTACTGATATATTAGATTGTACATGCTAGCACTCTCCTGAAACAGTTGTTTTTTCTCAGCATCTTCACCAGCTCCTTTCCACAGTTATTTGCCAAACTCAGAAAAATATATTTTACACAACACATTTCATAATAGAGTTTTACTTACCATACTGGTCCCTACTTGGTAATGGGTGTTTTCCATTCTTCTCACAAGCTGCATATTACCAGTCCTGCATAGATCTCCTCACACCATTGTGGAGGTCAGTCAAGAACAACGCAATACCCTCCTCAGTTAGGTGAATGCCATCCCTTCTGAACAAGTGAACATCTTCTGCGGTGATGCTGTCATGACAGATTGTAGATCACCGACCCCTGTGCATCAAGCCATGCATGAACCCATTCTGTAAACGTCTGGCCTTGTGCGCTGCCTGTTGACTGTTTGCTGTTTTCCATATCTGTCGAGGGATTATGTCAGACCACACAAAATGACAACATGGCCACAACGATTGCAGGTGTTCAGAAATTGCTCTGATTTGAAACCATAGCCTTCCAAGTGGTTGAGTGATGACATCATTCCCTCCAATGTGCAGCACAAGGATGTCGGGCTCAGGGTAGATGGAAGACTTCTCTTCCAACAACTGCAGTACTCCGCTCTAATGCATACCTCTTCTTCCAATCCAGTATACATTCACACTGGATGTGGGGAAGCTCAAGTTGTACTGGTTTTCAGTTATGGAGGCATGGCTGGCAGCCCAGTGAATGTAGGAATGGCCACATACCCACACTTTCACTTGTCGTCCTCCTACTCGTGAAGCCATGTCAGTGTCAGAAGGTGGACGAACCTACACAAGAAAGAAAATGCAAACAGATTACTACTGATGTTTGACAGAGCTATTGGAAGAGTACATATATATGTATATCATAATGCATTACCTGGTTAGACCATCCAAATCTTCACTCCTATCCACACGGGCATTATTCTTTTCATAAGGTACATAAGTGGTGATGATGCTGCAGAGGTACATACCTACCACCCGTGAAAACACAAAATTACACACAATGACTGACAAGGGGGCACAGAAAGGGCACATGTAAATGGAAAAAGCAGAGTAAGGGCCGCCACTCCACTAATATGCCGAGGACAGGTATGGGGCTTCAGGTTGTGGGCATCTGAAGTGTCCCATACTGGTGCTGGCTGCCCACTCAGACTGCTGGTAGCAGCAATGACTCCTGATTGCATGCAGTGCCAGCACTCTGCCTTACCTCTGCCTTTTCCATTTATATTTGTCCTTTCGGCAATGGCCATAAAGACTGAAAAGGCAGAGCTAATGTTAACCCTCTTGCCCTGACTTACATACATACACCTGAAGGGAGGGAGACTGAGTGGAGAGCTACAGCAAGACAGCATATGAAAAGACCAAGAGTGACCCAGGCTTTGTCTTTTTGCATGTGTCCTTTCCTGGAGGGAAACATTGCATCACAGTGGCAGTCCCGAGGCCATGCTTACCTAGGACAGCAGCACTATGGGACTGAGCTGACGAGTCTCCAAGTTCCTAAATGCAATCCAGGTGGATCATAAGATCCATGGTGGCTGGGTATATGCCCCCTGTGATGCATCCACCAACGCAACAGCAGTTGGCACAAAAGTCTGAAGAGGAACCTTCCTGGCTTTGGCGAATAAGGACTTAACCATTAACTGACAAGGGGGCACAAATAGGGCACATGTAAATGCAAAAAGCAGAGTAAGGCACTCTGCTTTACCTCTGCCTTTTCCATTTACATGTGTCATATAAACAATGGCCATAAGGAGTCAAAGGAGGGAGAGTGAAAGGGTACATCACAAATAAAAAAGCCATCAAAGTGGCACCCTTGAAACCATATTTCTAAGGGTTATGAAATATAAAATTGAAATATCCATTATTTAGCAACTTCCGCCCCTTTTATGAGGAGCAGACAAATGTATGGAAAATCAGACCCCATACAACCCTTCAGTAACACATCCTGGTAAGAACATGCACCAAGTGAAGCTGGAGAGATAGGTATGTATCCCCAAGACTACTGTATCTATCGAACAGGCTGCCACTCCATGTGAAGCAGAGTTCCTTCCTAATCCAATGCAAGTGCAACTTGGAGAATTGGATATGAAACCGGAAATACATCTGTGGTGTGGCACCTATGTCTCTAATGGACAGAGATAACCTGTAAATGGTGCATCTCCCAGACCCATGCTTACACTTCACAAGGGTATCAGATCTTGTCAGATAGCTTCCCAGGACAAGGATAACACAGATGGAACATTACGGCTAGTACATAACTTATTTTTCTTATGCCACCAATTGTCATTCTATCCTTAACCTTGTGGGCCACAGTCCTCAACTACCTTAGACCCTGGGTAGCTCACCAAATAGATATGCAAGTACTCTAACAGCTGAAATATGCCTCACAGATATCACCCACAAAGATAGGTGTAATAATAGTAAAAAAAATAAGACTTTAATCAGTAACTCAACAGAATGACTTCACATGTGAAAAAGCACAGGGAATATTTTACCATAACAGTGCAAGATAGTCTCAAATAAATACAGACAACATATGAGTTTGCATAATGTCATTGCCTTGTAAGTAAAAAAAAAAGGAAATACTGTACAATATATTCTTCTACATACACACAAATGAACAAAGTATTAATGTATAATCCTAAGAGACTCATTGTGTAGTATATCAGATGACCTTAATAATTTATAAAAAAAGCATTAAGTAGTTTATACTCTCAACACAATACAGATAGCAGACAAGAGATAATACAAGACATCAGAGAAGGTAAATAAAGAAATAGAAATTGTAAAAGTGACATAAACTGGGGGGAGGGGGGATTGCAATGAGTCCAAGTGGAGAAAAACCCAAATCTGGCTTGTGCATTCATGAATGTGATAACGACTTCTACTTATGTGAATAACAGTAACAGATGCTGAGAGTATTGCCTGAAAAATGATAATGACTCAGTGCTATATTGTAACTGCACTGTGCTAATGACGTGCAAAGTTAAAATGGTGAAGTATGTACAAGCACCAACATGAAGCATTTCTCCCAAGGGACACTTCTGTAACAGTTCCTGGTATATACATGGACCAAAATGAATACTTCACCAAAGTGAGCCCGACAATAAAATGCTGACGTATGCACAAGCACCAGAATGAAATATTTTCCCAAACAACCCTTCAGTAACAGTTCCTGGTAAGAACATGCACCCACATGAAGAATTTCCCCGAATGACCCTTCTGTAACCTTTGAAAATTTCTCAATATTTTGGAAATACTTATTTCTACAGCTGATTTTTGTTTTTACAAATGGCTCAAGAAAAGACTGCCGGATATGGGGAGGAAAGCACTAAATAACTTCTTTGGTTGGAGTATTGCATGGTTTCTTGGCAGTCTTGAACCTTTGGCAGTCTTTTCTTACGTCTTATTCGGCCATTGGTATGCTGCTTGGTTTTATTTATTCACAAATGGCTGATTTACAGAGAGAATTCCACTACAGAAACAAATGGTAGTAAGACATCAGTAGAAATCAAGGCAGATCTTACTCAAATGAGACATGCAAACACACAGTGCTGTATGACAGATACAAATCATTTGCCAAATATATATGCCACTTGCTCAGAATAAATACAAAGTCCTCTGCTCCTATATCTGAGCCTAGATGCTATATCGATATGCATTGTTCATTATCTTTATGCACATTTTTAAGTTAATATGAAGAAGCATTTACTGTACTCTGGTATCCTCCATGACTGCTAGTCTCCTCACTGTGCTGCTGTGTCACATTTATAATGTTAATAATATATACAAGGCACATGGTAAATGCATTCCTATGTCTTCACCTTCTGCATGCACTTTTACAGTAGTTAGGTTACATTTGTACAAACACTTTGAAATACACTTCTGAAATGTGTATGACCTCTAAACATAAACTTCTATAAGTGCATTCTCAAAAATTATTTACAAATAAACACATTTTATATATACATATATGTACACATACAGACACAAATTCAAAAATCTGAAATGACCATCTACAAAATAACATGTTCTTAAGGGTATAAAATCTGTGCAACAATATTGACAGTCCACGCAGCACAGGCCCACAAAAATTGGACAATTGTAGCAATATTACATTTTCTTATAAATAAAAAGTTACACAGGAAATCACCCAATTTGAAAAAGGTTTTAGTAGAACAGTATAATGGATATAAATCCATTAAGACCTACCTCAAAACAATTAAGCAGCATAAATTATCAGGAAAGTTCTGTGGCAGAAAAAATGTCTTCATTTCCAGACTCAGACAAAGCATATAAACTAAACTTCATAGCTACCAATCAAGCAAAAAAAAAAAAAAAAAAAAGCAACCGGATGCCAGCTTTTTAACCACAGTTAATAGACTGTGTTGCTCTTGGGTACATATACTGTCCACACCAAGAATAGTAAAGAGCAATTGTATCTCCAGAAGTGAAAAAAAATATATACATTATGTGTGAATGTTGGTAGCTAAGCACAATTCAAAAGAAATAACTTGCAAATGAACAGACAAGGTGATTGCAACTGCAGTGTTACAACAAGGAAGTGAACCACATCTAGTGGTCGAATATTTCATTTGCTAAAGCTTCACAACTACAAAGCAATTACGAGAATTAAATCTGGTCCATTCCCGCACTCACTCTTCTGTTCCGAACCATGCAGCTTTGAATGAAAGTAGCAAGCAAAGAAAAGCAACTGGATGCCAACTTTTTAACTACAGTTAAGCACTTCCTCCTCACACACCCTGTACCGAGTGCTGCAACTAACCAACCCAACTGCTGCCACTATCCCCAAACTCAACTTTGCTCAGAATTTAACAAGTGAAATTATCTTTTGGCTTTATGTACTTCACTGGGTTTGGGTGTTCCTCTGGGAAAGCAAATTATTTTAAAATGAATGGCCTTTTGTATTTCTTTTTCTTATAGTGCGACTGGTAAACCTTTTTGCAACTCACAGAAAGGCACTAGGAGAAATAATACAAAACCCCAACCCCTACCTGTAGTCTGTTCTCTGTATAGATCTCTGGTCTGGACTGCTGTATTACTTTCCATGACCGGGACTGTGGCTGCACTGTCATATCCCACGAACACACTCTTCATTCACATCTTTACCATTCGCTCCCTCATACACACATGCAGGCACTTCTGTATTCATACACACACAGTCTGGATGTGGAAAAGTATGCACCTAAGCTAAAAAGCTTATAAACTGCATCATTGCTGCTGCTACAAAACTGCTACAGAAGCAAGAAAAGGAATGAACTTTTAGTACGGGCAACATTTTTAGCAGTGGGTGTCAGTATCTGAATTCCTGTCACTTCACATGGAACAACTACAGGATTATAGCAAGGAGATAAGCTAGGTTGTGGGTTCCTCCTTACACCTCCAGCAGATTGCAGAGCTCAGTAATACACATCACATTACTAGAACAGCAAAGCATTGCAAAAAACGCAAAACACACAAGACGGGAATCGCATAGTACAGGGCTGTGCTCTAATTACCTGAATATAACTCTTGCAGCTCTACTCTACTAATCTTTCTGCATTTCTTCTAAGACACTATTTCCAGTCTTGCAAACTGATTGGCACACAAAATAAATTGAGGGAACCCATAGCAATCCAGGTAAATTCTGCAACTGCAGAAAAGAAAAGGAATTGCTACTGAAGGACCCCCCTGTTTATGGGACATAACCAGGAAAAGTTAGGTATGGGGGTGGAGGCGTTATGCAAGTGGTGGCTTTATGCAAGTGGTGGCTTGAATTGCAAGAATGCGATTGGTTGCCACCACTTGCCAGCTGAAATGCATATAGAAATGACTTTCTGTGGTCAGAGGAGGATACAGTGTACATGGCAAGCTATTTTCTCAAAAAATGCAAACACTCTCCTTTGCTCCTCAAATATAAAACAACTCTGACCCAAAGGAACCTGTAAAACCACCGACTGTACTCACAGTACAGACAACAAAGTGAAGCAATCTGAAGCAAATAATGTTCTTTATTCTAGCGCCTCGGTGTTTTCACCTTCAAGGAATATCTAAACCATACAAAATACATACATTTTTATATCACAATCAATTACTCACACACACCCATTAATTAAACAGTGTTTCCCTCTTCAAGCAAACATTTCCAATTCAATTTGTTTTTCAAGCCATTGGGTACCAAAGTTTTGTATTTTAAAATATAAATACTTTCTTTATATGATAATTTTTGTTTTAATATATTCACATCATTACCTATATTTTCCACAATCTCTATAATTGTACCTCCTAACAAAGTAATATCACTGTCATGCAACATTTTAAAATGTAAAGCAACTATTTTGTCTTCCCTCCTATTTTTAATGTCCCTAATATGTTCCTTGAATCTGATGTGAAATTCTCGTTTAGTTTCCCCTATATAATAAAGTGAACATGGACATCGTAATGCATATATTACTGCTTTACTTCTACATGAATAAACGTCCCTAGGTTCAAACTTAACCCCATTCATACTATTGAAGGTGGTTCTAACATTTGCAAATACATTACACCTGTTACAACAAATTGTTCCCCTATTTGAAAATACTGTCGGTATATTTACTTTTGGCATGCAAAACCTACCATGTACCACTATATCTTTTAGATTTCTTCCCCTTTTGTACGAAAATAAAGGTTTTCTAGTTAAAACACTAGCCAAAAACCTATCTTCCAGTAAATATTTCCAGTAATATTCTATCAACCCTTCCATTTTCTGACTTTTAATGTTATATACAGACACATGATAAATTGCATTATCTTCCTTTCTAGCCTGTGTATTAAAACCTTGTCTCCAAGGTATGTTCCTTTTATTATGTCTTAGCACTTCCCTACCTTTATACATCTCACCCCATATTCTATTTAGGGCTTGTCTCAAAATCTCCAGGTCATAGCCCCTTTGTAAAAACATATAGTTTGTTTGTTCCATTTCTTCCACCAACAAATTTCTATCACTACATAATCTTGAAACACGTACTAATTCCCCATAGGGTAAAGCTTCCAAAACATGGGGGGATGGCAACTTGTGGTGTAAAAATATTGCTTACCGTCAACAAATTTTCTATGAATGTTCGAAGAAATAATTCCACTTTCTTTCCCTTCTAGGGTAAGATCTAAATATACCACCTTATTACCCCTTTGAAGTCCATCAAAAGATAGACCAAAGGGATTTTTATGCATGTCCGATATAAATCCATCCACTTCATCTTTCCCCCTTTCCCACACAAATATCAAATCATCAATAAAATGAAAATAAAAATCAACATATTTCTTCATAAAATTTAAATCAAATAAAAACTTTTTTTCAAAAAAAGACATGAAAAGGTTTGCATACATGGGTGCAAATGCCGCCTTCATTGCAGTACCTTGTTTCTGTCTATACATTATGTCATTAAAATAAAAATAATTATTTTTTAAACAAAAATCTATCATATTAATCACAAAACAAGAAAAGGGGCTGTCTCCCATATGAAATGAAATTGCCGCTAGTCCATCTTCATGTTTAATGGAAGTGTACAGACTTTTAACATCAACCCCCAACCAGTACTTGTCCTTGTTCCAAACTATAGGGGAAATTCTCTGTAGAAAATCAAAACTATCCTGTATTTAAACCGGGGATTTTAATACAAACGGTAATAATATTTCATGTAGCACTAAACCAATGTTGTGTAAAAAATATTTACAAGCAGAAATAATAGGTCTACCAGGTGGTTTAACCATACTCTTGTGTATCTTAGGTAGACAGAAGAAAACAGCTACCTCACTGTTTTGGTTAAACAACCTATCCCTAACATCCTTCTCAGTGAAATAGTCTAACCTTATACTTCTGTCCAACATTTTTTCAAATTCAATTACTGCTTGTTCATATTTATTTCTATTACATTTTTCATATACATCAAATTATTTAGATGTTCCATGCACATTTCATAGTATTGTAGTGTATTCATGGCAACTATTTTATTCCCTTTATCTGAGGGTTTTATTATTATATCTTTCCTATTTCCCAATGCTTTTAATGCTTGCCATTCTTTCACAGTCAAATTATAAGATATCTTATGTTTATTTGTTAATACATTTTCACAAATATTCTCTCCCCCAAACCCTATCATGGAACCAAACTGTGCAATACGTTGGTTGACAAAAGGAGGCATAAACTTATTAAATGATGGTATATTTGATGTATTAATTCCACAATAGGCATTAGGAAACATACTTTCATCATTATCATTCATATATAATTCCCCGTCTTCTTCATTACATGAAAATAAACTATCATCAGATTCATTCAATATAGAACAATTAAATTCCACATTTTTCTTTCTAAAATCTTTAGAAAAATATTTCAAATGTATTTTCCTTAAAAATCTAAACATTTCCTGCTTCACTATGTGCCCTCTAGGTTACACAGTTGGAACATATTTCAATCCTAAATTCAACACAGATACTTGTTCTGGTGTTAAATCACACTGAGACAAATTCAACACTAAACCCGGTTCAGTACATACCTTATCGTCTGAACCTTTTGTTGTGATATTGTGCATTTTTTTGTCCCTGTTGAAAATCTGCTTTGTAACCTCTCTCTTGGTTACCGGCATAAGTCCCAAAGTTCCTGTTGCTTTTTTGCCCCTGCCAATGCTGCTGCTGATATTGTTGTTGTCCTTCCTGGTTCCGAAAAGTCTGCACATATTCCTCCGGTCGTTGTGGTTGGGGTAGCTCAGGAAACTCATCACCCCCATCTGATTCAAAGCGGCTGTCCTCTGCAGATGAAACAAATGAGTGTAAGTAATTGATTGTGATATAAAAATGTATGTATTTTGTATGGTTTAGATACTCCTTGAAGGTGGAAACACTGAGGCGCTAGAATAAAGAACATTATTTGCTTCAGATTGCTTCACTTTGTTGTCTGTACTGTGACTAAAGTTGGTGGTTTTGCAATTTCCTTCGGGTCAGAGTTGTTTTATATTTTCTCAAGAAAGTCCAATGGGAATGTCAGTTAACTCCACTATGAAACTGAAGTTCAAAAGGTAACCGACAAAGTTCAGTTACTTTTTCAAAGTAATTGTTAACAGTAGAGCTCTAAGAAGACTTATTTTAAACCGCGCTTGTGGAAGGCAGTCGGGTGTAACATCAAGCAATGGCTATCGTCTCATAGCATGCTCGGTGTTAAGCACAGAGGCCCTATATGACTGCACTCGGGGTTAATGAGTTAAACTTGGTGTTGGTGAAGACAACTCACCCAGTAAAAATCAGGTGATTCATTCAGAAATGCAGGGTTTATTTGTACACACATTTAATAATGATTCTTTTAAAATAAAAAATACTGTTTTAAAGTATTGGCCAATTTTAAAACTACATGAAGATACTAGTAGATTTTTACCTGAACAACCAACATTTGTAAATGCAAGAGCTATGAACCTTAAGGATATTTTTGAGAGACAGCACCAAAATACAAAGGTTTCAAAAAATGCTAAAACGGGTACATATAAGTGTAATGCTTGTAAACAATGCCCGTATATTATGGACAGTAGTAGTTATTATATTCCATCAAGAAATTTTAAGGTTAAATCTGAGTGTTATTTTAACTGTGCATCTAAGGGCATTGTTTATATAGGCATTTGTCAGTTTTGCTCAAGTTTTTACATTGGCAAAACAGAGAGAACGTTACGTAAAAGGATTTATGAACACTTATATGATGTTCAAAAAGGAAAAGAATCTAATGCTTTCTTCAAGCATTCTCTTAGTTGTCCTAGGATGTGTTTGAAGTTTATGATTCTTAAATGTTTGCCTGTTAATCCGAGAGGGGGTGACTGGGAAGCCAGTTTAGAATATAAAGAATTAATTTGGCAACTAAGGCTGAATGCCTCAAAACCACCCGGATTAAATGATACTATTAGTATCAGTAGTGTTTTAAAACGAAGGCGAGCAAGGCTATGATTTGCTTTAATATGCTTGATATGTGCATACCCAGTTAATGTTGAGACTCCGGTGTTGCCCATTTTAATTTAAACAACCCTGTTTAATATTTGTTACAGTTGAATTTATTTTTATTTTTATTAACTGTAAATCTAGTATTTGGAAAGTTTTTAGTAAATGGTATGTAATATATATATTTATATCTTGTACGGTCTTGTTTTAAATATTTATAATATTTATATAATATTTATACATTGGTTATATAATGTTATTTATTTTTTATAGTACACATTTTGCACATTATTTATTTACTTAGTGTAAGAATCTTGGATATCATACTATATATTTTACACATTTTTATAGTATATTTACATATTTTTTACTAATTGATTTCATCTTATGATGAAAGTTATTTATATCCATATGTTATTTTGGGGTATTTATACCTATGTATATGTATTAATATTAACACATACATACGGTTTCATATTTTATATTAATATTTATATTTATATATTTTATCAGATAGTTTTAAACTTATTGCTACTAGTACATATTTACATTACATGTCATATATATTACATATTGTTATATTACTTGTTTTTAAACTACAATTAATTAATAATAAGTTAAATACTTAGAAGGTGTAATAATTAGGATTTTTATTATGTATTTCCATAAATATTTGCATAATGTATTTTAGTAGAACTATTTATTTTATATCTTACGTTATGTATATTTCTATTGAGTGCAATACCATTTAAGAATAGGTTTTAACATTCTTTAAAAGGTAGACAAGCAAAGTAGTATATGTATTTTTGTTGAAGTTAACATCTCTGATGTTCTTAGGGCTCTCTGTAATATTTATATGTTGTTTTTGATTTGTGTTGGCAGGCAAATGAAATTCTTTTGCATTTAACTTAATTAATTGTAATTAAGTGTAAAAGATTTTTTTAATTGAAGTGTAACAAGTGATTAATTTTCTATGCTATTTAAAGAAAGGCATTGTGGTTGAGTGATTATCTTGAAAAAGCCTGACATAGTTCAGGCGAAAGCGCTTGGTGGATATCACGTTTTTACTTCGTTTTGTGTCAAATAAAGCTGTTTTTGGAAGTTTATCGCTGGATTATTTGGTCTTGCCTCCTTGCCGTATTCATTAGGGTGGAAGAGGGAGCAAGCAGGTAGATGTGTTTGAGGATATTCCTGCAATGTCCTGATAGGGAATGACTTTGATGCAGTACCTTGGTACATGCAGTGACACGCAATCAGGCTTGGAGAAAGTCATGTAGGTCCGGTAGTCTGAGAGAGACCCAGAAAGATCTCATACTTGAAGCTTGGTCTGGCGTGGTAGCTGCTTCAGAGAAGGTGCTATGTGGTAGCAGTAAATCTGAATGTGAATCACAGCTGCTGGTGGGTACTGATGTTTCCTTGACATGGTGACTGCAAGGACAGAGGTGAGTGGTGGCACCCAGAGTGACAGTAAAGAGCAGCTGTCTGAAGTGACTATGCTTCATGTGGAAAGGGAGCTGGGGATGATCACAAAGGTGGAGTTGAAACAGGCTCAACTTATGGATCCTATTTACAAAGCTTGAGGCAGATGGCTAAGGAGGCACCTGAGGCTCAAGGAAGAAGGGAGTCTGTAAACTGGAACAAAGGTTTGTTATATAGAGAGTGGACTCCTGGAGGTGGGCTAGAAGGTGAAGTAATATGGCAGTTGGTAGTGCCTAGAGCTTACCATCTACCACTTTTAGCCATAGCAGATGACATTCCTTTCTCAGGTCATGTGGGCATAAGACATACTATGGCCTGGAATTGCGAGGTATGTGGTAGGATATTGTAGGACTTGTGAACAGTGAAAACAAGTTGGTAATGCAGGAAACAGGGCTAAGGCTCCAGTAATGCCTTTGCCTGTTATCAAAGAGCCATTTCAGAGAGTGGCCCTGGATATTGTGGGACCCCTGAGTACTCCACGTTCTACAGGAAAGAAATGCATCTTGGTGGTAGTAGACTATGCTACCAGATATCCTGAGGTGGTGGCTGTGTCAGCTATTGAGGCAGAGAAGGTGTCAAATGCTCAGCAGAGTAGGTTTTCCATGGGAAAATACTGACTGACCGAGGTACCAACTTCATGTCAGACCATCTGACTTGTCTGCAAAAGCGTTGTGGGGTGAAACATCTAAAGACCACCTCCTACCATCCCCAGACTAATGGTCTTGTGGAGAGGTTAAACTCTACATTGAAGACTATGTTGTGGGCATTTGCAGACCAATTTAAAAGGGAGTGGGACAAGTATTTGCCCCATCTGTTATTTGCGTACAAGGAAGTACCGCAGGAATCTACAGGTTTTTCACCCTTTGAGTTGTTATATGGTCATACAGTGATGGGGCCTTTAGATTTAATTCGAGATGAGAGGGAAGGTGACAGTGAATCTCACAATGAGACTTAAGGAGCTCATGGGTTTAGCTCAAGAGAACCTAGCAGTGGCCCAACAATAAAAGAAGGTGTGGTATGACAGGAATGCTTGAGCCTGAGTGTATGCTGAGGGGATAGAAGGTAATGGTACTTGTTCCTGTTAGACATAAGAAGTTACAAGCTGTTTGGGATGGACCCTTTGAGGTGGTGAAAATTAATGATGTGAACTACATGGTAAATTTGGTAGGTAGGAGACAAGGGCACAAACTGTACCATGTGAATATGATGAAACTTTATCATGACAGGGAGGCCTTAGTATTGAGCATTCGTAGTGGATGGCAGGAAGAGTCTGAAAGGGATATGGTAACCTATCTTTTGGGTGAGGCTAGGATAGACGCCTCTGTAGAAGAGATCACCATATCGCAGCAGTCAACTCCTAATCAAGTCCGGGAGAAACGGTATTGCACTGATTTGGGGATATGTTCACAGAGAAACCTGGGTGTACTGACCCCAGAACCCTATTAAGCAGGTTCCTTATAGAGTACCTGAGAGAGTGAAGCAGACTCTGAAAGAAAAAATAACGGAAATGCTAGAACTGGGGTGAATCAAGAGTCTAACGGTCCTTGGGCTTCCCCAGTAGTGCTAGAACCAAAGAAGGATGGTAGTGTGAGATTCTGTGTAGACTAGAGGAAATTAAATAGTTGCAGAGTCAGATGCATACCCCATGCTGAGAACAGACAAAGCCCTAGAACAGCTGGGTGGGGCTAGGTATCTGACTGCTATTGATTTGACTAAGGGATACTGGCAGGTAGCCTTGACTTTTGCTGCTAGAGAAAGGTCAGCTGTTGTAACCCCTTACAGATTGTGTAAATTTACTAGGATGCCCTTTGGAATGAAAAATGCCCCAATAACTTCACAGAGACTGGTAGCCTGTATCTTGATAGGAGCAGGGGAATATATTCTAGCATAGTTGGATGACATTGCTATTTACAGCCATTCCTGGCAGGAACATCTTCAACATGTTAGAGAGATCATGGATAGATTAAGTAGGGCAGGATTAACCATTAAACCCAGTAAATGTAAAGTGGGTATGGCAGAGGTCACTTACTTAGGTCACAGAGAGGCAAGTGGTAAAATTAAGCCAGAACCTGTCAAGGTGGAAGCTTTTCAAGCATGACCATTTCCTGTTACTAAGAAATAAGTGAGAGCATTTCTAGTGACAGCGGAGTAATATAGGAAATTTGTGCCCAATTACAGTACCATAGCTGGACCCCTTATGTGTCCTAACTAGGAAGAATAAACTGAACAAGGTAGTGTGGACCACAGATTGCAAATAGGCATGCCATAAATTTAGAGATTTTGGGAGGACCCCTTGTGTTAGCCAGCCCAGATTACAATAAAGAATTTATTGTACAGGTATATGCTTCAAATTATGGGGTGGGGGCTGTACTTAGCCAAGTTTCTGCAGAAGGAGAAGAGCACCCAGTGGTATATCTGAGCCATATACTCCAACCTAGAGAAGAGTGTTATGCAGCTGTGGAGAAAGAGTGTCTGGCCATAGTGTTGGCAATGCAAAAGTTGTAGCTGTATCTTTATGGTAGAAAATTCACTGTACTCACAGATCATAACTCTTTAACATGGCTTAATAGGGTCAGTAAGCAAAATGGCAAGTTACTGAGGTGGAGCTAGGATTGCAAGCATATTGATATGACCATACAACATTGTAGTGGGGTTAATAATGCCAATGCAGATGGATTGTCCAGGAGAGGAGAGGGTTAATATTCCCAGGTATTCCCATTTTTCTCAAGTGTCTGTTTGCAAGGGACACTTGAAAATCTTACTTGAGTCATGGGGGGAGGGATGTGCAGAAAATGAAAACACCATCATCTATGTTAGCATGTCTGGCAGGAGATTTGCGTATATTCTCAGATTAAAGTAAGTTTTTAAAATGTTCTGTACTTCCCTGCTTATACAAAATGTTTAAAGAATCTGTCCGCATTTTGATACATTTCTAATTGCACATGTTTGTGAGGAAGATTCTGAAGTACAAACTGTGATGAATCAGCTAATCAGTAGGTGATGTCATTAGAATGTTCCTGGTTGCTTTGTGATTATTTGAACAGATGATTCTGTCTGTCCCATTATGTGCATTCAACTCACCTATAGGTTGGTACTAGGCTACTGGCCCTAGGGCCTATAGAAGCCTATCCACAACAATTCCCTGGATATTTCTTCCCACAATATTTACTTCCCTGGACCCCTGTCTAGCAGGGCGACTGACGTGATCCCGGGGTGAATTTCCTATCTCCCATCCAAACATCAAGGTTCCTTTTGAAGAGGGCCAAGGAGACGCTCTGCTTGACATGTATGGGCAGTCTATTCCAGAGTATGGGGAGTCTCTGGGTCAGGAACCTGTCACTCCAGCATGTTTTGTTCATTGTGATGACAAGGTTTAGATCCCTGGAGCGTGCAGCTCTGAGGGATTGGGATTTCTTTAAGTGGAGCATGTCCAACAGCTCAGGGTTTGACATGGCCTTGTATGTTAAGCAGAGATCGCCTCTGAGTAGACGATATGCCACAGAGTATAGTTGTAGTTTTTTTTAGATGGTCAGCATAAGAATCTGTTTTAGGCCTGTGATTCTTTTAGTGAGGTATTTCTGCAGCCTTTCCAGCTGTTGCAGATGTCTTGTGAGGTATATACCAAACGGGGCGTTGTATTCTGTAATGGGTTCTGGATGAAAAGCCCTTAGTGATGAGGTGTGCCACATAGAAGGATTTCCTGACTGTTGTGGTTATCAAAGGTGAGGCCACTGTCCACCTATGTCCCTAAGTCTCTCATCACACTTTCGGTGTTTAATGTATGGCCACCTATGTGGTAATTTGGGTCTATATTCGATAATTGAACGCTTAAAAGTTTGAATCACTAAAGGTCGAACTTTAGTGATCGAACTTTTAAATGTTCGAATGTCTAAAAAAAGAATATTAAAAAAAAAAGAAAAAGTAAAGGGTTTAAGCCCCCCTGCACCCTCTACACCCCCCGCAACATAACTATACCAACTCCGAGATTGCACTTCAGTGTGCTACAGTGCGGAAATGGAAAATTTTCCATTTCCTACACTGTAGAGCAATCTTGGAGTTGGTATATTTAAGTAGCGGGGGGTGTGGGTGGCGCAGGGAACCTTGTCCCCCTGCTTACACCCTTTAGGTTTTTATTTATTTATTTTTTAATTTTTAAGTATATTCAAACATTTGAAAGTTCGATCACTAACGTTCGATCTTTAATGATTCGAACTTTTAAGCGTTCGAATATCTAATATGGACCTGGTAATTCATGGGTACGTGGTTTGTACCAAAGGGGATAACTATACATTTCTTGGCATTAAGCTTGAGCCCATGGCTCTGACACCAATCATCTGTTTCTGTAAGGCCCTTTTGTAGAATATCCACATCATTTGGGGATTCAGTAATGGTCCCCAGTATACAGTCATCTGTGAACTTTGTTAGCCAGAGTCCCTTAGTGTTGGCCTGTACTTCAGAGAAGTCGATGCCAAACAAGAGCTGTCCCAGGACAGAACCCTGAGGTACTCCACTTGTCTGGAGCTGGATTTGAAGTCGGCTACTTTTACAGTCTTGGTTCTGTCAGTAAGCCAGATGGCAACCCATCTAGTGACGTAGGGATTTATGCCCAGCTTAGTAGGTTTATCTATGATTCCAGAGTGGGGGGTGGTGTTGAAGGCCTTGGCAAGGTCAATTCATGCTGTCCTGTTTTATCTAGTAGGTCCTGCAACTGCTGTCTGAATGCATTCTTTTCCTCAACATCACAACCCTGTTGTATGTCATAGGCTGAGATTATAAATACTGCCCTATTGGTACACTAGATTCTGATTGCTGTGAGTCTCTCACTAATTCTGATAACATCCCTCACTGTCTTCTGAAGCCTCTACCTCACCACAATTCCTACACCATTTCTAGTCTGTCCTCCTCCTGAGTAGCAGATTCTTGATCCCAAGCCAAGTGGGTTTGCTGCACTGTCCTTCCATCTTGTTTCCTGAATTCAGAGGCTGTCCATCCTCCTCCTTTCAGTCATGTGATCTACTTTCAAGTTGCATCCTGTCAGTGAACCTAGATTGAGTGTGGTGATTCTTAGTTCATGTTGGCAGGTTGACTGGTTTCACATACAGCTTTTACTCAATATAACTAACCCGGGTAACCCAAGCTTGGTAAATGAACACTGGCCGGTAAGTAGCTTATTGGCCCAGAGCTGCAGGGCTTTATGGCAGGTAAACATTGGCCAGTACAGGCACACACACTCCTCCCACATAGCTCTCAACCTTCCATCCCTAAAATGAGGAACACTAGCCCTCATAATGTGGAACAAATGGGCAAAATGTGGAACACATACTAATGGCTTACTAGCAACATCAACTGGGAAGGACATAGGATGGTTAAAATATGCTGATTTTACTTGTAAAGAAGATCTTTTAAATAATGAATATGATTAATTTCTATTTACAATAGATTTCACTTAAAAAAATTCTTAACACTGAATGTGTGACAGAGTCTTTCAATGTGGAACTTTGAGGAACTTTAACTTTTTAAGACCCCAAATGAGGTACGTTCCTCATACTGAGGTACACGTGAGAGGTATGCCCTCCCACCATTAGCATGGGTCCCTATTTGGAGTGGGTTGGATCCTGAACTGATTTATCACTAGTGAAAAACGCATGGCCATTTGGTGACATTAGTCAATACAACTGAATCACTTAGAGCCGGTTGTTGCACCATTGACTGGCTAACCCCTACATGGAGCACAGTCTGTGATCTGTGTTATCCTATCTAGATGATACTGTGCATCACAGGTAATGCCCAAAATGGTTAATCTGCACCACTCATCTCCCTATAGGACATCAGTGAGTATCTGTGCTGCTGCCCAGAACTCCATTCTTGGGTGAGTTTGAGATGGAAGCACCCAGCATGTTGTAGGAGTTGAAAGAAACCCCACAGAGATGCCATACCTCTCAACCTCTTGGAGCAAGAAATCTGGACAAAGCCATATATAAAAGTGAGACAAAGGCCCAAAAATAGGGACATTTTTAAATACTGATCTTACAAACTTAGAAAGGTTGATAGAATAGCAGGTTTTGCATTAGCATAATTTTTTTTTAAGTCTTAAACTCAAATGTCTATCATTATTTTCTAACTTCAGTCTTTAATAATTTGCCAAAAGACCACAATTGTATGAAAAACAGACCAAAAATATGAAGCAAAAATCTGTACAGTTGAGAGGTATGACTGAGACACAAAGAGAATATTCAAACTCAATACAGGTATAGGCCGTAGGTCAGGTTCAAACTTTGCATCCTGTGCATGAGAAACAAAGACCTTAGCCATTATGCTAAATAGTTTCAACTGTCAACTGGTCTCATGACTTTCTTAGTCATATAGCTGGCAATTGAGGATTGAAAGAATGAAACTCTGTACCACAAGAACTACAGCTCACGGCCTTAAACATCTGTACCAGCTGTCCGTCTGAAATATTTACATGCTGTGCTGTCGGATGCAATGTGATGAAACTGAAATTCTGTAATACAAAGGTATTTAGTCATCTGATTGACAGCTATTTCAAGAAAGCCTGCTCATTGGGGCCAAGCAACTTTCAGGCATTGTAAGTTATAGTGTGCTTTCATATTTAACTACCTAGATTTAAGAGGATAGTGCAGAAGTTTCCCCTTGCTTGGAGGTGTGGATTGTTATGCTTCCATAGAAAAAAATCCATCCATCCAACCACAACCCCCTTTTTCCCATTTTAACACATGGGGTCAGGGTTTCACTTCAATAGTGACAATCATATAGCTCCAAGGTTTACACTGCCAGGTGGCTGAACATTATTATCTGGAATATCAGTTTGCTTGTCTGGTTGTTATAGATTCAAAGGAGTTTCATGGCACTTTAGTATTGTAGCAGCAAACACCTTCAATGTCCCTCAGACTGTACCCTCCTTTTCAAGGAGGGCTAGGCCATTTAGTCCTGAGGTAAATTTAAAGGCACCCAGCCAGTCATGCAAGTTTTGTTTGAAGGATGATAATGTATTGTGCTGCTTAACCTGCAGGTTCAGCTTATTCCAGAGAAGGGGAGCACTGTATAATGTGTCTGTCAGTTTTTATTCAGCTGCTAGTAAAGTTTTAGGTCCTTGATCCCTGTGTTTCTAAGCTATTACAGATACTACTACAGATAAAGTGGCTCCAAAATTATCTTGAGAATAGAACATTCCAGTATATCATCCCACATCACCATCTGCACAGGAGTTCCCCAAGGTTTACTGATGAGCTCTGTGCTATTGTCTTTGTGTATTAATAACTTCACTGAAGACTTTGCAACACTAGATGTACTAAACACAGAGCATTCTTCTATTAAAAACAGAACATTCCATCTTGACTACAGACTAACCTACGACAGTCCTTATCTGACTTATGAAAGTGGGCTTAACCTAATCATATTTTAATTAACCATAAAAAACAAATATTATGCTATTTTCATTCCCTTAAAATAACACACACACACACCTGCCTCATATTAACATTACAGGTAATGGTAACAATGTTATTCCCCGTGTATCATAATACAAAACCCTAGGTGTTACCCTAAATTCCTGTCTTATCTTTTCAAATCACAGACAAAGTCACTACTAAAGTATTCTTTCAACTTAAAGTTTCCTATAGAGTCTCTTATCTGCTTTTCCAATAGCCTGAATTGCTCTAGCCAGAAATGATGTTGTTCTTAAACTGGAATAAGAGCTACTACTTCTAACCTTTTACTCACCTACAACACCCAAAGGCTGCAAATAAAACATAATAAAATCTGCAAATTTGCCCTTCTGGTAGATGGTTGTTATCACTATGACCTCCTACAGTGACTAAAATGGTTGTGGTCACTGAAAGGGCGACCTATTTTCAGGGTAATCTTAATCTGTTTTTTTTTTTTTTTTTACAAAATACTAAAAAAGGGCTATTGCAAGCCCCTGAAAAGGAAACTTCCCATTAGAAGAGTAGTTACTAACCCTTGTTCTTTGACAACTTGTATTTAGCCATTTTTTTCAAAATTTTTTTTTATTTTTTTGACAAGAGTGATAACAGTAATAACATATTTACAATCAGAATTGAAACAAACTATTTACAAAGGCCATAACAAGAATATACGTTCATATACATTCAGGAAATCATCTAAAACTGTTTTAGTAATGATTGTAACTTTCCCCAAGCAATTAATTTGTGTGCTAAATTCTTTGTTTTAATTTTTAAACTAGATATTTATTTTTCACCTAGATTTGTGGCTAAATAAATAAATTAATTTCTAAAAGATATGAGAGAGTTAGTTTTCCAATTTTTTGTCACAACCTTTCTTGCAAGTATTGACCAAAGACAATGCGTTTGAGATCTGGGTATGACTTCTGGTATTGGTACATTAAATAAAATGAGATATTTTTAAATTTCACAATTATCATTCCATAAGGCCTTACAGAAACATTCAAATTCCTTCCAAAATTGAGATAATGTAATACATGCAACAATCAAATGGAACCAATCAGCTTCTGTTACTTTACACCTCCAACATTTCATATAATTTCTTTGTACATATTTGCAATTTTTTGAGATGTATAATAACTCATGTGAAGGAATATCCACGTGTATATTTTCCAGTAAGAAGAAATTGTTGTTTTTTGTACTGAGTTCAAAAGGAGTTTCTTGTTGTTAGTAGTAAAATCTCCATTATTTATTTTGGAGTATTCCCAAAAAGAAGCATTTGTAAAACTACAATCAGATCTAATAAATTTATATGTTAAGGATATAAATGAGGTGCCTTTCAAAGAACCATTAATTATATTAGTTAATAATTCTAAAGTTTTGGTATGTTGTTCAATGGGTTTTTAAAGAAAGTATAGTTTTGTTATGTATAAATTCTCTGCAAGTTTGTATATCTATCCAGTTATTATTATGTTGACTGTATCTAGTAATTAGATGGCTAGCTGGATAAATTCTATTGGTGGATAAGAATTGGTTCTAGTATACTAAATCATTATTCTTAAATTCAAGCATTTTATTTTTATCAAAGGAGATTAAACACTCATTTGTATAAGCAATAGAAACAATGGATATTAATAAGTTTTTAATTAACTGGCTTGATTGGGTGATTTTCATGAACTTTGCCATTATTAGATTAATAAAAGAGCAAAATTTTAACTTCTGCTTATCTTGTGTGTATTTTTTAAAGACCAAATAAAGGCATTTTTATGTATTGTAATAAGAGGATCAATTAGTATTTTATTATTGGTTAACAAAATGTTTTCATGTATTAGTTTCCATTATGAATTGTATGAGGAATTTAGCCATAAAAGAATTATATTAAAGATGGTAGCATTTATATAAAATTCAATATTAAGAAAGCTAATACCGCCTTCTTCCCAACTTGTCACATGACTTTGTAAGGATATTATGGGTTTTTGGGGATACCAAAGAAATGTTAATAAACTATTATTATTTTTTTGACACTTTCTTAGTTGGGGGAATGATTAAAGACTGACTTATATAAAGCATTTTAGGTAGCACTATAATTTTAATTAGCATTAGTCTGTCTTCAAAGGTAAAATAAAGTTTATTCCAGTTGTCTGTGAGATTGATAATTAAAAGTGTTAAAATATTGTAATTTGTAGTAATTGTATTCTTAAGAGTCAAATTAATTTGAACACCTAGTTATTTAATTTGTGTATTGTCCCAATTAAAGCATTTGTAACTCTTCATTTTCTTAGTTGTCTTTTTATTTTTTTAACAGTCTGGGTTTTGTTACGATTAAATTTTAGTCCTGACAAGTCTTCAAATAAATCTGAAGTGTTGAGTAGTTGATCCAAAGCTGTTTCAATGTCTCCACTAGTTAATAATAAATCATCAGCAAATAACTGAATCTTTGGAAATAAGTCAGTATTTAAATTATAACCTTTAATGTGGACATTATTCCTAATATAGTTGGCTAGTGGTTCTACAGCTAAAGCAAAAATAAAGGGGAAAGAGGGCAACCTTGTTTTGTTCCTTTTGTAAGTTTAAAGGAAAGGAATAAGAAAGAACTTATCTTTGCAAAAGAAACAGAGTCTTCATAAAGGTTTCTAATTAATTTTATAAAATGATTCTCCTTACTCTCCTTTCTCTAATGCTCTTCTCCCTCTCTTAACTATCATCATATCTAGTCCCTATCCCACCTATGATAAGCTCTCCTACAGATACTACCAATTACACCAATACGCAAATCACTACTCCCTACCCATCACTGCTCATTTCTTTCACACGGACAATATATTCTTTTTTAAACCTAAACTGTTTCAGACACAGCTATGCTTGTTAACATTAAACTTGCTCACAATTTAACCAAAATGAAATCCTATCTTTACTATACACTCCTCAAACTCTTCAGTGACATCCACTGTAACCCTTGTCCCAGCATCACTCAATCCCATCATCAACCCATATTCCAGGTTCATAAAATGTGCTTAAATTTATCCCAGTAAACATGCATAGCATGTGCAACAAAGTCTCTGAGTTGCATGCTTGGATAACTGCACAATCTCCTGATGTTCTAGTAATCACTGATACCTGGCTTAAATATTTTCAGAGCTGATTGTCTTAAAAGAAAAGGAGGGGGTGTTACAGTAATATATCCAAATTCTATCTCCTTAACCCCTCACAACCAATCCATACCCTCCTCTGACAGAGCCAAAATTTTGAAGACCTACCTTAACTTAAATAACAATAAAAGTCTCTGCATTAAAGCGTTATACATACACCATGGCAATAACTTATCAACTCTGGAAAGTATCCTATCATGGGTGTTGACACATATCTCTCTGGAAACAGTAATGCTAGGTGATGTCAACATTGACTGGCAGAAAGTTAGCTGTCAATTCCCCATAGATAGCATTAACCTATTTGGATTTTCTCAACTAATTACTCACCCAACCTTTGCCAACTCAGCAAACCAAAATGGCTCAATTATTGATTAGATTTTGGTCTCCCATCCTAGCAATTTCTCTCAATCCAAAAAACTTCCAGCCTCTGTTAGTGATCACCACCCCATTTTCACAACCAGGCTTATCTCTCATTCATGCAAACAACATACCTAAAAGACAGTTCGAGACTTATGCAACTTTGATGAGCAGGCCTTTACAAATATATTAAACTCCATTAATTGGTCTTTCCTTAAATACTTACCACTAGATGATGCAGTTGAACAGCTTAATTCTATATTCTTAAACACTTTAGACAGTTTAGCTCCCACCAGAAGGAAAAGAGTCAAAACCATCTCTACTCCTTGGCTTTCTGTCTATACCAGATTACTCATTCAAAAGAGATACAAGGCATTGATAACCTACCTAAAATATCTACAGCATTTCAAAGCATTGCATAACCTTGTAAAGAGGCAGGTTAATTTAGACAAAAAATAATTATATGCAAAGCCAGTAGATCAGCACAAATCCAGTCTCAAAACTTTCTGGCACACTATCAAAAACATCCTACATCCGGGAAGTCAGTCATCCCCCAACCCTTCTGTGATAGTACCCCCTCAAGCATAGCATCTCAGTTTAAGTCTTACTTCATAGATAGTATAGCTGTGATCACTAACAAATTCCCTCCATCACCCTCTACTTTCCCTAACTCCACATTCTCACTTCAACCAGTTCTCACTTCCTTTATCAAATCCCTGTTATGCAAACCCAAGCCATGTTCCCCCTCTGCAGATAATCTTCCTAATGAATTCATAAAACTGGCAGCTGTCTCAGTTGTTTACCCAGTCTCCATAATCATTAATAAGATCTATCAAGGAAGCTTATGTTCCCTCCCTGTGGGAAAAGTCCTTCATCCTTCCTCTCCACAAAGGTGGCACCTCCATAGAAATCTCTAACTATAGGCCAATTGCTGTTCTTTCACCACTATCAAAGCTTCTAGAGAAATGTATCCACAAACAATTTCTTCAGTACCTATTTCACAATAATCTTCTCTCTCCCACCCAACATGGATTCAGACCAGCACATAGCACTATCACTGCTCTACTGTCCTTTACTGACACTGTCAATAAAGCTCATGACTTAGGAAACTTTATCTCATGTTTGTTCTTAGATCTAGCCAAGGCCTTTGACACTGTCTCCTACCCCCAGCTCTTATCCCAACTATCTCTTCTGGGCTTAACTGAAACATCCTTACAATGGTTCACTAGTTGTCTCTCTAACAGATATCAATCCGTCAAATGGAATTCTAATTTCTCTCGTTACTTACCAATTAGCACCTGGTACCCCAAGACTCAATAATGGATCCACTCCTTTTCAACATTTTTGTTAATCTTAATACTGCCACCAACCAAGCCATCCTCATTCAGTATGCCAACATCTCTACTTTAATCCCCTCTGCCAGCAATCTTGCTCATCTACTGAGCTTAACTCAAGAAGCATTTGATTTTGTTGAGTCCTGGTTCACCAACAACCATCTGCTACTTAATCCAAAAAAAAAAAAACTTCTACTATTTTTAGTAAAACAATTTCCTCCAGATACCTCTAACTTTACTATTACTTCTCTGAATAATGCTTCAGTAGATGTGGTTTCACACACTAAACTGTTAGGTGTAACTATTGACAACAATCTTAAGTTTGACCTACATATCAACAACAACATAAAAAAAACTATTGACAACAATCTTAAGTTTGACCTACATATCAACAACAACATAAAAAAACTAATAAAAAATTGGGCATGATGTATAGGGTTAATAAATTAATTTCCAACACTTATTTCTTACTCTCCCTTCTTTGTACTTCACCTATTTTAACCAATCTTCACTATTCCTTCAAAGTAAAACTTAGTCAGTACTAAAATAAAATAGTTAATTTGCCACAGGGCAGACCCACTACTCTCACCACTGCTCTGCTCTCAAGTCCCTAAATTGTATCAAACTACCCCACCTTCTAACCTTTAATCAACTTACACGAACACACAAAATACTGTACAACTCTATCCCATGACCTACATTCTTCTCACAAGTATCTACTATATCTACAAACCAGTAGTGTCTGTACTCTCACTGTGTTGCCAAATCATGGAATAGCATTTCAGAATCAGTCAGACTTGCACCTCAGTACTCTTCCTTCAAGACTAGCCTGAAAGAACATCTAACCAATAACTGGATCTGCCCATGCTCACACCATCTTAGTACTCATTACTATTTCCTTTTCCCCGGTCTTAATGTACTTTCTCTTGATGTATCCTACTTCCCTTCCTGCATTACCTTCCTTCTAGCCTCACTTTTCAGTAATTCCTCAACCGTCTAATGTTCTTTCATTCTATTCTTACTTTACCCATTACTTATCCAGGAAATTGACTGAAATCCTGCAAAATTCTCTAACCAGAAAGTGTATTTAGTGTGTCACAATGTATTACTTATTGTATCATATATTCTTCATGCATTGTTATGTAACATTCATATTAAAAATTTCTCTTGTACCTTGTATATAATGGGTGTTCAACTTATTGCTTTCTTTTTATCATATCCACAAATTGTAATGCTGCTTTTTATCTTAGTCACCTCCTTTTTTCATGTGTGTAGCATGTCCTTACAATATTGTTTATTTTTACTGTATCCACAAACTGTATTGTCGAGTTATTGTCTTAGTCTTTGTAACCAATGTCAATTTGTAATTCTGTGTAATATGTACTCTGGAACTTTTCTCCCAAGCCTAAGCTGAAAACGGGCTCATACCCAGTCAGACTTTCCCGGTAAACAAATGTCAAATAAATAAATTAATTAAAGACACAAATGAGTTGTTTTCCATAACATCAATGCGTTTTCCAATAATAGATGTGAGGGTGAGTGGCCGACAGTTATTTATCCTTATCCTGTAAAATACTTCCAGCCCCTTGTATGTGTATATATATATATATATATATATATATATATATATATATATGTGTGTGTATATATATATATATATATATATATATATATATATATATATATATGTGTGTGTATATATATATATATATATATATATATATATATATATGTGTGTGTGTGTGTGTGTGTGTTTTTTTTTTTTTTTTTAGATAGATAAGTACATATCTTCATGCTTGTGGGAACCACATCAGGTGATAAGTAACTGACCAATCTAGTATAACTGCAGTTAGTTGACCAAAAACAGAGTAGTATGTTGTTGGGATCCATGCAGGAATTCATCTGAATTTTTGCCAGGGAGGTGGTAACCAGTTCCAGTGACAAGTTTTGACTGGAAGTATTTTCCAATAGCACAACTAAAGAACACGGATAGTTATGCTTTATTTCTTTACGTACTTCACTTTAGTGGTGAAGTGCAGATTGAATGTATTTGCTAACTTTATGCCTGGTTGTAAAATTCTACCCTCATGAGAGATTGGTTCTTGAGTGACTGCAGAACCCCTTGCACATGTTGACACATCAGAAAACAAAATCCTACTGCCTTTCACTCAGCTAAGTTATTTTCATGCATTTTGTTCATCTTCTTCAGTGAGTCTTTTAATTTTGTGTTCATGCTGTGATATGCTTTCTTAGTAAAAGTGGTAATAAATCTCTTCCAAATTATATATTTTCTTTTTTTTTTCTTCCTCAGTCATTTTGAATGCATGGGCTGCCACCAAATTGGGGTAGAGTTAGGGTCACCTCTTTTTTTTTTTTTTTACAACCATTTTCCTACAGTTGTTTACATTCTGAAAACAGGTATATTCAAAAGACTTTCACACAGTCCCTATTCAAATATTTTTCACTCATGATGTCTAAGGAATTGATTCTGTTCATGAACCCATTACTATGAATCTTAGTCCTGTCATAAGCAGACCTAGGATATTGAGATGAAGGCATGTGGACTCAAACAGAAAACTGAAAATATAAATGGTCAGTTACTTCATGGAAAGAAATATTTACAGCCTTGTTTGATATATTAGCTATGAGTAGATCAAGAATATTATATTTTCTCTTGTTGGAAAATTGATAAGTTGAACCATATTCCTTACTAACAACAGTTCACAAAACTCTCTTTCCATGGCAGGTAATTGTGTGCTTTCCAACCAGTTAATATTGCAGAAATTAATGTTACCTAAAAATAAGATTATGTCCACAAAATGTCCTAGTTCTTCAGTGTATTTAATTTTATCCCATGTTGAAATGCATGGACTCTGCTTACATGCCAGTATTCATAGATGGGTGCCAAAGGGCTCAACTACAACATTATTATAATTTTTGTATTATTGTCTATAAATGTAGACAGTGATCTCTTATAAATCTGTACTTTTAGGTTGCAGCTAAAAATGGTCTTCGGATTAGCCCACCTACTTCTTCTTTCGGCTTTTCCCGGTTAGGGGTCGCCACAGTGGATCACATGCCTGCTCATCATTGCCAGTGGAGTTTTACAGTGTCGAGTTGCCAGCCCAGCGCCCAACCTTCCACAGAAGGCACACACATGCACTCACACCTAGGGCCAATTTAGAGTGTCCATTCCACCTACAGCATGTCTTTGGGATGTGAGAGGAAACCGGAGCACCTGGAGGAAACCCATGCGACCACAGGGAGGACATGTAGACTCCGCACAGAAGGCACCCCAGCCGAGGATCGAACCAGGGAACCTCTTGCTGTGAGGCAACAACACTAACTGGGACTAGCCCACCTATACAGGTAGTAAATAGTAAATAAAATTAGACTTGCTGAGATATAGAAAATCAAAGACAGCAGAGTCTCTAATTGTGCAGTAAGCAAGGCACAGATTGTCACTTAAGAGTCTATAAGGTACTGGGTTAAAGGATGGAGCTTCTAGCCTCTGTAGGTAGCCCAGGCTCTATTAGCTTGAAAATTCCTTGGAATCCTCTGGGATTTCTCCAATTGTTTCATTTAGTAATGGAGTATTGTCTACACTCTGTGTAGAGGATACAGGTTGTTTGCCAAATGAAACATTACTATTTTTTTTGTATCTAATCTGAGCCCTGTTTTAGTGCACCATGTATTAACTAAAGTAAGTTATTTTAGAAAGGTACAGGGGTCATATGGAGTCTTAACAATAACACCAAGTTTGCAGTCATATGGAAACTTAGTTAACCAGAGGTCTTGGTTTTCAGTGGGAGATCTGAGAAGTAAATGCCAAAAAAATGAGGGGTCCCAATGCATAGCACTGTGGATTCTGCCGCTTACCTTTTGTACTTTCAGATGAGGAACCTACCACACAAAGTATGTGGGTTCTGTCTTTTAGGCAGATTTCTATCTATCTCCCCATGTGAGAATCAATATTCAAAGCATTTACAATGCTTGCATATGGTGTATGATGCCAGATGCTTTGGCTAGGTCATGATACACTGCATGAACAACATGACCAATGTCAAAAACCTGTGTGACAACTCTTGAAGAAGTTAACTAAATTTAATAGGCAAGATCTCCTTTGATGAAACTTACTGCTGAGTGTTTAGCCTAAGGAGATTTTTTATTGTCGTAACTGATGAGATCAGTTGTACTACTTTCTATAGTTTCGCAGATCAAGTTTTGTAAGGCAGATGGGTCTACAATTAACCAGGGTTCTTGGTTTGTGCACCATAATGGTGAGGTTTCATCTCTGCAGTGCACCATAATTTGGGAACAAATTGTGCAGCTAAGCTTATGTTAAACACTTTGAAGAGAGGTGTAGTGAAGGCTTGTTTGGTGTTCTTTATTAAACATGAATTTGTTTTTTCAAGTCCTAGGAAGGAAATATTTTTGGTCTTTGATGGCATGTTTATTTGTGATAATATGGGGTATGTGGGAGTCTGTGCTATGTGGAGTCTTGACTGATGTTTCAAGGGTGACATTTTCCCCTAAACTTGTTTGCTCATATTTTTGTGATACCTGTTGGATCAGACTGGGTGGTTCCATTTTAGATGAGGTCTTAGCATTGTTGAGTATTGTTCCTTTGCTTCCTCATGTAAGTGAAGAAGGACTTGTAGTTCTCCTACCTTCAGAAGTTAGACTAAGTCAATGGGTTGTTTTACTAGATCTAACAGTATTTTTCAGTTTCCTGATAGTATTTGTATACTGTCCTTGTTGTGAGGAGTTTTGGATCAATTGTATAATTTAATGAATTTGTTTCTGTTGTTGTAAAGTTTATTTATGTTGGTTGACCACCAGGGTGAATTGTTTTTAAATCTCTCATTGTATTTTGTTCTGGTTGTGACTGGTAATTCTACACATTTGTCTAAGTGGGTGTAGATTTCCTTTGTATAATTGACTGCTGTGTCAGCATCTGAACTGGTACTGTCATGGGTACATTTTGAGATTTTGCCATTTAATTGTACGATGTATGCCTATTTGAATTTCTTAAATTCAGCTATAGTTTCAGGGCTTTGTAGATTTGGAGGACAGATCTCACAAATTTATAGTCTGACTTAACCTGAAGAGAAGAGACCAAAGGAATAGTACCTGTACAGCCTGTAACCGTGAGGACTAGATATAGGATATTATTTCCTCTAGTGCTTTATTAACTATCTGTTCAAGGGAATGTTTCTTAGCTATGTCCAAGAACTTCTGCGCTTACTCTGCATCGGAGGTATAGGTGCTACAGTTAATTGCAGGGTTGCCAAGTCTCCCAAAATAATGGAGCTCTTGTTAATAGAGTTTTCTTTTAATACTTATCACCTGTCGGCATGGTGGGTAGCAAACTAAAAATTGATAGATTGTCTTAGTTATGGTGATCTAGAATTGTAGGAGTTCTGTATGTAGGTCTCTGGGAATCTGCCTGGAAATAATATGATCCTTAACAAATATGGAGATGCTACCACAGTTATGTCAGCCCTGAAGGCATGGTAGGTGCACAACCCAAGTATGGGAGAGTGCTGTCTTTAAGTTTAAACAAAGTCTCAGGAGTTACACAATCGCAAATATGTTCAAGATGCTGGATAGCCTCAGTATCTCTCAGTTTGCTGTTGAGACTTCTGGTGTTGAAAATAGCCACCTTAATGGATCCAAACTGGGGCTTCATGAATTTGCTATGATGGAATGTCCATAAACTGGATAAAAAAGTACCATGGAGGCAGCAAAGGCTTTAGCCATTATGTAGAAGTCTTTGAAAGAGAGGCACAGGCCTTCCATTTTTAATCAAATTGGGCTAACACTTGTTCTTCCCACACTGATACATACTGTCGGTCATTCTTCCCACGCTGATACATACTGTCGGTCATTCTTCCTATGCTGATACATACTGTCAGCCATTCTTCCCACACTGATACATAATGTCAGCCATTCTTCCCACACTGATACATACTGTCAGCCATTCTTCCCACACTGATACATACTGTCGGTCATTCTTCCCATGCTGATACATACTGTCGGTCATTCTTCCCATGCTGATACATACTGTCGGTCATTCTTCCTATGCTGATGCATACTGTCAGTCATTCTTCCCATGCTGATACATACTGTCGGTCATTCTTTCCACACTGATGCATACTGTCAGCCATTCTTCCCACACTGATACATACTGTCAGTCATTCTTCCCACACTGATACATGCTGTCAGTCATTCTTCCACGCTGATACATACTGTCAGCCATTCTTCTCACACTAATGCATACTGTTCAACTTTCTTCCCACGCTGATACATACTGTCAGCTATTCTTCTCACACTGATGCATACTGGATCTCCCTAGAGTGACACACAAATATTCATCCAATTGTTGAAGCCATTTATCTTTTCTTTGCTCTAAGGTATCACTCTTGATAAAAATTAGGGTCCCACTCAGAACCAAAGTTATACCTGCATTTGTCATATGCATAGAAATTTCTGACATGGCTCTCTGCATACCTGTTGGGTTTTGTGCCCCAGGGCATTAACTTCCACATGAACCACCACCATATTGTAGTCAAATGTGCCCTTAGAAATGATTTTCAGGTCCTTGCAACATAAGTGATTCTCACATCTGAAAGAAAAGTGACTGCAAATCTTGTCCACACTTGTGAATGGAGAATATGTATGCCTATCAACTGACTCACCAATCGGCAAGACATTTTTGTTAGAATGCTTAGGAGTTCAGAATTGGGAGCAACCTGACACTTGGTCACTTAATGCTGCAGGTATGCATGGAGAAGATGAGTTAGGTAATTTTTACCAAGACCTGTTTGTATTAGTTCTAGGAGTTTTTAGTAAAGATTTTTAACAGGCTCAGCATATGGTATTTTAATGTGATTTTATTTAAGGTTTGATGGCAGTGACGGTGATGGTGTGAGTGCGTGATGCTCACTATGCATGGTTTAAGGTGAGAGGTATGTCTCCAAATTACTTAAATATCTGTACTTCTTGTAGACAAAGTTATTTGTGTTCTGTACAGTTTAGAATCACTGTGCAGAAGGCAGTCCCTGGGAGCATCAGTTGCTAAGAGGCTGGCAACAGTAGCAAAACAAGTTAGCTAACCTTTCATTATGTCCAGTGCTGCAAGTATTAGGTGGAAAAGTACACAGGTAAGGCAAATGCGATTAAGGAACTTCATGTAATTTAAATTATGGAAAAGAGCATTGGCTAACCTATTTGTAGTGACTAAGTAAGTTAGTTCTAGTTTGTAGGATATTGCACAGGCTAAACAAGTTGAATGAGCAGGTGGTTTTGTGGGGGGGGGGCAGTAAATTGGAATGTATATTTGTTTTTAGGAAGTGAAGGAAGGGAGAAGTTGTGGGTGGGGATTGAGAGCTGGAAACTGCAGGAATAACTTCAATAAAAGATGCTACCCAGGTTCCAGCACCGTTCCATGCAAAAGACTACTGATTATTGGTGGAAAGTGGCATTTCAGAAACAGCTAGCTTAAAAGACAATAAGCCAAACAAGGCAGCCAAAATCCCCACTGAAGTTGCAGAATGCTTATTCAAGCTAAAAAATCGATCCAAAAGTAGTCCAAGTGCAAAACACAGCTTTATTAATAACCACATAATCCAGATAAGACATTTCAGAAACAGAGGGAAGTGGCTAGTCTTAATTTGTTGTAAGACAGTAGCTCAAGGTATTGAATATTGACATGTAACACTGCTTGGGGTAACATACTCATAGATTTGGAGAACAGACAATAATGTTTTTTGGGAGTAATACAGATAGAAGGTGAACATTCAGATGTAATCACCTGTGTCTCTTTAGTGAACTTTGCAATCACATTGTCTACTGCACAGTCTCACACAGCTTTGCCAAATTTAAAATGAAGTGCCAAAGATTCAAAGAAAACCCTAAACTCAGCAGTCAATACCAATTACATTTCCAAACTGCCTCTAACGAGAGCATGTCAGTGGATCAACAACCATCTCTTCGAGTGCCAGTAGAAAAAATATGGTCAGAATAAGTTTCACCAACAGTGGAATTTTCTTTTTTTCATTTTTCTCTGCAGTTGTGCAACATTGGAATTGGCATGTATGTTTTGAAGGTCTTGGGGTAGTCTCCTCAACATGGAGGGTGCAGGGAGGCTCACTCATCTCTCAACAAAAATAACTTAGCTGTGAGTTTTGCTGAAAGTTGTTTCAGACATTTTTTTTTCAGTTGATTGGCTCTTGATCAGAGAGTTGTTGACTTAACGGCATGAATCCTTACCAAGTAATTAAACACCTTAAACTAGCTTGGCTGTCTATTTTAGAGAAAAAAACATGCTTTAATTCTAATAGCTGGACCACTGAAAAAGCACAAATAGTGTAGCTATTAACGGGAATTTGTCAAACAAGAGTTTATAAGATCTTAAAACACTTAACTCAGTTGTCATAGGGTCTGAATGAGGACAATGATAAAATAATTTAAACTGATAAAAACAAATAGTTTAAACCAATACAAAAATAAGTTGAAACAGCTACGAGTCGTTAACAAAATAATTTAAATCTGAAAAAAGTCAAAGATCATTAGAAGCAGTGACCCAGTTGTTGCAAGGTCTGCAGTCCAGCAACTGATAGTTTGGAAGGCTTAAAAGTTAGCTTAGCAACTTATGTATTTAAAACAAATGCAAGATTAAAAAAAGAAGTTATCTTAACTCAAAAGTCAATAGCAGTTGTGCTTAATGACTGAGACTTGGAATGGTCTCACCTCTCTATCAGCACCAAAACACAAGACCATCCTTTCATGTACATTCATGTACACATTTTTACATGCATAATTTTATGTATTTTTTCCACCATTGCTTTTCTATTAACTTTACTGCACTTCAGCCTTTACTAACAATTGTCGTATAATAGACACAGACAACATCACTGGAGTTAAATGGTGACAGCCAAGAATTTATAGCCAGATTGCTTCCAGTTTAAATTCAGGAGCTGTGCACAAGGGCAGGATCTTCTGGGAGTCCTTGTTTTAAACCAGTTTGTACCACAGTTCCCTAACCTAATCCAGCCTTACTCAACATCACATCAAGGGCCCATTATCCTCCATATCATCATTTCCATATAGTTCACAAACAGGCTGCCATACAATCTACCAAAGTAGAACTGGCTAATAAGTACCCTACCATCTGACAGGGCTGTTTGGTGGGAGAGTCAGTCAGTCTCTGACCACCCCAACTTACCTGGATCTCCCTTGCCAATCCTACCTTCCACCACCAAAGGTGGAGGGGAATTCTCCTTATTCACAAAGCAAATTTCTTAATACTCTGTAGCCCTGCCCTTAAGCCGGAACAAAAAGCCTCCATCCCTTGTAATGACTAGTAGAACCCCTTAATACATTGGTGGACATTTACCTTTTATGTAGAGTTGACTTATGTAAACTCCACCAGTCTCTGCCATGAGTTGTATCCAAGGTGGCATTAATCCTTCATCAAATCCTTGCTGCTACTCTGATGGCTGTGGCTGTATGCTATTTCAACCTCTGAATCACCTCATAGGTTCTTGCTAAGCTAAAAGTTTGCGGCTCGTGGAGGTGGTGCGAGCTGGATAAAGTGTCTCGACAGGAGAGAAGCAGCGACGCTGGCAGGTGTATTCCATTATTGGTGGTGAGTTCTGCAGTGTTCTTATCGTATAAGCTAAAAGTTTGCTACTACACAACTGGATCTTTTACAATTTTATCTAAGATCAGAAGAGACCATCAAAAAGCTCAGCCACTCTGCCCAGTACTGGTGGGAAACAACTGGCAGTGCCACTCCCCCAATTGAGTAGCACCCATCCAGTCATCCAGACTATTTTTAAATGTTGCTAGGGAAGTACTGTGCTTGATGGGCAAGGACAGTCTATTCCAGAAACACAAAATATGTTAGGTTAAGTATCTGTCATGCTATCTGGTCTTGTTAATGTGACAGTGCAGGTTTAGGTCGCTAGAGCAGTTTTGTTTTTCCACTTGTTTTATTTAATTGAAGTAGTTCAAAGAGTGTTTGGTCATTCATAGCACTGAATAATCAGAGATAATCACTCAGGAGTCTGTATTAGAGTGAGTAGAATGACAGAGCTTTTCATCTGACAGAGTAATCAATAGTAATGAGAACTGAGATCGTTTTGGTGAGGAAATGTTGAGGTCTCTCAAGCTGGTTTTTAATTTTGGAAACTGTCAAAAGAACTCTGTTCAATTTTCAGAACGGGAAGTGTGATTGGGAATGGAGGAGGAGGGTGGTTTCAGTGAAGTTGGAAGAGAATTTCTCTGCAAGAATATTAGCAATGTCCTTGTATTCAGAGAAGTAGATATCATTTGAGATAAGTTCAGTACATCTCTGTAGGTTACTTCTAATCTTCCTAATACAGATAAAGAAGACTGTATCGTATATTTTTAATTAATTCCAGTCCTGAATTCTTAGTTGGCCTTCCCTTTCCTAATGCTGAGTTTGAGAGATATAGTTGCTAGTTTTAAATCCTTATTATAATGATGAAATGGATACCTTTCACTGATGACTAGGAATTGTTTTCTTTTTATTATAGAGTTTGTTGATGTGGTAGTTCCACCCATGTGGATTTAGTCCTAAACGTTGCATTATGCTTACTCCAGACTGGTATGGATGCTTTAATGTATCTAGCCAAGAGGGAGTAAAATTTAGAATAATAAGCATCAGCCTTGGTTACAAGATTTGTTAAGGAGCTATACCATTTGTAACTATCAATGAGATCAGTAAATAATCAGTCTTGGAGTAAGGATTAGGGCGGGTGTATCAAGCAGGCCGGTACGACTGGGAGAAATGTTGATGACGACAAGAATAAGAAGATTAACATCTCTGGTGGGTATGGAGACAGTTTGGACAACTACATTGGTGTTTATAAAGTCCAGAAATCTCTAGGCAGATTTGTTGGTAGTAAATGTTTGCCAGTTTACATGTGGGTAGTTGAAGACAATAAAAAGTATATGTGGTTCGAGTGCTATCTTTTCTGACTGGTTTAATGTATTCTGCATTCCCAAAAGGGGTCATAGATGGAGAATTGTAATTGTTTGTAATGTGGCAATTATTTTTATTAAGTACAACTCGCACTTCAACAGTTTCTGATTTGTATCATGAAATCTGGTGAGGAACAATGAAATTATGAATAGTTGCAAATACTTCCCAACAATATCCAATGGATCTGAATGCATGATAGGTAGTGCTCCCTGGAATACAGGGAAGGCCATTACTGCATTGAAATTAAATTATTGTAATTACAAAGGTGCTGATGTCCTCGATGCTAGGAAGGCCTCAGGTTCAGAGCTTTTGTTGTATAGGCTTCTGGCATTTAGCAGTGTTATCTTAATATTATTCTGATTGGAGATAACTGCATTGTGATATCTAACAGGTGAACTGTGCCTAAAGAAGGCACTATGGCAGAAACAAAGGGTTTAGATGGTACGTGAAAATCAAGAGGTAAGTGATTCAGACCATCCCTGGCAAAACAGATGGGTCTGTTGATCATTTCTCCCATCCCGACACATACTGGATCTTTGTGGAACAACACCAGTTATTAAAACCAACTATTTAACCCTTGAATTTAAGCATCATTCTTGGTGATGGTAGAATGCTGCTCAATGCCAGATCTAAGAGCTTGACAATGTCTCACTGAATCTCCCATGGGATGGAACACCTATGATCATTCACCCATACATGGGCATCTACAAGGTCACAACTGTATCTGGTACCTAAGAACCTTAGTGATATCCCTAATCCTTGTACCAGAGAGGCAGCAAACTGTCACCCTATATTTAGCTAACCTGGAAAGTGTTGTGTCTGCATATCTTACAAAGGAGTGAGCAATGACTAAAACATTTCTGAGAATGCTGCAAGCATATGGGACATTAAGGGTACAGGCTTGCAGCACAGGCAAGTTCCTGTAAAAGCAGGTGTGGATGTGGAGTATGGTATCAATATTTGTGCTAGGTAGCTGAGGTAAGCTAGTAGTACATCTAGGAGGTCTGTGAGGCTCAGGCAAGGATTCCATTATTACCTTATCATAAATGGAAGTAATATCTTGGTGCTGTGTCAGTGTAGTGTGGTTGTGCTGCAGTTTACTAACAGTGGGTGGAATATAGAGACTAGCCATCAATTTAGATCAGTAGGTAGATCCCTCACAAGCAGAACTGGTATGTGTTAGAAGTGGGTGGTTGTCAGTAAATATGAGATAATTGCTACAAGACATGAGTGGTTGTCAGTAAACAAGAGATAATTGCTACAAGAAGTGGATGGTTGTCAGTAAATATGAGGTACTTGCTACACTGTCTCTGAAAAATGAGAGCTAGCAGATTGGTTAAGAAAGAGGCTAAAGCTAACTGGGACTACACGCTGACAGTTATTTATTATTTTTTTTTTTGGAGTGAGGACTATTAATTGCTCAAATTGACAAAGACTATATGGCATAGGACTAAAGTCAGAGAAAAAGTCAAAGTTAAGGACAAACCATATATAACCAGGTTAGTTACAGTAGTAATGGAGTTCAGTTTTGAGTTAGATTTTGTCTAAGTAAACTTTGCTTACACCTGATGTTAACTATGGGTAATCAATAATCTAGGTCTATGGAATACAATGGAAAGATAAATGAATAAATCTCTTTAGGGAGAGTGCTTCCTCTAAAAGATACCATTGTGCTTACTAGAAGATTTTGCGAAAGAAGAGTGAGAGGGAAGTTTGTAGTCAGATTAACATAAGGGGTAGACAATCTGAGATCCACTGAATTTAAGAACATAAGGACACACCCTGGGAGACAAAGCTTTGTTCTGTCCTAACCAGAACCTTTAATTGAAAATACTGCACCAAGAAATGCACACCAAAATCAAGCAGGAAGTATTGTAAAGAAAATAAACTAAGAAATGTACATTTTGCACACAGCAGTCTGTTTTATTGCAGTCAGATTTCTCTTGGGCACCTTGGAGCATTTGCTTTCCATTTAAATAGAACTCAGTTCACAGATGATTAGCTTCTAAAGCCCATGACTCATTAGGAGATGCAGCTTTGTTCCTCCTAAGCAGAACTTTTAGTAGTTTTAAAATGCTGCACCCCAAATAAACACTGCAGTCAAGCAAGAAACAATGCAAAGAAAATAAACCAAGAAATGTACCTTTCCAGGACCATAACAGCTGAGCTTGTGTCCTTTCTGTTTTCTTAAGAATACTACCTTTTGTTACATTACTACCATCAACTATCCAACTGCACATGCCATATATCAGTACTTAAGTGAGTAAGATCTTACCCGGATTACCCCTAGATTTTGCACATTTGTGCCAGCCTTAGCTTTCACTATGCAGACCTTTTGTATTCCATTGCAGCCATCTCTACAAATGTTTCATATAAGAATGTGCCTTAGGACTTGGTTTTGCAGCATAAAAGATGATGATAGGCATGTTTTAATATGCTTTGTAAGCAGAGGAATTCCATCCTCCCAGTTACTAGATGCTCTTTCATGATTCCCCTACCCATTGTGCATGGGGGACACCCCTATCTTAACTGAGTGCAGGGTATGTCTTCAGTGGTCTAGCCCAGAAAACATGACTGATCTTTTTAGTACTGCCCTCACCTGAAACTGTCTGATCAGGGTATTCTTCTGTTGGCAGAAAATGAACCTTCCTTAGTGACCTTCCATGCTTGGTATGCTCATCCTTCCACATAGTACCCGCTAGAGTATGTAAACATATCCACTGCCCGTTTGACTCTTAGCCTGTCTTTGACTTGGATACCCATATATTTACTCCTGTGTCTGAAATTCTCAAATCTTGTTGATGCAAGGTTATAGCATGCCCTGTCTAGCCATTTAGTTGCACTATTTCCAACCATCTGTGCATGACTCATTGTCTGCAACTTCATGTTCTGATTATTCAAAACAATAGTTTTTTTTTCCTTTTTAGCATTATACTGCACTAATTCTTATCAATTAAATGTTCCACACAGGACTGTTAAATACAAGGCTCTGAAAAATCAAACCTCATTCTCATAATGACATACCTTTTGGAGTTTGTCCCATAAGGCTCGCATGTAGGACAACTGGGTACCTTCTGTCTGGGTTGTATGGGAAGCTCCTTCCCAAAGTTTAATATGCATCTTATCAGACTTGCTTTTGTGGACTGTACCCTCTCCAGCTTTGTGCAGCCAGCAGTTTCCTACCTTCCCTTGCTCCAACCTGCCTCCAGAATTTACAAGATGTAGGTCTCCATTGCTTTACTGTAATGAGTCTCATTACTGGCCAACCTTGCACCTTCCTAATGTCTATAAAGTGCTGTAATCACTTTTTGCAAGCCACTCAAATACCTGTACTGCAGGCATTATTTATCAGTTTAGCAGTAACTCACAAGTGGGTATGGATATAACAGAATTTCCCCACGGTTGGCGTGATTTGATCATGAAAATGAAGCCTAAGTGATGAAATGAGGCTGACTATGGGTAAATCCTTAAATCCTGTGTTACCTACATCCAAGAGTGGGTTATTACTGTTATACAATGACATTGTTTAAAAAAGGAACTGCTTACCTTTCTTAAGTAATGTCTTTATGTAACAGCACTGTAGTGTTCCTCCACATTATTTCATGTTTACTGATGTACTGCACATGCATATGAGACATACGTTCCCATGCTTGCACAGGACATCAGTACAGTGCAGTGCAGGGGACACAGCGGAGAAGAGAGAATCTCAGTTGCTGTTTATTTATTTATTTATTTTTAACTGCAGAGATTTTCCAAGGGACATTGCAGAAATACAAGGAAAATCGGATGCAGTTCTGATTCTTTAGTTCTGCAGAATGTACCTGATTTTCCTCATATTTTGCTCTGTCTGTCAACCTATACCAATAGAAAGTCTGGCTGTTTCAGTGGTTGGACTTTTTTCTATTGGTCTATCCTCATTTTACAATAGCTATGCTGGTTGGGCTGTCCAGTCAGTGTACTACCTTTCGAATAGCAATGATCCGTTATTATATAATTGCCATTCTTATATGTCCACTGATTGGATTATTGAATTTCTACCTGCTCTGGCATTGGTATTGTTCCCAGTGCTAGTCTGTTGAACCAAATCCACTGTGAATGCGAAAACAGAATCAGCTTATGAGTTATATAATTCTTGTATGTACTGTGTTCTGATTGTGCTCCAATATAAGCAACATAGTATAAAATGCCTAATTAATCTACCCATCACCCCTTTCCTTCCCAGCTATTGTACATGGTATGAACTAAACATATGTCCAGCCTGAGCCATGCTACCTTGTCTGACAGTTTTTTTTTTTTATGTAGCTCTGGGAAGAACTCCAGGTCTGTAGGGATTAAGTGAACCTTGCTGCTAATTACGCTTGGCCACTTACTACTGAACCAGCCTGCTGTAAAGTACTCCCCATGCCAATAATAGTTATGTCTATGCATTTATTTTATTTTCATTTATTGCTTTCTATTTGTTTACTGAGGTAGAGCACCGATCCTTCTAGACCATTTTCAAGCTGTGTTTGAGGCATACATGACATTTCTAATCAGGTAGAAAATAACACATACGAGCTCATACCTGTCACAGTGTAATGTTATTCTTGTTAGGCAGAAACTAAAATGTTAATACAATTACAGTTGCACATACTATAGTTCTAGTGTATCTGTGACATTGTGAAATAGAATATGCAAATTGTAAACAACTATAATTACCTTGTAATACAAAACCTATGTTGAAATGGTACATTTTGAATTTATGCGTGTTTGTACCTACTTCCTCACCAGTGCTAACTTGCTGCCAAAATGCTGTCCCACTGAATTAACATATGAACATCAGCTCCACTTCTAAATTGTTTTTCATACTCCTAGTTATCATAACTCTATGATATGACCCTGCCCCTTTAGCTACTAGCCAGTGCGTACATGACTTGTCTGTAGGAATCACTCCGCATGCAAAATCCAACAAGTCCTTTAATTCCTGTAACATTTTTCATATTGTCTTCTCTTTACCCTAAACCTGACAATGATTTATTTTAGCAGGTTAACCTATTTTTCTTGTAGGTGGCATAAGTCTGCCCTGCTGCCTGTTTCTAGCTCTAGTAAGAGTATCCTGATTAATGGTCTTCCACCTTCTCAGCTGCCAGGGGGCTTCTACGTCCCTAAATATTTTCTCAAACCTTTTGCGTGACTGCTGGCACTGGTGTGAAGTAGCTTTTCAAAGAATGTCATCCAGGTAATGCACTGTGCTGTCTGCCTTCTGTGATGCAACCAGAAGTAATTCACTATTTTTACCAATGGTCAAATAGACCTCATTTAGTTACAGTTCATAACTTAAACTTGAAATGTGCACCTCCTCTAATTTTTAAGCAGTCATTACTGCAATACCTTCTTATTCCATAATAGTTCCACACAATATGATCTACATTATGCAGTTATATGATCATAAAGTACAACCTTCTGATTTTGAACTTTGCCCCATAAGATTTTCTTAAAACACCTTTCTGTCTGTCATAATAAAAGCATCTCAGCCCACATTATTTACTTCCTTCCACAGCAGACTGCATCATCGTGTAACTGAGTCTGCTATGCTTTCCCCCAGCTCACTGCTTGCCTCAGTAATATGTCTGGTATGGCAACATCATCAGACACTGCTGTCAAATGCAGACTCATGTGTCATCCTATATGACCCATCCTGGCAAACATCTGCTTACTTATCTCAACCTCTCTTTGTTTTGCTGACCTGTTGAATGAATCTGGATCCCGAAAACCAAGGCATTTATTGCCTTTCAGATGTAATGAAACTAATCCAAACCATATCTTTAGCTATGATCAAAAGAAGTAAAGAAAAAAAGTAAGCAAGGGCTCTTTCATCTACAGCTGTGTATTGTCTGATAAGTACCTGCTTATTTATCTGTCCATCTCCATATACATTTATATACTTATTTAACCAGGTGTTAGCCAAGTAAAAGTGCTGCTCATCAGAGTAATTTCCACCATGACTCTTGCTCCATGAGAAAAGCCACTAATGGCTGTTTGCACTTGAACACTAGATTGTGCCTGCTGCCAGGCATGCATACATAGTTTAATTGTGTCAAGTGAAGTTAACAGATCACACTTAGAGTGCATTGACCACTGACAAAAAGTATACATTCAATGATAGCTGAGATACAACAGCTAGGTAGCTGCTTTACTGCTGTTTTTACCTGAGTACAAGGCTAATTAGAACACACCTATAGGCTATGGCCATATACTTCGGCCTTAGATCAGCTCCTTCCCCCTTGTCTTTTTTGTTTTTCATGATAGATTTCTATCAAGCTGCTTAAACTTCTTTGGTATCCTCTTTCCCTGTTTTATATACTAATAGATGTTTTATTTTATTTCATCTTCCTACCCAGTATTGTCTGTGCTTGTAGTCTTGCTCACAAGTCTTTGTCTTCTGATTTAATATAACTCGCTTTCCCCTCTTACAAAAAAAATACTGATACTGCTATGACTTAAGTTTAATAGCCTGTGTTCCAGCTTAAATTTATAAATACAGACTGCAAATTTCTGAACAAAACTCTGAAGTATAGTAGTTTTGTGTTGAATACCTAAGTATTGTGATACAAGAAAGAAACAACTGCGATTACATGCACTTGACTGAGCTTTATTAGTTGTTTATTGGTGAATTCTTGGCTAGTGATGTAAATATCACAATGTCAGCTCTCCATATTAGTGTATTTGCAATTGTATAAGCTAGTCCTAAGAAAATTTGCAAGTTATGCTTTCTACCTAGGGTGTAACAAGTGCTCATCTCTGGTTTACAGTTTATCTTCCTAATTTGTCATTGTGCTCACATAGCCCTCTCAGGAAAAGTCTCAGGCAGGCCTTAAACTCCTAGTTGTATAAAACTGTATGCCAACAGTTTATCTCTTACTGCCTTACTTGTGTAGAGCCAGGTTCCTCCTCAATGTGCCCTCCCTTCTTTTAAAACCTTTCCAGATACTGACGTGTAACAGTGCCTTTAGGGAATGGCAGCCATTATCTGAATAACTTGGTAACAGATAAACTTTTTCTACTTTTACAAAAATCATCAGCAGCAGCACCCTTTTTCCCATTTTCAGGGTGTGGTGTCACTTGTCACCATCTCTCTGTTCAATGCTACTGTCCAACCTTCTTTGACAGTCATGCTTTACTGTCTCAGGTCTTGTCTCACTCTGCTGGATGCCCTCGTTTTCTCGTCTTCTTCCTGTCTGTCCCATATCTTCTTCACCAGATTGTCTTCTGCTTTCCTGCATGTGCCCAAACAACCATAATCTGTTTTCTTTGACCTTTTCTGCAATTGGAGCTACTTTGGCTTTTGCTCTTATGTCTTCATTCCTTTGTCTGTCCCACATTTTGCATCCTACCACCCATGTCAGGTACTTCATCTCCATCACCCCTCTGATTCTACCTTTGACCTCCTCATTCCAACTTCCCTTCTCCTCAACCAACCTTTCCAGATACTTGAAGCTATTAACTTGCTCCACTATTTTCCCTTGTCTCTTGATTTTCAACTTCTTCTGATTTCCCCCATTATCTGCCATTAGAAGTTCATAGGTTCATAGGTTCATACTAGGCTATCTGCCCTAGGGCATTTGTAAGCCTAGCCAGAGTATGTTTGGCTTTCGCCACCCATTTTAAATTAATTTTGCTATGTCCTTTTTCGAGGTTAGTATACTGTGCCTCTGTCTAACAGTGACACAGAAGTGATACCCGGGGTAAACCTACGATCTCCCATCCACTCATCAAGATTCCTACCCTTTGCTGAAGTTCTTGTTCAGAGTCTGCCTGTAATGCCACATTGTCTACATACAACTTTGTTGTTCTGCTCCCTCTGACATGTTTGTTAATGTAGTTCATTGCAAGTATGAACAGCAGTGGCTCAGAGATGAACCCTGATGCACACCCAGTCCCCCTGGGAACCCCTCTGTAAGACCGAACACTGTTTCCTGCTTGAGTCATTGGGTTCTTGTTCTTAGCTTGCACTAGTTCTACCAATATTTCAAGTGCTTTGAATCACCACAGAAATTTCCAAATCAGCTTTCTTTGGCTCTTGTTGTTTACCTTCTCTACAAATGCCCATTTAGATTCTTTCCTCATTTCTAACTTCTTCTCAAGTATCTGTCTCACTGTAAACATCGGGTCAGTTGTGCTGCACCCTGATCTGAATACTAACTGCTCATTTCTCATCTTACATTCTATTGCTCTGTGTATCCATTTATCAATCACTCTCTCCAGAACTTTCATGCAGTGTGATTGTAGTTTGATACCTCTATACTGCCCAGATCTGTGAATGTCCCCTTTGTTCTTGAACACTGGTGCTAGTACACTTATTCTCCAGACATTTAGGATATGCCTTTCTCTCCATACTACTATGAGCACCCTCAGGGACTATTTCCCCCCTGTCTCACCCAGCATCTTGATCATAGCTGCTGTGACCTAATCTGAGCCTGCTGCTTTCCCTGACTTGATTTTCCTTAGTACTGGTCTTACTTCTTCTGTGGTTGGCTGCTCCTCTTCTCTCACCATAGGCTGTGTCTGGGATGGTACAGCTTCTGTGGGGTTTTCTTCATTCAGAAGCTACTGGAAGTACTCCTTCCATCTGCCTTTGATATCCTATGGATTGGTGAGCAGGTGGTTGCTGGCATTCCTTACAAGGGGTGTCTGACTATCTTCTGTATCTTTCTGTCTTTGTCTTGCAACCTGATAGAGTTTGTTTGTGCTGTCCACTGAATCATTTTTCAGAAGTTGGTAGACTGTTTTTGATGCCTTGTTCTTTATTATTGCAAGTTTTCTCTCAGCCTCTGTTAGTTTACGTTTATTTCTTCTTAGCCTGGTCTGTCTTTTCTATCTCCCACTTTTTCTTGCACTCCTCCTTTCTTTTGATGACTTCCTGGACTTCTGCATTCCACCACTAGCTTTCCTTATATACCTTATTTCCATACCTGGCTTGGACACATACTGTTTTGAGGCACTGTCATTCTTCTTCAACTCCACCTATTTCCACTTCTTCTTGAGGTGCTAGAGCCCTGGGTAATTCCTTGAACTGTTATACTTTCTCTCCATTCAACTTCCAGGTCTTCAACCTGATTTGTTTTGACCTTAGAGCCTTCTCTGACGACTGCTTGCAGCTGACTGTGGCAACCAGTGCTTTATGCTTTATGCTGTCTGTTTCACTGGGGATGATTTTGCAATCACTGATTCTACCACAGTGCCATTTCCTTACTTGGAGGAAGTCTAAATGAGTTGCATGTTGGCCACTTTTGTATGTGATCTTGTGTCTGTCTGTCTTTCTGAACCATGCGTTGGCTACCATCAAGCCATTTGCCAGACAAAAGTATAGAATGGCCTGTCCTCCTTTATTCCTGTTGTCCCACCCAAGTGGACCCAGGCAGTCCTCATATCCTCTTCTGTCTGTCCAGATATGTGTATTCAGGTCACCCATTATCAACACCAATTCCTCTTGTCCTACTTTATCAAGTAGTTCATTCAACTTCTGTATGAATGCACAATTCCCTCACTATCACGTCCGTGCTTTGAGGCATAAACTGAGAGTATGAATACTGCTCTGTCATTACACTGGAGTCTGATTGCCATGAGTCTGTCACTAATTCTGATGACATCTCTCACTGTCTTCTGAAACCTCTCCCTTACCACAATTCCCACACCATTTCTAGCCTGTCCTCCTCCTAAGGACAAAACTCTGGATCCCAAGCCAAGCGACTTTGCTGCACTGCCCTTCCATCTTGTCTCCTGGATACAGAGGATGTCCAGCCTCCTCACCATCATATCATCCACTTTCCAAGCCTCATCCTGTCAGTGTATCTACAGTGAGGGTAGCAATTCTTATTTTATGTTTAGCAGATTGATTGGTTTTATAACCAGCTTTCATGCAACGGTTCTATCTCAGATAACCCAAGCTGAGTAACTGGACACTGGTTGGCCAGTAGCTTATTGATCCAGGGCTTATGGGATTTATGGCAAGCACACACTGGCCAGTGGATGCATATACACCCCTCTCACTGTTAGAATGGGTACCTGGCATATGTTGAGGTAGTTAGTCTTCAACCCACTTATCGGTAAATACCCATGTCTGTGCTCATATTTGTGACATTAGTCAACATGACCGAATCACCTAGCACCACATTTTATACAATTGAGTGGCTAGCCCTGCCATGGTGTGCAGTCTGTGATCCGTACTGTCCTGTATTTTGAGGATGCTGCAAATCACAGTAGGTGCCCAAACCAATTGATCTGTTTGACTCTTCCACCCTCTTTAAAGCTGCTTACAGCTCCACCAAAGACAGTTTGCTGAAAAATAAATGTAACCAAAAAGATAGCCAGTCTTGTATTTAAAGTAAAACCTTTGAACAACTCAACCATAGGCGGCCTTAGGCATTGGCCAACTAGGTGACTGCCTAGGGCGCCGCTCTAGCAAGGGCACTTTTCCAGTATTTATTTGGTGTAAGTAGATGAGGATGGGGACACTGGGTGGTGTGGTGGGGGCGACATGGAGCCCTTTTGCCTAGGGCACCAGTTGACCTAAGGCCGCTGCTGAACACAGCATATTTCTGTCTTCTCTGACTGGAGTCCTTTAGCCACTTGGATTGCTCAGCCCAGAGGCATAGGTAGTATAACTAGCACTCCGGTCTCTTTAAGTGAAGAGGAAAAAAAATTCTCTGCAGAAAATACTGTAGTTCAGGACCTACTACCTATCACCCCCCCCCCCCCCCCGCCACAAACACACACACACACACACACACACACACACACACACACACACACACACACACACCTATTCAATTAAAGATGGGGAAAAAAAAGGCTACTCCTGCCCAGATACAACCCCCCCCCCAGGAGCCTGTCATGTCCTGTTCCTCTTTCTATTGCCTTCCCCCAACCCCCTCCCACCTCCTTCTGAACAGAGCACTACAGCATTTTCAGGTTTTAGTTAAAAAAATATTTTCTCTTTTGCTACAAATGTAGAAAGTAGTTACTACAGTTTAGTGCTACAGGGCTCAGGTTTTAGTTTTAAAGTTTTAATTTTAATTTTTATTTATACTTTTAAGCTGTAGCAAACTGCTTGCTACAGTGTGGACTACCCACAGAGCACTATACTGCTCTTTGTTTGATTGCAGATGCAATAACAGCTTTTAAAAGCTGGTGTTGCACTAAAGAACAGTCAGGAGTTGGGATGTCAGAAATGTTCTTGTAGTAAATGCAACCAGCAGGATAGTGCCAGAGGTTGTTATTGTTTACTCTGATTCAGTTTGTGTTCAAGTCAGTCTAGACAGAAGTGGCAATTTTTAGTAACCCAGCTGAATGGATGCTCTGATGGATTGAAGCAATATAGGGCTTCCTCACAGCATTTTTTGTAATGTTATGGCTTGTCTGTCCTTAACCTGTCAGACAGATGACAACTGCTACAGTAACCTGTAATAATGTTGTCCTTTTTCATCTGTTCTTTAATAAATAACCTCCATCATAGAAGCCACAGCACAGCAAAATATTTAGTATTCTACCAGCAACAGAGTAAAAGCAGACTCCCAGTGCTAAACTCCCTTTTTCAGATTCAGTTCCACTAATTTTTGAAGATGCGTGATACAGAAGTATGCTTCTTTCAGCTTGCTGATCCTGAAAGCAGATGTTGACATTATTTATATTCGCATTTTACTAAATTGTAATAATGAAACTCTGTAATCTGCAGATTTAAAGGAACAGCAAACTGCAAAAAAAGTACATTTATAAACACAAGGGAAGATTTAAATAAATTGTTTAAAACTGTTACTTGTCATTTTCAGTGAACAAACACACTTTGATATATTAGCATCGGTGTCAGTAATCCTAAGGCCATGTCTGTACCAGCAGCATAGAGAGATAAAGCTCTGCCCACTGCCCAGGCTACCCAAGTTCAATTAGTGGGTCAGGTTATCAGTACAGCCAGGGAGGATGGCTACACCCGTCCTAGGGGGAGAGAGGAATCAGCTGTTGCTCAAGTGCAAGTCTCACCTACAGACACAGTCTCCATGGTGGAGACCATAGGAACTGCACGCACATTCCCTGTTGGGGTGCAGTGTAGTCAAGCTGGCTTGAGCCCCCTTATGAAAGCGAATGGCAGTCCAGTGCGAGACATGCTCATTGCATTCCCATCTCCTAGGGTGTGATTCAAGAGTGTGTTGGGAGTTAGGACTTGGTTAAAAACCCTGAGGAGTGCACAGATGACAGAACTTCTTTGTGAGGAGTTCAATGATCAACAGGCAGTGGGGATAAAAGAAGCAAAAAAAAAAAAAAAAAGTCAAGGTCCTAACATCCAAAGAGCCAAAAACGTGTATCTTCTTTATTGGGTACATTTAGACACCAGTTGCTGGTGATCATTCTGATAAGAAAAAAGTTGTTCATATCTGTAAGGATTTCATGGTTTCTCTTAATCCAATGCTGTATGCAGTGCTGTGTCTGTTAGTAAGAACTGAAGCCCTATCTTTCCATTCCTAGTGAGGAGGGGATACTTTGCAAAGGTTGACTCAACACTTGCAGATCTGCAGATGAGAAAGAAATAATTATCTGTGTACTTTGAGACTGTTAATAAAGGAGCATTCAATATAACAAGCTTATTTTTAATAGCACGTTTGCCAGTTATTTGGCAGAGAGAAAAACATCAGATACCAGAGGGAATTCCCCCTGTGTAGGATAACTCACATCTTTGTGATAGCCTGGTGAAAGGTCAAATGATGACTATCAGTAGACTTACCACCAAAGACATGAATGTTAAAATGGAATTATATAGAATGATAAATATGTTTAAAAAGAGGGGTTACCCTTTGGTTTTAGGTGAAGTGGTAAAGTAAATTATAGTTGGGAGGTGACATTTATACAAACCCCTCACTGAAGCGGATAGTGAGAACGGGGGGGGGGGGTGAGGTGGGAGGGGGGTAGTGTCTTTGATTAAGAAGAAGAAGGAAAAAGTATGCTATAGATGTCCTTCTATTCATCTGTTGCAATATTCTTTACATGGAGGAGACCCCACTGCAGGCCACCTGATGTCAGCCAGTATACAGAAGACTTTAGTCTACTGTAAGGTGCGTGGTATGTCACACCTAGGCTGCTATCATACGTTGGCTATAAAAACGTATGCACGCAACATCCTCAGAACTTCTCTGCCAAAAGTCTGAACATCACTCTGCTCACCTGTGTCATTTGCTGTCTTCCAGCATTTTTTCTCAGATAGGTGCCCCATTGCAGAATTTTTGTTTTCTGTTGCTACTGTTTTATGGTAGAGTTCATGTCATCCAAAAAAGGCAACTGCCAGTGTAGAAGACAAAATCCACATAGGAATAGCTATTTTCAGTGTTTGTTCTGCTTAGCGCCTACCCACGACTACAAATCCTGTCCCTTTTACCAGGCCTTTGTGCCAAAGACCTGAAGGAGTAGACTTTCTTCCTTAGCTATTTACTTGGAGAATTAGCGCTTAAAGTTGCTAGCTAAAAGCACAATGGAGGATTCCTCAGGGCCCAAGGTCAAGTCACTTATGAAGCAGAAGGCCAAAAAGCAGAAGCTTGAACCTTGTGCCTCTTACCATGGATGTCTTTCCTGAGGTGGATGAGAACCCAGACATATTTATGGTTCCTGGTTCTGATTCACAGGCCAAACCCGATGCTGAGGCTACCTTGGATCTGACCACAGGCATGTCCCCAGAGTCTCTCAGATGTACAGGGGAAACTGAGGCTCGTGATTACCAAAAGCCCTAGGGGGATACCTCTGATCCTTGTGTGGGAGGAAATTTACTTGGATATTATTGAATGTAGGGCTACGTTTGGGCCTCCAACATTACATAGGTCAGACCTGCATCTTAAAACAAAGCAGAAGTCTAAACACTTGTTCTCTCCAAAAGACCCTCAAAATGATTGGCAACAATTCACTCAAGGCCTTTCAAGGCTATTATGGCTCTTAAGTCTCCTTTGGGTGTTTCACTACTGGCTCCCCTGCACTGCGTCTCCACTTAAAAGAGTTAGGGAAGAGGTTTCATCAATGGAAGAGGCATCTTCAGAAGATGAATCCCTGGCCTATTCCTCACAGATCCCCTCCCCTTTAGATTATGCTTCCCCAGAAGTGGACTCCAGTGGTATGGACTCACCCATGGAAGATGAGGGATCATTTCAAATGGGATAGCACCCAAGTATCTGAAGTACAAAAGAGATGCTATGATCTTCTGCGGGTGGAATCCCCTAGCCCTTCAGCTATTCCTCCTGTGTTGCCTGCATTTCTGGATGCCTTTGCCTCTGCTTCCCAGGCTTCAGATTCCCAAATTTCTGCCTTTAAGAAGCCTGGCTGATTTTACAAGGTACCTGAGGACTAAAAGTTTCTATGCAGATGTCCTTCAGCAGACCCATTGGTTATTTCAGTGGCTTCAGACAAACCATCCAGGTTACTGCCTTCATCTACTCTCCTTCCCAGTGATAAGGGTAGCAGGATCCTGGAAAGGCTAGGCAAGAAACTGTACACTTCAGACAGCTTGACATTTAGAGCCATTAATTACCAAACATGCGTGCCTAAATTTGCCCTGGAGCTTCTGTCTCAGCTCTCTCAGGTCATTTCTGAGTTGCCAGATTCAGACAATAAGACTTTGGCTGAGTCCTTGATTGGACCCTTCTCTCAGGTAGCCTGACACACCATCAAATGCACCTATGATGCTGCAGGTTAGCTGCCTCAGCCTCTGTCTTAAGGAGATTTTCCTGGTCAATACTTCAGACATTACCAGATGACATCGAAGTTAAACTTATGGATGCCCCTTTGGGCAACTCTGCATTGTTTGGTCCTGCAGCTGCTAACTTTTTTAAGTCTCTGTAGGAAAAGGGTAAGGAACTGAAACACATCTTTGTTTCCCCAGTGCCTAAGTTTCAAAGGAATTATCCAGCTAAACCTGTTTTTGTATGTAGACACTCCCACCCTCCCCACCTAAAACAAAAAAGGGTGGTAGGACACCTCAGCAGCCTAGGGCTTCCCCTGCAACTCCAGCTCAGAAACAGCCCTTTCTTGACAAGCCTGGTTCCCTCTGACTACCCAAACCACCTTGCCCACATTCCTCTTTCCCAGCGCATATCTCTGTCAGCCTGGGAAAGCATTACTCAAGACTCCTGGTTGTCTCTATCAATCAAAAAGGGTACTTTCTGGTATGGGATTCCCTACTTTCCTTCAGGGGCATCCCTCAGCCACCAAGGGAACAACTTCCTTCCTTTCCAGAGGTACTGCTAAACCTTCTGAGACAAGGGACCATTCTGGAGCTTCTTCACGACCAAAGGGGAAGAGGTTTCTATGCCAGAATGTTCCTAGTACCCAGAAAAGATGGTCCTTGGAGACTCATTCTGGAACCTTTCTCATCTCAACAACTTCCTGAAAGTATCCACCTTCAGTATGTTAACTCTTCAGACCTTGTTTCTCCTTATTCTGCTACAAGCCTACATGGCTTCCCTGAATATCAAAGATGCATAAACGCACATTCATATCCACATCAACTGCAGGAAGTTTTTACATTTCTGTGTAGCTTCCAGGCATTTTCATTTCTCTGCTTTGCCCTTTGGCTTCTCCACTGCACTGAAGGTTTTCACAAAATGTCTAGCTCCTGTGATTGCTTACTGCAGGCTTCATTACATCCACATTTTCCCTTCCCTGGACGATCTCCTCTTTCTGAAAACCTCCCCAGAGATCTTGGAACAAAATATCCTCTCTGCCATTTCTCTTCTACTAAGGCTGGGATTCACCGTAAAGCACACAAAAGTCCATTCTCACCCTCTTTCAGGATCATATCTTCCTGGGGGGCAGGATACAGATAGACTTCATGAGGGTCTCTCTTCCTCCTCAGAAGGCTCATGACCGTACCTACTATTTCCAAAACCTTCTTCCTCTGCAAAGCATTTCAGTCAGAGTGTTCCTCAGGGTTTTGGGCTTCATAGCATCCAACATTCCAATGCTACCTCTGGCCAAACTTCACATAAGAAAACTCCAGTGGTTCTTAAAGTCAGTTTGGATGCAGAATTCACATCCTCTGAAGTTCTGAATTCCTGTCATTCCCTGTCTGTAGATAAAACTCCAGTTGTGGGTCCAACAAGTGTCACTCAACCCAGGACTCCCTTTGCACCTTGTGCCTTCAGTTCAAGAGCTGTTCACAGATGCCTCAGATATGGGCTGGGGGGCAGCTTTCCAGAACCTAAATGCACACGGAATCTGGTCCCCCTGTCAACAAAGAGAACACATCAATGTAAGGGAGATGAGGGTACTGCAACTAGCCATTCAGACCTTTCATCTTCTGTTCCACGCAGGACCTCAAAAGCTGTTCACAGACAATATGATGACCCTGTGGTATGTAAACAGGCAGGGGAGGACCAATTCCTACCTAGTATGCAGGCTGGCACTTCAGGCTTGGGAGCTGGCAGTCCAGTATCAGGTGACTCTTCAGGCAGTGTACATTCCATACAGCCAAAACTGTGTGGCAGACACCTTGAGTAGGTCCCTAGTACAGTCCCATGAATGGATGCTTCAAAAGGATGCATTTCTGACCACTGTCTACTAGTAGGGTATACCTCAAGTAAATGTCTTTGCCTCCCCTATGAACAGACAACTTTCACAATTTTGTGCCAGAGTTCCTCATTCTTTGGTTTGGAAAGTGGATGCCCTTGCATTCTCTTGGAAGGGGATGTTTCTGTATGCATTCCCTCCCCTTCCACTCATTCCAAATGCCCTGTTCAAAATTCAGCAGGATAACCAAAAATGTTGATGGTGACATCCTTTTGGCCAAGGCAGCACTGGTGTCCTCTTCTCCTGCATTTAGCCAAGGGCAATCACCACAAGTTACCTCATACGTTGGACCTTCACACACGAGACATATGAACTCTCATCATCCCCACTTGTCTACCCTTCAGTTGACTCTGCAAGTGATAGGGTTTTAATTCCTTTTAGACACCTGTTCTCTGAGGATGTGCTGTGGGTCCTGCAGGAGGCCAGAAACCCAATACCAGAAAATCTTACTTATCCAAGCGGAAGAGATTTTCCCATTGGTGTCTGTCATGAAATCAAGACCCACTATCAGTGAAAGTCTCCTTGGTTCTATCTTATTTGGGTGAATTGCTCAATGCTGGATTGGCTTAATCTTCTGTGAAGTCTAACATATTATCTGTCTTTGCCTGTCTGTCTTTATCCCCCCACTAGCTAGCAGATTTGAGGCTGAACAATTTCTTAAAGGCGTCCTTCACATTAGATCTCCCAGGAAACCTATCCCTCCTCCCTGGGAGTTTAATTTTGTACTGGAAAAGCTGACTCTCCCCTCTTTCAAGACAGCTTCATCAGCTTCGCTGCAATATTCCTCCTGGAAAACTAAACTACCACTACCTTTAACTTCAGCCAGATGAGTGTCTGAGCTCCAGGCCCTTATGGCCTCTCCTCCGTTTTTGTTTTTTCATAAAGACAGGGTATCCTTGCGTGCCAACCCTTTTTTTATGCACAAGGCAGTTGGTGACTTATCACACAGTCCATTTGTTTACCTAACTTCTTTCCTTCTCCCCAGGGTTCGATTGAGAAGGTGCTGCACACCCTGGATGTGCATAGAAAACTTAGCTTTAGTCATGTCTAAATAAAATCTATCAGGAAATAAAACCAGCTTTTTGTTTCCTATCTTCTCTGGGCTCTGGGATTGCTCGTTTCCAAGCAGACTATTTCTACTTGGATTTCTAAGGCTGTTACTTTTTATGATGTGAAATATAGAAAGAGCCTTTCCTCTCCCATAAAGGCTTACTCAACTAGGCCTCTGCAGATTCATCTGGTACGTTCTGCAAGGGACTAGATACCATCTCTATTCTTGAAGCAGCTACATGGACCTCTGTGCATGCCCTCACCAAACATTACAAATTGGATAGCATATCTAAGTCTACAGCAGGTTTTGACAGAGCCATACTCCATGGCTTTCTGGATAGCTCTACTGCTTCATCCTCTCCTCATGAGCTTTTGTACTGTCTTCATGTAAAGAATACTGCAACAGATGAATAGAAGGACAGAGAATAGTTGTGTAAAATCTTACTATAACGATAGATGTCATCCTCTTCACTGCTGCAGTTTTCCAGTCCCTCCCTCTGTCCCCCTGGTTTTTGTTTTTTTTTACCTTGGATGTTCATACCCTACTTTCCTTAGCCTGGTATTCCTCCTGGGGCATTCAGTTCTGAGGACGGTGCGTGCTTTGCTTTTATGGCTAACATATGATAGCAGCCTATGTGCGATGTACCACGCACCTTACAGTAGACTAAATCTTTTGTATATTGGCTGATGTCGGGTGGCCAACGGCAGGGATCTCCCCATGTAAAGAATGCTGCAACAGTGAAGGGAAGGACATCTATCATTATGGTAAGATTTTACACCACTATTCTGCTTGTTTTTATCCTGTACCCCTGATACTCCAATACTTAAAGAAATAGCAAAAAATAATTGATGAATTTTGACTGGAGACCCAATTGTAGAAGAACTTGTAGGGGAGTCTCAGATTATTATTAACAAGAAGTGTTATATTAAGAGCATGTTATTCAGACACAAGATGGGGGATAGTCATTAAACTATAGTCAAGGGGGGCTTATTCATGTCACACTTACAGTGTAAAGTTATTTCCAACAGACATTTTTTGTGTAAAAGCTGGTACAAATTATGCTTCCTCAAAGTATTGTAATTGTATTTCAACTTTTGTGGTGTATGTTGCTGAGTGTCTAACTTGCTAAGCATTTTATGTAGGCAGGACTACTAGATGACTCGGTTCAAGAAAATATGAGCTTTGCCATGACATTAAGAAGAAGAAGAAGAGGAAAAACAAGAATGCATTATACAGACATATCACAAAAATTACTAGTTTCAAACATTTTATGTTTTATGTCTTAGATGCTATTGAATCTGACATCAAGGGTGGTGATACTAAGAATGCGCTGGACAATTAACAATATGAGTGGCAAGCAATACTGAATGCCATGAAGATGCCTAATTTAAACAACCATATTAATTTTGTGTGTGTACTGAATAAACGAAAATTTAAGGTGTAAAGTTTTAGGTGGATTTTAGGAGTTGTGAATTGTCTAGCTAGAATTCAATAGTTGAAAAAGCCTGCTGGGTTATTTTTTTTAGTGAAGATAGGGTCTTGACTGATAAGAGTGGAGTCAATAGAGGTGAGACTGGAAGCCGTATATAAAACATTGATGAACATGTTAAAAAAAAAGGCCGTGTGTTTATCCTTGGGCAACACTAATGGAAACTGATGCTAAAGGAGAGAAGTCAAGTTGCCACATTACAGCTTGTTGTCTGATGGACTGGTAAGTATGAAACCATTGAGTCACCACTAATAGAGATCATGCATATTTAACACTGAAGTACATACTCATGCAAGTGTAAAAAAAAAAAAAAAAAAAAAAAAAAAAAAAACTTTTTTCACTAATCTTTATACTTTTTATTTTGCAGGGCCGAGGGACAAAGCATTATGGTTTGATTATAGTTGGCCACTCTTTAGGAGCAGGAACAGCAGCAATCCTTTCATTTATGCTACGACCACAGTATCCAACACTAAAATGTTTTGCATACTCACCACCAGGGGGCCTACTTAGGTAAGGAAGCATTCCAACTATGTCCACAGGATATGTGTCTTGAAATGGGAAACAAATGGATTTTCCCTTATGTTGTATGCCACTAATAAGAAGGAGGAGGTTCTGCACCTAGATTATGAGTGGAAATATTGCGAGCATTGTAGTTTGGTGCCAATGTATAACACTTTGTGGTATGATTTTGTTTCATCTATCTTTCCATAAGTATTCTCGGTTTCTTTTCATTGGTTGGCTACTAATATCAGTGTCTGAAAATAGGGGAACAGATCTTGGCTTGTTTTACTGGATGCCCTTGAGGAACAAATTATGTAAGACTGCCTATGGTTAGTAACAGCTGTGTGCCGCTGTCCTTTATACAAGATCTGCATGCAGCAGTCCCAAGTTCGAGGTATTTCAATTTGTTATAAGACATAGATATTTTAAATATAAACATCATTGAAGAGCAGTGTTTTCAGTTTTGATAACTGGGTCTTTAATTGCTAAGCACAGGGTACATTGCAGTAGTAACCCTGATGTTTTACTTTAGAGAAAGTTACAGTAGCAGTAGGTAATAACATTGTGGTTTTACCACTTTTGTGTCATTCTCTTCCCTGGTGGAGTTCTCAGCAGCTATGCCATTTTTCTCCAAATTCCAGTGCTAATGTCATATTCATGTTTGCTGGAACCCTGCCTGATGTGTAACACAGTGAAACAGCCATGTATAATCAGCACTGCTAGGAGCCTTAAACAATTCTCTTAATTTTGAGTACTGTTAGTTACTTTTCAAAAGTTTTTATTTTTTTTTTATTTTATTTTATTTTTTGTAAATCATCTAAATATGCTGGCAGGCAATTTCCAATATGATTTTACCAAAGTAACTGCATTTTAAACTTTTTTTATTCACAGTATGAATAAGAGGGCATTTGACAAGAAATGAAAAATGAAAGGAAGGAAAGATTGGTTAAGAGTGCCCTCACCAAGAATGATACCACAGTATAAAGAAAAAAATATCAATTTCAACAATTGGTTAAGTTTCTGGTGCCATTCAAAGGGGATCCAGTGTCTGTCCGCCTGGGATGACATGCTCGACAAGCCAAGCTGCTTCGCTAGAGACAGCTTGCACCTGTCATCTTTAGGCTTTTGAATACCAGACAAGGCTCTTCCCACCCCCATAGTGCCTTTTTTAGGCAAGGCTCAAAATACAAACCCACTGCCATAAATAGCACAAGTAAAAAAAAAACTGAGGGTAATGCTACTCAATGCCAGAAGTCTAAACCTCAAAATGCACGCACTCGAGGCACTCCTCAGTATGGAGAAAATCAATATATGTGCAGTAACAGAAACCTGGTTTAAGGCTCCAGAGAGTACCCCACCACTAGCAGGCTACAACTCATACCATACATTTCGGCCACAGAACCTGGACCAAAATACAAAAGGCAGGGGCGTATCCATATTCATCAAGGATACCCACACCTCCAGGTTAGTGGCGCAGCACGATGCTTCAGAGATCATCCACGTGCAACTAACAACGGGCAAGACTGCAATTCAAATTGTAGCATGCTACAGGTCACTCACCATGTCCCAGGACCCCCATTCTGCATTTATGGAAACACTGGGAAACATAAAGGTCCTACCAAACACCCTAATATTGGGTGATTTCAATTACCCAAACATTAACTGGGAGAACTACTCAAGTACTAACTCCCTTGCCCAACATTTCCTAGAATTTATAAACACAAACGCCCTGGATCAACTGGTCAACACTCCCACCAGAGGTGACAACATATTGGACCTGGTCATCACCAACATGGGAGACTGGTGTTCCACACTGGAGGTCAACCCCTCGCTGGTTAGATCTGACCATAAACAAATCACTTTGGATAGCCACATTCTGCCCCCACCCCCGGACAAGGAAACCACCATGAAAAAATTTTCAAAAGCAAACTTCAGGTTACTTAAGACCAAGGTGGAAAGTTTCAAAGCCCCCATGCTAAAGGATAATGCTGTCCAAGCTGCAAAATCCTTTACTAATGCATTCTACGGGCACCTACAGAAATGCATGGATCGTGCAATCCCAAGCAAAACCAAGACTTACTCCTCCAAGAAAAGGAAACCAGTCTGGTGGACCCCTGCCGTAAACAAACTATACAATAGAAGGAGGAAACTAGTACAGAAAAGAGTAAAATCCCAAGAAGGGAAGACATCCCTGATCAGTATCAGTAAGAAACTACGATCCCTCATAAAATTATCCAAGGCGAGCTTCAAAAGAAAAATTGCCAAGGATTCCAAAGATAACCACAAGTCATTCTTTAGCTATGTCAAGAATCTAAGTGGCAATGCTCAGATCTGCCCGGAGTTAGTGCAGAATGGCACAAAATACACTGAACCGACCGATATCGCCAACATCCTGGCAGACAGGTTCAGTGCAAACTTCACCCCCAAAGGGCCCATAACCATACCAGAAGAATGTAGAGCCCTGAAATCACAGACACTCAGATTAAAACAGCCCTCCCCAAAGCCAAAAACACAGCATCAATGGGACCGGACAGTGTCCCAGGCTGTGTCCTACACGAGCTCAAAGATGAACTAACCCCTTACCTAAACACACTGTTCAAACTCAGCCTCTCCACAGGCTATGTACCCATAGAGTGGTGCACAGCAACGGTTATCCGCTCCACAGAGGTGGAGCCACAACAGACCCCAGGAACTATCGCCCTAAAACTGGACTAGCTTGGTCTGCAAGGCTATGGAGCGCATCATCATGGACCTCATTAACAGAGACATTGGGAGCCTCCAAACACTGGACCCTACCCAGTTCAGCTTTAAGGGCAGATAATGCCTTCTAAATCTGGTGGATTTCTTTGAGACAGTTAACAAGGCTATAGATGAGGAAAAGGTGGTACACACAGCCTACCTAGACCTCGCAAAGGCCTTCAACACCATTCCCCATTCTGGTATTATAGATAAGCTCACCCAGCCTGAACATAAATCCCTACATCTCAAGATGGGTTGCCAAATGGCTCATGGACAGAACCCACATGGTGAGAGTTGCGGGAGCTAGGTCTGACTCTAAACCCAGTTAAAAGTGGCGTTCCCCAGGGCTCAGTCCTAGGACCCCTCCTGTTCGGCATATACTTCTCAGAGGTACAGGTAAGCACAGAAGGACTATGGCTGACCAAGTTCACAGACGACTGCAAACTAGGGGCTATAATTGACTCTCCTGCTGACACAGACATCCTCCAAAAGGGTCTTACTGAGACGGGTACCTGGTGTCAAAATCATGGCCTAAAGCTAAATGCCAAAAAGTGCATAGTCATTCCCTTTGGAAAAAATAAAGTACCCACAGACTACCACATAGGTGGTAGTCCCATAAATACGGAAGACGTAATAAGGGATATGGGGACCCAAGTAGATTGTAATCTCTCCTTTGATAATCACATTGCCAAAGTGGTTAGAAAATCCTTCTATGTGGCCCAACCTAATCAAAAAGGGTTAGCATCCAGATCAAAAGAGGTCATTGTGCCCCTCTACTCATCACACCCATCATAGAGTACAATGCCCCATTTGGTATGTACCTTAGAAGACATCTGCAACAGCTGGAAAGACCACAGAAGTACCTCACCAAGAGGATCACTGGCCTCAAACAGATGCCCTATGCAGCTCGACTGAAGAAACTCCAGCTGTACTTGGTTGCATACTGCCTATTCAGAGGTGAGCTCTGCCCGACATACAAGGCCATGTCCAACCCAGAATTGATGGACATGCTCCATATAAAGAAAACCATATCCCCTCGAGCCACACACTCTAGAGATCTAAACCTCACCACAACAATAACTAGGACATCCTGGAGGGATAAGATTCCTGTCCCAGCAACTTCCCATGCATTGGAACAAGATTCCAATCTACATTAGGCAGAGCTCCTCGCTAACACTCTTCAAGAGAAACCTTGATGAGTGGATGGGAAACAGAAAGTTTACCCCGGGGATCACTTCAGTGGCTCTGCTGGACAGAGGCACAGGGAACTAATCTAAGGGGGTGGTGAAAGCCAACACATTCTGGATAGGCTTATAAATGCCTTTGGGGCAGATAGCATAGTACCTACCTATGAAGGTGGGCATCTCTAAAGGAGGTAATCAAAAATGAGTGAAAGTGTAAGTCCTGTTTTTACAGTGCTGTTGCGACATCTCTGGCTTCTTTTCTGTGGTCTTGAGAATTAAACCATTTTCAGATCTGAGTGCTATGGCTTGTTGTGATAACTTTCTGCTACAGGCTTGTAGGTTAGTATCATATTTGCCGGTATTATTAGTCCAGACTCAAAAGTGCCAACATCAGAAGTGGCAGATAGAATGTATAAGGCACCTGTGAATAGGCAAGATTTATTGAATGCATGTAAAGCAGAAAATATTACAGCCAGAAGGATGTGTAAACTCCTGTGTTTGTAATGAAAGGGTGCTCATGAAACTAACATTTAGCATATTTCATCTGTATTCTTAAATATATACATTGAGTTGCCAATATTTTATCCAAACTATCAAAATGAAGACAAGCATCTCATTCACTTGCTAGATGTTCATAGACCACTTAGGTACGATACTATAAAGACTTCTCATTTCAGAAAAACAGATAAACTATTTGACTCCTTCAAAAACAGGGATAGACAGGCCTGTCAGCAAGCAAACTGTATAAAATCAGAAAAAAGAAAATGTGTCCAAGGAAGCCAAAGGTTACCCAGTACGAAGTAAATACGATAAATGCTGCAAACAAACCTGGCATCCACCAAGGCTATAAAAGTATAAAACTTTAATACACAAAGTACACAGGATAAGCACTTTCACACAAGTTGTGCTTCATCAGATCCACAGAATACAACAACAGAACCCATTAAATACTAAAACATGTGCTTCAATTAACCAATAGAATACAGCAATCAATTATTGATGTATACTTCTTTTCTTAAGAATTGGTTTTAAAGGAGCAGAGGCATTAAGGCCAGGCAGTTTATCTGCCTGCAACTTTACAATCCACCTTGTCTCTGCACTGCAGTTTCGAATCTATTATTAAAATCACTGTGCCTTTTGTTAAAATATAGCAATTGCAACACTATAAAATCAAAACTATGATCAGTAAAAATAGAAACATGTTTGGCTAAGGCATTGTGTGTTTTTACATCTAATGTCACCCATATTCTGAAGAATGCGCTCTTTAAGCATCCTAACAGTTTTCCCCACGTAGAATGAAGTGCAACGTTTACATCTGGCCATGCAAGTCCATGGGACATACAATCAGCATAAAAATCGGGTGTAAATATAACATCATATACTGGATGCTGAAAAACTACCCTGGTAGAAATGTGACAGCAGGCTTTGCAGCCCCTACAAGGATAGGTTCCCTTCTGCTCAGAAGACAAAACTGGTCTAACCGTAGCTTTATAACACAGTTGTCTCTTCAGAGACAAATTGTCCTTAAATACATAACTAGGCTTATCACTCACTATAGATTTTATGTTGTCGTCGGAGAGTAATATGGGCCAAAATGTATTAACTGTGCTGCAGGCCTGCTGCACATTATTGCCATAAGTCAATGAAAGTCTAACTTTATGGCCAGTTGAATTATCATGGGGTAACTTGGACTCATATGAGTGTTTAAAGAAAGGTTTGCCCTTGCTTGATCTCAAGGAAGTAACCTCACCATATGTAACATTCAGATCCTGCTGCTTATAGCCCCTAGCCAAAAAGTCATTACTTAGTAGATCCATAGCTTCAAAACATTCTATATCCTCAGTGTGCAAGCGAGAAATTCTAAGGTACTAACTTTTGGTGATATTATTAAAAACATGCCTGGGATGCATGCTATTATGATGTAAAAAAGTATTATTCCTACATGGCTTTCTTTATAGGAATGTCCTACATGGTTTCCTATATAGGGAAATCCTACTTATCCTGTGTATTAAAGTTTTATACTTTTACAAACTGTATAAAATGGTTGACCCATTGAAATAATCCTTTGCACAATAAGTAAAATAACCCCTTACATGATGCAATCACAGTTAAGTCTTCAAGGGCAGCAGCAGCCTCAGTACCTTATGTTACAAATGTTTCTACTCAGGATATCATAACAGCTGCCAACTGCACTGCATTTGACACATTAACCAAGCAGTCTAAGTTAGAAGCACAGCACAGAGATAGAACATTATTTGATATGGCTGTGCTACAAGTGATCCTATACCAGACATCTTCCAACTGGTAGAGCATTTTTTGGTAATCTACCCAGCTGTTACACTTTGCTATTACACTGACAGTCCCAGAAGAAGATTTTGCAGCTGTGTGTAAAGTACTTACAGTAACAGTAGCTCTTAAAGGAAGAGTCATTGTGCAACAGTAATGCTTTCATTCTTTGATTCCCCTAAGAAGCTTGCAGATAGTTTTTGTTGTTAACTGTTTTGTAGTGCATGGAACTCCGTGGTTATGCTTCAGTATCGGGAAAAAGGTAAACATGTTTAGTGCTTCTGTATTGTGAGAGATGATTATAACAGAGGTTAGGTGGGTGTTCAATTGTTAAACACACCCCTAAGCGCCATTATGATCAGCTCTCACACTACAGACTCGAATGACTGACAGTGCCAGCTGGCAAAGAATAGTGGCAGAAGTTAAAACAGCTTTGTTTCTGCCTGCTGTCTGCGCCTGTCAACTGTTCCTCTAATTTTTCTTTTTTTCTGGTAAATTACTGAAGAAGTTAAAAATGCCACAAATAGTTTTATATTGTTAAGAAAATGTATATTAATGCATTAACTTTTAAGTGATTTAAAGGAATACAGAAAAAATGTCTCCAATTCTAATGCTTTATATCCCCAGAATTATCCGCGGTGGTGGTGCTGCGGTAGCGTTGTTGCCTCACAGCAAGACGTTGTCCCGTTCGATTCTCAGCTAAGAGCGTCTTCTGTGGAGACATGCGTGAATGGTTGTACCTTCGTTGAAGGTTGTGCATTAGGGCCGGCAATTCAGCACGTAAAAATCAACTGCCAGTCATTAGCGGACCGGAGTTCCGCTGTGGCGACTCCTAACCGGGAAAAGCCGAATGACACAACATATCCCCAGAATTCCTGTGTAGGCAATGTAAGAAGTATGCTGCTGGCTACACTCACTTACATGCTTTACATGTGTTCAAAGCTGATAAAACACTTTGTACTTTTTTTTTTCTGTAAATGGTAGCTACAGACAAAGCTCCATTCACTACAAAGAATTATGATTGGGTCTCAGGTCAAAACCCTTTATTATACGTTCTCAACATAAATGCCAAGATTCATGTATCGAGCTTCACTCTCGGGGTGAATTTCTTGGCATCCATAGCTTGAATGCAGAATAATCTGGTTATGACCAGAGACCCCATCATAATCCTCTGTGTTTAGCATGTTTTACATTTTTTGAATTGTTAGAACATTTAAATCTGATGTTGCCGTTTTCATTCTTCCTTAATGAATGGGTTACAGATCTCATCCATGGATCTGAATCAGTCGCATACTTCAGACTTTGGATCCAACTGTTGAGTTCCCCCCCTCTACCCGTGATGCCTTAGTCCATCCCCAGTATGCCCAGATCTCATTTGCTGCCATTACAGACATATATGGGATCCTTCTCTTGTAGCATGTCAAATTGTTTTTTGGTATTTCAAAAGTAAAAAAAGTTTATGTCTATCTAATTTACCTCCTTCTTAGTCATTCTGTTTTCTTTTGTCAGGTTTTCATACTATTTAAATAGTAAATTCTTCCATTTACCATTGTTGGCGTTTTCTCTTTTTTTTCTCTCTCCCCTCCATTTTTCCTACCCTAGTCAGTAGGGTAATTCTTTATACCATTGCTGGTATTCTCTTTTTTTCTTAATATATATATTATATATATTTTTATTACTATTGATATATTCTGTACAGTTTTTTTGTGCTGCCATGGCTGACAAGCCGACAGGTTTTAAAAAATGCAATTCTGGTGGGCATTAAATCCCTAACTCGGATGCCCACAAGGAGTGAGTTAACTGCTTGGGGGCATCTCACTTAAATACGAGCTGCTCATTCGGCACAGACTTTAATTCTAGTGCCATAGCTGACAGGAAAAAATAAGTAGTGCTCAAGGGTATGCTTTCTCCCTCATCTTCAGGGGCTCAGACCCCTAGTAAGTTGTGAAAAGCTCCGTCAGAGTATAGGAAGCAGTCACCTCCGAAGTCTCCCAAGTCTTTTTCTGAGCCATTCTGCAAAGTGACTAAATTGTTGGATCCAATTCTGTTACATCTGAAACAACATACAGTGGATCCTAAGCTCTCAGATCTGATTGTGATTTCTGCTAGTCTGACCACTCAAGTTATGAATCCTAAGTCTTCAGATACAAAGCCTAGTACTTTGTACACTCTGAGGATTCATTCCTCTGAGTTCCTCATTGATCCTATTTCCTACAGGCTTCATCCTTCATTCATGCAGACCCCAAAAAAGCACTCTAGACCTCCGTTGATCACATCACCCATCAGGTCCTCAAGAAGTCTATCCAAAGTGGATGTTGACAGGATGATGCGTACGTTCCTCAGAGCTCAGATCCAGATGGGGTTATTTCAGTTTCGGAGTCCTAGGATCCTTCAGCTCCGAGAGTTCCAGAGGCATATTCAAAGAGAATTACTTCTTCGACTCTAACGGCTTCTCTGACCAGTTCTGCTCATATGCCTTCAGATGAAAATGGGTCTCAGAGCCGAAGTGTCTGCATCAGATCCATGGAGACAGGATCTACTCCGATGTTGTATCCATCCATAGCCCTTGGAGCCTTGGCACTGTACAGCTGAGGTCTGGTTCTCTTCTCTAGGCATGGACCAGGTTGGAGTTACGATCTGCCCATACTGGAATACTCAGCTCTGGTGCAGGTGGCCACAGCTTCTCTGCATCCATCTGCCTTTGAGGTTGTGGTAAGAGCTTTTTCTCTTTCTAGAGATCTAGTCTCTCACCCCTCAGATCCATCCCCTAGCCCTTTTCGAGATCTGAGCTCTGAGTCCATTAGGCCTATTCTACAGGGACAGCCAATTTCACTACCCTCCAGTCAGTCCCCATAGAGGAACTTCCCCTCTCTTCTGATACCTCCCCAGAACATCACCCCAAAGAGGTCCATCGGAAGAGGATGTGCAAGAGGAAGCACATAGACTCCTTGTTGGAATCTGTCACTGAAGACACCAATTTTGAGGAAAGGGAAGGGTCCACCAGATCACCACCAGGTGATGTCTTCTTTCAAGATATATTACATATTCTTAAACACAAAGGTGGTTGGTCTTCTGATAATCCTTCTCCAGAGGAGTCGGTATTTTTAGAGGCTTTTTGTTCTGGCCCATCTACATCTTGGGTGCCCCCCCCCCCCCAGCAGATGAGCGTATTGATCTGGTCTCTCACTAAGCATGGAAGGAGCCAGATTCCATTGAGAACATTTTGCATTTTGCATCACCCAGACAAGTTCTTAACCCATCCAAAATATAAACCACACTGGACAAGGAAGTCCCTGTAGATGCAATGGTTGTGGCAGAGGCCACCAAAAAGGAGTTAGAGCAAAGCTCCTCTGTCAGCCTCCCTAACAGAGTATCTAGGGTGATGGACAGATTTAGAAAGCATGTATTGGCTTCAGCCACCTTAGCCCTGAGGTCTCTGAACTACCTGGCACACTTTACAAGGCCAGAGAGATCTGACAAAAGAGCTATCAAACATTCTCTCTCAGAGTCCATGTCTGCAGAGCATTTCAAAAGATCATCTTCTCAGCTGGCCACTCTCTTGTCAATTTCCAATGTGTCCATGAGGTTAACATCTCATGCAGTAGAAGAAGGTGCCTCATAGGTGGCTGGTTCAGAAATTGTCATAAAGAGACATGCCTGGATGCAGCTGTGTGGCTGTGAGGAGCCTTTCAAGGCATCTTTCATCAGTGCTCCCTTTGATAGCACATCTTTGTTTGGTCCTTCTGTGAAAGAAATGCTTACCCCCCAGTGAACAAGAAGAAAAGACCCTGTCTTCCATGGGAATCAAGTTTTCTACCCCATAATGTACTTTCTCTAGGAATCAGAGAGGGTTAAGAAAATGTGGTTCTGCAAATCTCAGAGAGCTTTCTAGGATCCGCATAGAGACAACTCCTTCAGAGACACAGGAGGAAGTTCTAATGGTAGATATTACCCTCAAGGCACAGGTGGACCGCAAAATCAGGGTTTTTGAGATTCTGTCCCAGAACACCTTTTCAGTGCCCCTGAAGTGTTGCCTGACTGCCCACCACTGGAGGCAGTTGGGGACATTTGTTCTTGCACCCAGACTCTTGGGCTGCTTTAACAAGATTTCTGGGTGCTAAAAATAATATCCAGAAATTACTTCATACTATTTTCTCAGCTCCCAGTCTCCAAAAGAAAGAAACTTCCCAACATCACACTCAGAGGAAGGCTACAACATAAGAAATTCAAAAGCTGCTAGACAAAAGAGTAATCCAGGAGGTCCCACCAGGCCAAATACGATTCAGAACTTACTCATGTTTCTTTTTACTTCTTAAAAAAAGACAGGAGACATGAGACAAGTTTTGGATCTGAGCACACTAAATCAGTTCATGAAAAAGTCAAAGTTCCGAATGGTCACAGTTCAGTCCATTCTGCTGTTTCTATACAAGGACGATTGGATGTGCTCCATAGATCTTCAGGATGTGTACTATCACATCAAAATTGACTGGTACTCCCGGAGGCACTTAAGCTTTCAGCTGGGTACCAGTCATTACCAGTTCAGAGCCCTGCCCTTTGGACTCACCACAGCCCCCAGGGTGTTCATCAAATGTATGGCAGTGGTGGCAGCTCGCTTGAGACTAAATGGATTCCGAGTGTTTCCATACCTAGATGACTGGCTCCTCACAACCCCTACCATGCATCTTCTGCAACAATCCAGGGGCTATTTGCTCCAGATTTGTCATTTACTAGTTATCACAGTCAACAATGCCAAATCAAACCTCACACAGGTACACAGCCTGGTGTTTATTGGTGCACATATTGGCACCTGTAGTTCCAGGTTTCAGCCCTGTTCTATTATCTATCCCTTCTTTAACTTCTTAATGTGGATCTTATGGCAACAAAATCAAGGTACTAGTGATGGACTAGGGCATTATGGGTGGAGGGAGGAGCTCAAGAGTTGGATCCAAGGATGAGATCCATAACCCATACATTGAGGAAGAATGAAAATGGACAGCACAGATGCCTAGTTATGGTGAGTGCACAACTTAGAATTTGTTGTACAAAGGAGTGTTGGTTACTATAACATATTCCCTGTGATGGCCAGAAAGGACTGAAAGAAATGAAAAAACTCATAGCAACACTGACTGTATACAGATACTTTGTGCACCAATCAAGGTTCCATCAGACAAGAACACAAGATCAGCATTTGTCTTCATAGAGAAGAAGGGCACAGCTGAAGAAAACTCTGAGAAGAAAAGAGGAACAGAGCATGAGTAAGCCTAAATGTTATGATTTGTACTTTACAATGACCTCTCCTTGAAGATCATCTGTACATTCACAACCCCTTTTTTCCCTTTTATGTACATGGGATTGGGGTGTCACTTAACAGTGGCAGTCATTTAGAGTCAAGATTCATAATGCCAGGTGGCTAACCCTGCTGCTGCATCCTTGAAGATCATGTGCTATCATAAATACTTTAAACAGCTGTACTTTTATCATTTTGTGATTTTGTCTATTTACATGTTAATGAGCACAATGTAGATTGCTTACAACATGTTGAATTACATTTAAGCTGGGAAAAAAATGGCTATTCCACTAGTGACCACATAGGGTGATTAAATGAGCAAGCTTTGTTTTCATGTGTGTGCATATGTCCTTCAGTAGACTGTCAGCCTGTCGCAAAATATTTTATTTCAACCTGTAAGCATAAGAAATCTAGTCAAAGCCAAAAATTATGGAGGACAAAGGCCGAAAAATAAGGGCACTTTTTAAAATACTGTCCTTATAAACTTAGAAAGTTGATTTAGTAAAAGGTTTGCATTGGCATGCATTTTCTGAATGATTTGAAGTCTGAAACTCAAATGTCTGTCTTTATTTAGTGACATAAATCCACAATGATTTACCAGACACCACAAATTTTACGACAGACTAAATATAAGTTCAAAAATCTGGACAAGTGAGAGGTATGATAAACGGGCATAAATACTGTACAATGCTTTCTCTTCTTGATAATGTATTGGGACTGCAGAGGATTTCAGACATTAGGCCATCATGTCTAGTAGCACTTTCAGTAAGACTTTTTTCAAGTAGTAATTAAATCCTCATATTGCCTGTGTTGATTACAAAAACCCTTTGCTATGGCCATCTGATAGTAGCCCTTTTCAATTTCCTGCAAAACATATTTCCATTGCCTTTCATTTATATCATAACTTCCAAATTCTACTCCTATTAATTAATCTCTATGTATAAAAAATATATTCCTGCAGTCTTTACTGTTTTCCAAAACCATTTACATTTATCCTTCATGTTCAGTCCTACCGTCCTCATTCACATCTCTATTTCAATAACACATTCTTTTACCCATCCTTTACCATTTTATGTTATTATGAAATCATCTGCATACAATGTGCATATAGGAATTTCAACTTCCTCATAATTCTTTAAAACACCCTCTCTAACTCTCTCTGTGGATGTAACCATTATTGTATTCACAACTAACCCCCCCCAAAAAAAAACTACTAGAGGGTCATCCTTGTTTTACCCCTCTTTCTACTTTGATTTCTACATTAAACCTTCCATTAATTAATATCTTAACACAATAAATGTCATATACTGTCTCTATTATTCTTATAAACATACTTCTAAACTAATAAGCTCACAAAGTCTAACATATTTTTATTTGCAGTGTCATTGCTTTCTATCACATGCTGCTCCCCTACCGTTATCCCTTTATTTAATATGCTGATGATTTTTTTCACTATAATTGACAAATCCATAATATTTTTCCCTTTATAACATACATCCCCTCCTCTATTGCATCAACATATTTTTTCCTGACCTCCATTGCATAATTCTCATAAAAATTTTATAGTCCATGTTTTTTAAAGTTAACCTTTATTTTTGATCTCTTTCCTGTTCCTTTTTCTTATATAAAATTGATAATCTCATCACATATTTTGTCATTGAATCCATTCTCTAATCATCCATTCATAAATTTTGTGATAATCATTCCCTTATCATCTGGTGTTTCTTTGTAAATATCATATCCTAATCCAGCCAGACCGGAAAAACTCATTATTTTAAGATGTTTAAACATAATTTTAGTCTGTCAAATCTGTTCTCTTACACATTTTCTTTCACAAACTTTCTGTCTTCACTTTTTAAACTTCCCCTATGTCTTCCCCTTTCATCTCCCTCCTTTTGTACTACTCTTTAACATACATTTTACACCAGTTATAATCCCTTCAAAAGTGTTTAGATATACTTACATAATCACTTCTAGTCAAAGTCATCCTACTCTCTTTAAATTTCACTTTCCCAAGAGTGAAGAAACTTATTTTGTCTTCTCCTGCAGTAAATATATTTGTTTATATGTAATATGTGAATATTTTCACTATAAATTTACTTTTTTCTTCTCTCATTTTCATTAACCAATATGCAGCCATAATATTGATCAAATAAAATGTTGTGTTTCTTTATTAATCCTCCAAAATCTTTTTTTCCAACCTCATATATTCTTTCTTATAGTTTTACTTAGACAATCCACTGTCTCTCAATCCCTTTGTAAAGCAAGAAATCATTGATATATGATTATTCCATAAAATTTCTATTTATTAAATTATTCTTCATTATACAACTAAATAATTAATCTCTTGTGTCCCTTTCTTCCTTTTTATATATCTTGCTACATTTGAAAACTCTAATATAATAACAGAATGAATTTTGCGAAATTTGAAACATTTGTGATTTTGCTTAAAAAAACTTTTTGTAAACTGTGGAATAATACAGTCATAAGATGGACTGATCGGATGCTCTAAAGAAATTTTAAATTGTAATTTAGACTGCAGATATGACTAAAAGGAAACTGAAATCTCTTTTTTGAAGGAAAATGTAAAATTGTATGTGACATTAAAAATTCACTTCACAAAAGGCCTCATTGCATATATCTAGCATATATATATATATGTATGTATATATATATATATATATATATATATATATGGGTCTACTTTTCTTTATCAAAATTACATTATTTTGAAAAAGAAAAGTATGACCCCACTTCCGCTAAAGTGCACTTCAATGAAAGTGCACTTTCGCAAAAGCCTATTCACCAAAGCACGGTACAGTGGGGATAAGGAAGTATATCCTTTTCCCCACTGTAGTGTGATCTCTGAGTTAGTATATTTAAGTAGTGGGGGTGTGGGGGGCGCAGGGGGCTTGCCCCCCTGCAAAACTGTGTTTTGAATGTTTATTTTGTTTATTTAGCCAATTTGGTGAATCAACTTTCGCGAAAGTGGGGTCGTAATTTTCTTTTTTGAAATAATGCAATTTCGATAAAGAAAAGTAGACCTATATATATATATATATATATATATATATATATATATATATATATATATATATATATATATGTATATATATACTGTTACACCCTTAGGAATAAAACCTAAAGCCCATATAATATTGTCCCACACAAAGTACTTTTGCCTCTAGGTGCACAATAGTCATTACTTTCATAAATATCTGCAAACTCTTTTTTTTCTGCCCCTTTAATAACTGCTGTAGCATACGGTGCAATGATGAATTTATATTATTTATAGTTCCAACAGTGATGTTCTCTTCAGTTCCTAATGATGCATCATCCTTTTTTTAAATGCTCTTTGCCATACTAGCACTTTTGCTAACAAAACCCATATCATCCACCCTCAAGATGTCTGCGTCATATCTGCAAGAATTATGTCCGACCAGGGAACCGCAGTGTCATCCTCCAGTTCTGCATTCTTGATCATTGCACATAGCTCATTTTCTAAACCTCCTTTCAGCGCTGCTCTTGCCACAATATGTGTTAATCCACATTCACACTATTTCAATCCATATTAGTCACAATTTCACATCTTGGAACACACTCAATGATTGTCTACTGCATATTCGTCTCTGTCTCTCTGTGTCTGTCTCTCTGCATCAGTGGACTTGCACTGTCACTTTCTACCTCCTTCTCTTCCATTCTTTTTCCTTTCAGTCTCAGCTTTCCGGCTACCTGACTGAAAAGAGAAGGGGAAGTTCCAAATGCCCTGGCCAAATTTCCCGTATTACATAAATACCACCTCAGGTCTCCCCTGAAAGAGGCCACTAGCCGACAAAGAATAAATTAGAAAAAAATAAAAATAAAGTTAGTAACAGTTTGAATTTTAAAATTATGTAAAGTTTTGATAATGCTGACTTTCTGCATCGTAGATTTACTTGTAAATATGCACAGTTGTGTGCTAGCACATTACTTAAGCTTACCACCTGTATTTGTTAAGAAAGACTGCTGCCCCTCGCACCCATCCTTACTCATGTGTATGCCATTCCTACCCTCCAAACATACACACTTTCCTACGAAAACTTGCTGTTACTGTTAGGATTTTTTCAGTTTATTTTTTTATTTTTGAGTGATTGCAAAAGGAGAGTATTTGTTTTAATGTTGCAGTAAGTGTAATTTTTTTCCCTTTGTTTGGTTCTTTAAATTGGGTTTCAATTTCCTTCAACTTCCAGTATCTGACTTTAGTGTCAGTTTGGTAATACATTGATATGTATCTATGTGTGTGTGTGTGTGTGTGTACATATATATATATATATATATATATATATGTTTATATATATATATATATGGGTCTGCTTTCTTTCAATGAAATTAGATTTAAACAAAAGTTACTTACCCAATCCCATTTCTCCGAAGCTGCAATACACCAAGCACTCAGACTGCCAAATTCCTTTCCCTGTGAAAGGAACCACTTGCCCACTGTGGTGAACTTTGCCCTCTCTTTAGTTTAGTGCGATCCCAGAGTTGGTATATTTAAGTATGGGGGTGTGTGGGGTAAAGTCCCTCACTTTGGTGGGTTTGCTTTTTCTCCAATTAGGTTTATTCCCTTTGTGGCCAAGTGGTTCCTTTCACAGGAAAAGGAATTCGGCAGTCCGTGCATTTGGTGTAATGCAGCTTCAGAGAGATGGGATCGGGTAAGTAACTTTCGTTTAAATGTAATTTTGTTTAAAGAAAGTAGACCCATATAAATATATATATATATATATATATATATATTTTTTTTTTTTTTTTTTTGCCATCATTCCAGTGGATGTCTGCACACTTGCACTACCAACAATACAATGGCCTTAGTGGTCAACTCTGTCAGTGCACAAACCAGTCTTCAGCAAGATCTTCATTGTATGTTTTTTTGGGGCAAAGCCAATATGATAATGTGTGTGTAGGTGATAGCTCTGTTCCGACCATATTCAGTAGACTTGGCATCTGAATAATGATACAGGGTTTACTGATTTGGGAATTATAGGACACAAAAAGCAGTACTTTAATGAAAAGATAGGCCATGTGTTTAGGTAGTGCTGTATCAATATTAAAACACTTTTAAAGATGGTTTAATCTAGATTCTTTTCTTTAAGATGTTAAGGGCATGCATAGATTATTGCTGTTGACTTCTGAAATTATACCATGGTGGACTGGGTTACAATGGACTCAGATATTTTTTAAATACAGGTTTATACTGATGACTCTCTGACACTCTCCCATACTTGGCATGCTGGCAGTCTTGGGGTTGCATCCTTTTCATTGCAGGTTATATAGATAACTAATTTAGACTTATAAGGGTTTACAAGACAAGCAGTTAGCCACTGCATTAGGGATTGAGTTCACATCATGTAACTTCCAAAGAAGGAGCAATAATGCTTTAACTATGTTTATCTTAAGGTACAGTACAAGATTAAAGGACAATTTCTTCCAGACTAGGCTAGCAAAAAATTAAGATAAGTTGAAAGTAAATAGGGACATTAAACGCCCGCTGGATAGACTTTTATAGGATGATGTTTTGTATCCTAACTTATTGGAGTTCATGTTCTTAGATGGTCTGTCCTGAAGATTTGAACCCATAAGTTTCAAACATGTCTGTATAAGATACCTTAGTTTATCATTTCATTCAAAGAATGGCATTTTAGGAGTGCAGCAGTAAACTAATATATATTAACCTGCAACAACACAACAAAAACCAGGGCAGCAGTAAACTGGACAAAAGTATCTCAGTCAAAAAAGCTGAGCAGAAGGGTGAATGCCGAAGCAGATACAGTTAATTTTGTAATTAAAGGAAGTGATTTCTGACTAGTAAAATGATACTGCAGCATACCTTTACATGATTCACATGTAATGTGAAGTTATGAGAAGCAACCAGAGATTATCTGAGCAGTGTCTCTGTACTGGACAGTGTGTCAGAGTGTGTAAATTCTGAAATGTAAGCGGGAGACACTAAAGTTATTGGACCTAGAGAGCCAAGTGAGTTGGAGGAGTAGTGTGTGTCTTTGTAGTGTTACTTAGCAGCTATGGTACATTGATACTGCAGTGAAATGGTGAAAGTGTGAGTTTGAGAAAGAAGAGTGGTTATGATTAGCAGATGTAATATTGTAGAGAGTTCTGTCTCCCAGAACTGCTGCTTTTCTGAAATGCACTTTCTGTTCGCGTAAAGTAGAACTCCTTACTGACCCTATTCAAATTCAACCTAGATAATCGGATGGGAGACCGGAAATTCACCCCTAGGGTGGTATCTTTGTTCCTCATGGACAGGAGTAGCGGGTGTTGATCACAGACCTGCTCTGATCATAAATTCATTCTGAGAACTATCCAAAAAGAACAAATGGGGATACGTGGAGTTAACATGGCTAGGCCTGTAAAGGCTGTAGGGCTGCTAGTCTAGTAACCTTCTATGAACCTGTAAATGACAGGAGGAGGAGGAGACAGCTGTGTTCCTGACATTAACTTTGTATTCCCATTTTATCCATTTAAGGGTCTTGGGACAAGACTGTAGCCTAGTAAGCAGTCGAACCAAAGTGGGAACCAGCACTGAAAGGGATGTCAGTCTGTTTCAGGGCACACTTACTCATCCCTTTGGCCAGTTTATCACTGTTAGTCTACCTCCCTGCATTTGAAATGGGAATCTAGAAACCCAGTCACAAATCTTCTTGCACAGTGTGGACATATGCCGAATACATTTAGAAATTGATCAGCTAATTGCTACTTGGCCTTGAGTATGTTGTTAATTGTTGGGACAAAAGTATATGCGCGTGTGTGTGTGTGTGTGTGTGTGTGTGTGTGTGTGTGTGTGTGTGTACATATGTAAGAGGAATTCGAGATTGCATGTTACAATTTGCCTGACTGCAAACAAGGAAGCCCATAAAGGTGATAAACTTTACAATACAAAAAAATAAGAAGACAGAGGAAAAGTAGAAAAGGAGATTAGTAATGGAGAAGTTAAAGAAATAGAAAGTGAGATTATGGAGTACCTGTGAAGTGAAGGATTCAGTGTAGAAAATCTAATTCAGAAAGCACCACAACAGGATAGAGCAATGGATATCCAAATTAAGGGGAAACCAATGGAACGGGAATCAATTGGTCAGGTACCATATGAAAATATTTTGGAGCCTTCCACAAGAAACCAGTGTAAACGTTCACCTGAAGCTGGACAGCAAGGGAAGGAACAGGAAATTGTGGAAACTCTGATGCAGTCAGTGTTGAGGAGTGATAGGCCACTGAGTTCCCATATGACAGAGCAATGGTTGTCACAGCATGAAATTGAAGAGAATGTGCCACAGGAAGATGCTATAGAACTTTCTGTAGAATGCCCGCAGGAAATGGAAAACAAAAAATGTGTCCTCAGTTTAGAAGAAAATGAGCTAAGAGAATGCTTGATTTAATAGAGATAGACATATTAAAATCAATGAAAGAAACAGACTGCAGAAGGTCAATAAAACCAAAAAGTCAGAAGTTTGATAAAACAAATGAATACAGTAATTAGGACTGTCCATAGAGATCCATGCTATATAACAGAAGTAAACAAGATATATTACTGTGCAACTAAATTAATAACTGATAACGTTGTTCATAGGTGTGTACTAGGCTAATGGCCCTGGAGTCTTTACAAGCCTAACCCGTAGGATTATCTTGGTATCGTGCCACCCATCCTTAGTTCCTAGTGCCTCTGTCGAGTAGAGAGACTGGAGTGATCCCCAGGGTGAATTTTCTATTTCCCATGTACCACAAAAACATTGGGTAATAAGTGGAAGGAAGGGGAGAAATCAAATCCCATCATGGAAGTATCGAATAGAGAAAACTATAAAGCAATTAAACAAGAAGTGTCACTGTTAGAAGAATATAGAAGGGGGAACAGCTCAACAGAAATACTAAGAAATATAGATGTAATAAAAGCAGTGCACAGTATTAGAACAGACCAGTGTCTATCATGCACTGTTGCTAATAAACTAGAAATCTCAGCACAGGCAGAAAAACTTGGAAGATAAGCAGATAAATATAAAGGAAAAGTACAAAATAAGCAATTTATTCATGACCCAAAAAAGTTTTACAGAGAATTGGGAAACAAGGTTTCAGCTGGGAACCAGTAGAACTAAAGGGCAGTAAAAGAAAGTCATAAGGAAAAAAGAATCCTTTGTTGTTAGTCTTGTTGGACTACTGTAAAAAGGGGAAGAATCTAAGTATGGCATGGATTAACTAAAAAAGCATTTGATAGTATCCCACATTCCTAGTTAATAGAGTGCTTAAAATGTATAAGATACACCCTACACTGATTGACTACATTACAGTGACCTTGAAACAGTGGCAGACCACTTTGCAAATAAGCTGTAATAAGGGACAAATAAGCCGTGATAAAGGACAAATTGTTATTTCAGGGAAACAAATTCAAAGGGGGGTATTCCAGGGTGACTTTTTGTCATTGCTGTTATTCTGTCTTGCCCTTAACCCATTAAGCTGTCTACTTAACAGCTTAGGCCATGGCTGTAATTTAGCTCCTAGAAAACAAGAGAAAAGACGTGTCATCTTCTCTTTGATAATGATCTAAAACTGTATAGCTCACCAGATGAGGAACTAAAAGCACAACTCCAAGTTGTCAGAACTTTTTCAGATTATATAAGAATGTCATTTGGTCTTGATAAATTTGCAAAAGCAACCTTTAAACAAGAAAACTGCAGCACCAAGAAAACATCAGTTTGGGACCAGAATGTGATATAAAAGAATTTGAGCAAGAGATACTATTTGGGAACTGATGAAGGATCAACAATAAAACATGAACAAATCTGAATAAAACTTAGTAAGGAATACAATACTTTAGAAGACTTAAATTAATCCTTAAAACATTGTTGACATCTAGGAACATAATCCAAGCTATAAACCAGTTTGCTCTTCCTGTCCTAACTTACAGTTTTGGAGTGATTGACTATACCCAAAAGGTGTTGGATAGATTATACAGGAAAACAAGAAGGGTGCTTCATGATCACTAAATGATGTATAAAAATCAATGCATACCAAGATTATATATTCCCCATTCTGAAGGGGGGATGGGCCTCCTTGAAATTGATTACATGTATAGATCTGCAATCATGAGACTCAACACATGTCTGCTGACCTCATAAGACCAAAATGTAGTGAAAGTTTTGAAACATGAAGAAAATAAATCTAAGATGATTTCTCTGCTTAATCTAGCAGAAGCATATAAGTGTCAAGCAGGAATGGAAATCAAACAAGATGTAGATAAAAATAAGGTAGCAACTGAATGTGCCAAAAAACAAAAGAAAGAATATGAGATGAAGGACTAGATGAGAAGGCAAGAAATGTGCAAAATGGATAAATATAGTTCATAGGTAGACACTGGGCTATCTGCCGTAGGGCATTTATAAGCCTATCCAGAGTGTATTTGGCTTCTGCCTCCCTATTAGATTAGCCTACTGTGCCTCTGTAAAGTAGGTCACAGAAGGTACCCTTTTAAGATTAGTTTACTGTGCCTCTGTAAGCAGGGACACAGGAGAGATCCAGGGGTGAATTTGCGATTTCCCATCCACGCGTCCAAATTTCATTTGAAGAGGGTCAGCGAGGGGCTATATCTAACATGAATTGGGATTCTATTCCAGAGTGAGGGGAGCCTCTGGGAAATGAATTTGTCCCTCCAGCATGTCCTATTTATTTTTGTGCTGAGGTTTAGGTCCCTGGAGCGTGTAGCTCTAAGGGACTTGGATTTTTTGAGGTGGAGCATGTCCATTAATTCTGGGTTTGACATGGCTTTGTACATCAGGCATAGATCGCCTTTGAGTAGGCGGTAAGCACCTGAGTAAGAGCTGGAGTTTCTTTAGTCGAGCTGCATAGGACATCTGTTTGTAGCCCATGATCCTCTTGGTGAGGTACTTTTGGGGTCTCTCCAGTTGCTGCAGGTGTTGGGTAAGGTACATCCCAAAAGGGGCATTGTATTCAATTATGGGCCTAATGAGTGACGAGTAGAGGGCACAATGACCTCTCTTGATCTAGATGTGAACCCTTTTGTGATAAGGTGGTCTATATAGAAGGTCTTTCTAACCACTTTGGCAGCGTGATTATCAAAGGAGAGATTACTGCCTACGTTGGTCCCCAAATCTCTAATTACTTCTTCCGTACTTAATGGATTACCACCTATGTGGTAATTTGTGGGCACCTTGTTTTTCCCAAAGGGGATGACTATGCACTTTTTAGCATTTAGCTTGAGGCCGTGGTTCTGGCACCAAGCATCCGTCTCTGTGAGACCCTTTTGGAGGATGCTTGTGTCAGCTGGAGATTCGATTATGGCCCCCAGTTTGCAGTCATCTGCGAACTTTGTCAGCCATAATCCCCCCGTGTTAGCCTGAACCTCAGAGAAGTATATAATGAACAAGAGAGGTCCCAGAACTGAGCCCTGTGGGACGCCACTTGTAACTGGTTTGGATTCGGACATGGCACCTGCGATTCTGGCCATGTGGGTTCTATCTCTGAGCCAGTTTGCAACCCATCTTGTGATATAGGGGTTGATATTTAAGCTGGTAAGCTTATTTATGATGCCCAAGTGGGGTATTGTGTCGAAGGCTTTTGCGAGGTCCAGGTAGGCTGTGTGGACTACCTTGCCCTCATCTATGGCTTTGGTAACTGTTTCAAAGAAATCAACTAGGTTTAAGAGGCAAGATCTGCCCTTAACAAAGCCGAATTGGGTAGGGTCCAATGTCTGGAGGCTCCCAATGTCTTTGTTTGAGTTCCATGATAATATGCTCCATAGCTTTACAGACCAGACTAGTCAGGCTTATGGGGCAATAGTTTCCGGGGTCCATTGTGGCACCACCTTTGTGGAGTGGGACCACTGTAGCTGTTTGCCATTCTTTGGGTACATATCCTGTAGTAAGGCTAAGTTTGAACAGTGACTTAATGTGAGGGTTCAGTTCTTCTTGGAGCTCATGTAGGACACAGCCTGGGACACCATCCGGTCCCATAGATGCTGTGTTTTTTGCTTTGGAGAGGGCAGCTTTCACCTGTGCATCTGTGATGTCAGGGAGGTTACATTCAGTTGGGATAGGCGTTTGCTCCTTTGGGGGGGGGGGGGTTTGCACTGAATCTGTCTGCCAGGATGTTGGCTATGTCTGTAGGTTCGGTATATTTTGTACCGTTATGCAACAATTCAGAGCATATCTGAGAGGTTCCGCCCATGTTTCTGACATAACTAAAGAAGGCCTTGTGATTATCTTTAGTGTCTAGGGCAATTTTTCTTTCGAAACTGGCCTTTGATGATTTTATGAGGGATCGAAGTTTCTTGCTAATACTGATCAGAGATAACTTCCCTTTTTGGGATTTTGCTCTGTCATGTAGTAGCTTCCTCATTCTGTTGTATAGCTTATTTATGGCCGGGGTCCACCAGACCGGTCTCCTGTTTTTGGAGGAGTGAGTCTTGGTTTTATTTGGGATAGCACGATCCATGCATTCCTGCAGATGCTCATAGAATGCATTTGTAAAGGATTCTGCAGATTGGGCTGTATTATCCTCTGGCCCAGGGGCTTTGAAGGATTCCACCTCAGTCTTGAGAAGTGCAAAGTTGGCTTTGGAGATTTTTACAGTGATTTCCTTGGCTGGGGGTGGGGACGGGATATGGATGTCCAGGGAAATTTGTTTATGGTCTGATCTTACCAATGAGGGATTTACCTCTGGTGTGGAACATAGAGTCCCCATGTTGGTGATGACCAGGTCCAATATGTTTCCTCTTGTGGGAGTGGTGACCAGTTGTTCCATTGCATTAGAGTTTATAAATTCAAGGAACCGTTGGGCGAGGGTGTTTGGGCTTGAGTAGTTTTCCCAGTCAATGTTTGGGTAGTTGAAGTCACCCAATAACATAGTGTTTGGAGAGACCTTCATATTCTCCAGTGTTCTCAGGAATGCCAAGTGGGGTTCCTGTAATAGGGAGGGTGTTCTGTAGCAGGCTACAAACTGAAAGGCAATTTTGCCCGCTGTTAGTTGCACATGGATGGTTTCCGATGCTTCGTGCAGTGCCACTAACCTGGAGGTGTAGGTATCTTTGATGAATATAGATACTCCCCCTCCTTTTGTGCTTCGGTCTGAGTTTTGGAGCCGAAACGCATGGTATGAGTTATAACCTGGTAGTGCTGGGGTGCTCTCAGGAGCCTTGAACCAGGTTTCTGTTACTGCACAGACATCGATTTTCTCCATACTGAGGAGAGTCCCGAGTGCATGCATCTTGAGGTTTAGACTTCTGGCATTGAGTAGCATTACCTTTAGTTTTTTTATCTTTGGGTTGTCTATGGAGGTGGGTTTGTCCTTTGAGCCTTGCCTAAAAAAGGCACTATGGGGGTGGCAAGAGCCTTGGCCAGTATACAAAAGCCTAAGGGTGACAGGTGCAAGCCGTCCCTAGCGAAGCAACGTGGCTTGTCGAGCATGTCATCCCAGGCTGATAGACACTGGATCCCCTTTGAATGACACCAATACTTTAGCCAATTGTTGAAACTGATCATTTTGTCTTTATACTGTGGCATCATTCTTGGTGAGGGCAAGATGCTACTCAAGGTCAGGGACATACCAGCCTGGGCTACATGGTCAGAGAGCGCCTCTATGTCTCTTTTCATGTAGTACAGGGAGGTACATCTTAGGTCATTCACACCAGCATGGACAATGACAGAGTCATACTTGTACTTGCTTTGGAGTGACTTGAGTGCTTGCGTTATGTGGTGGATCCTGGCACCTGACAGGCAGCTTACAGTGACCTTCTCCTTGTTCAGTCTGGTGAGTGGGACGTCAGTGTGCCGGACAATAGAGTCCCCTATAACAAGTGTATTCGGTGAGTTGTTTGGCCTTATGGGCTGTGACTGTGAGGCACACTGATTTTGTGAGATATGTGATTTGTGGTATTGTTGAGGGGTGGCTGTTGCTTGGATATCTGCTTAGGAGGTCTTTGCTGTTTAGGCAGATTTTTATTTAGAGCCTCCGAGTATGTTTTTGTGCATTTGTGTTGGGTATGCAGATGCAATAGGTCTGTGTGAGACTGGATTTGTGGTGTGAGTGGTTACCTTTTCCTCCTGACTGACTGTGCCAGGAGTTTGTTGGAAGGAGGAGAGGGTTGTCTGTGTACATAAGGCAATTGTAACATTGCCTCAAAATTCCCAGATTCACCAGCTGGACTGGAGAGTAACCTTGAAATTGACCCTTGGACATACCAGATTAGTATAGGGAACTGTTTTTTTTTTACTGATCAGATTAGGGAAGGGAACTGATTTTTCACTTGATCAGGAAGGACCTATTGGGAGTCTAATACTTATGAGAAGACAAGGAGGGTGTAGTGCTTTAGTTGGTTAGTGTTTCCTTATAAGAGCTGAGCAAGTGCAGGGCTTTAGAAAGATAATAGAGTGCTTACTTTGAGAGTTTGAACAGTTCTAAGGGAAAAAGTGAAGAGCAGACTTTGTGGAGCCTGGAATAGTTTAAACCTGTTTAGGCGGCGCTGCCCGACGCTGCTCAGTGCGCAAAACCGCGCAAAAAGAGAGTTGTAGGGTTTTAAGAGAGAGAGATCAAGGAGTTTAGAATTGACCCAAAATGGCCAATAAAACTACAGCTTCTAGGTAGTAACCACTCCTCCAGGGACAGGCAGGCTGTTCAGTGTTAACCACTCCCACTGGTGAACACAGAGACTTCCCTTTAGTCCAAGCAAGCACTGGCCTTCTAGAAACTTCCAAACAGTTCAGAACAGCAAATCTGTAACTGAACTTTCTTAACTTTCTAGTATAGAAAACGTCTGGAAGAACCTCATGTTGGTCAGGAACAAACACAGGAGTGGTTAAGGAGAGGCGAATTCAAACCAGGAGATGAAAGGTAAATATTGGCGGGCCAAGATAGTGGGCTACATACATGCTGGTTTACAAAGTCCATTAAACATGTGGGAGAAACAGACAAATGTAGGTTTTGTAAAACCAAACTAGAAACAGTGCACACCTCATTGCTGGTTGTGACATACTAATGGCAGAAGGACTATATCCTGAAAGCCATAATAATGTGGCAAGAATGTTGCACTGGGGATTGTGCAAACATTATGGTATTGAAGTGGCTGAAAAGCAATGGAAACATGAGACACAAAGCATCATAGAAAATGATGGTTGCATCACATAGGATGACCCTTTACCAACAGTTCAAATGATAGATACTAGAAAACCAGATAATAATGGTCCATGAAAAGAAGATAAATGTAGCATTGATCATTGAAATTGCCATACTCAGTGACTACAGTGTCTTATGAGAGCCACAAAGCATAAAATGTCAGGATTTCCAGGCAGAAACCAGAGCAATTTGGAACAAAGATACCCAGACAGCTCCAGTAGTAGTAGGAGCAACGAGTCTTGTATAAAAGAATCTACAAAAGTATTTAGATATATTACCAACACATGTAACCCCATAAGAATTGCAGGAGGAGTAATTACTGGGCACATTGCGGGTGCTGCGAAGAGTACTTCTGGCTGACATCAAAGATTGAAACAATACTAACTTCATGAACTTTTATCATACTTTGGCTTAGGAATGGAGTCCATTCCCATCATGGTATTAGAAACCCAAAAGACTTGGAGAAATTGTAAAAGTGATAAAGACTTATTATACTGTATCTGATAAATGTGATGTGTGAACTTACATTTATTAATGTAAGAATTGTGCCATTTAGAGTGGGAAAACTCAACGAAGACAGTAAAATTGGTATCACACAGATGAGTCCAATGAAGATAGAGCCTTTATAACAGCTAGTATATCCTGCAGTGTAATGGAAAAGGCAACTTGAGTTAAAAGTCCAGCCTTGACATTAATGTTTGCATTGTCATTGTTAACATGGATGCCAAAGTTGAAGGGGATGTATTGGAGCTGACTCCATCATACTTTAAATAACCAAGATTCTTTAGCGCTACTACTCACTTCTTGAGAGGGTAAGACGAGTCAGGAGCAGCTCCATGTATCAGAGACTAGGTTTTACTAGCTTTTGTAAGTAGACATTTGGTAGACTGCCAAGCATGGGCAGACTAAAGGTTTATGGGGAGAAAGTGGAATCAGCAACTTGTTATGTAACCAAGTTATCGAATAAGGAATTAATAGTCCTTAATGACAGAAGGTGATTCATATTTGAAAATTCGCAAAGATCCATTCTGAGATGTTAGTTTGAAGAACTTCTACATGAAATGGCTGTTACGAATTTTGCTAACAACTTTCTTTCATGTTTGCACTTCAAGAAAAATTGGAGGGTATCAAATTAATAACCTGTTACTGAGAGTGTCTGCTTTGCAGATGTTAAATACCAGTAGAAAAAACTCATAGCTTTTTATAGGTCATTGTAGAGGAAAACCAGGCAGAGTAAGTACTAATCTTCTTGTGGAAAACACCTGTGCTGAGAATAAGAAATGGCATTATGAAGGTAGGTAAGAAGCTAGCTGGGTTGGAGCTGCCTTCTCAAGGACTTCAGCCAGAAAATTGAGGATCACATTTGGGTGGTATTTATGAAGAACCCTAGATCAATACTTTTGTAAGTCTGTTAATCGCATATTATGATTAGTGGTCATGATACTTATGATCGAGTTAAAGTGAAATTCATATGTTAAAGGTGATATCCTATGATATTGGGAGCATCAGATATGATCGAGTCATGTAGTCAAAATCAACAGTCAGAAATCATTTAATAACATAGTTACCTTTAGAACCTTCTGTGTCAAAAGCCATTTGTAGACAAAAGGGAGAATTTTTAACATGTTAGGAGATATGGCAGAATGAGATGAAAGAAAAGCTACTAAAACAGAAAGATATAGTAAGAAAAAAATGATCAAAGATAAAACCATCTCTAAGATATCTTACACCTAAACTCATCACTAAGACTTGTAAGCATCTTTGTGAACAAAAAGAGGGAGATGAAAGCTCATACCACTGTATATGTTACACATGAGATAACAAAAAAGGTGGTGGATGAATCATCTGCACTGCACAGCAATGATGAAGTGTTACATTTGATTCACCTTTCCGTCTTGGCAAAGATCTACCTGATAGTGTGAGGATGAGAAACCCTCCTTCATGATCACCCATCTTTGTATTGGTAATGAAGAATGTTATAGCAATTGTGATAAAAGGAGGTACTGCCAGCACAGCTAGCTGGAATTTTGTAAATAATTATATGTCATTTGTGAATATCAACATAATTCATATGCTTGTGTTACAAATGTATTAGAACTGTATGTTGTCTGTATATCAAACTGCTGGTACAGAAGTGTGTGTTGAAAGGGTTTGTAAAGTACTGAGCTTAAAGATGTATCCACAGTGTACCCTACTGGAAAAGAACATAAATATATGTACACTGTGTGAATGAATATATTATAACAGTGGAAACTGGAAGATAGAAGGTTAACTTGCAAAACGTCAGAAAAATAGTTGAAATTCTTTTTTTTTTTTATATAATTCTGCCATAAAACATGGTTTCAATGTAGCAAGGAGACATGATGTCTAAAACTAGGGAACTGTCTGCATTGTCTTGTAAGTGTTTTATTGTTTTATGTCTTCCAGCAGCTGCAAAGATCTTAGGGCTATGTATCTTTCATAGGGAGATGCTAAATGCTGGCACTTTTTAGCAATGGTGGTTTAGCTTGGGAACTAAAGGCAGATGACAAGAAGTGATGTCATCCTGCAAGCTAACTCAGCAGTAATATTTGATATTAATTTAAGAACTCTCTGAGAGAGAGAGAGAGAGCATTCTATATTTTGTCTTTGACCTGACAAGAACATCCACTCCCCACATCTGCCTGCTTGTTGTTCTGTAAGTAAGTTAACTAGGGTACAGTAAATTCTCTTAGATTCAGTCAGAAATATAGCGAAGTATAGCTTAGATGTTTTCTGTGTTTATTTGAGACTGTTCTGCAATGTTGTTTTAAGGATTTCCGGTGATTTTGAACTCTGATGTAACTGTGATTATTTACTGAGTATTTTCTTGTTCTTTTATTATTTATTATTAAATATATTTAAACCTATCATTGTGACTGATATTTGTGAGACATATTTAAGTTCTGAGAGTACTTGCATACTTATTTGGTGACATTGTGGACCACTCCTAATAGCATTGCTTTTGGTCAAACTACCATTTGTATTGATAGTAACATTACACAGTAAGATTGGATACCCTTTGTTAAGGGCCTTAAAGTAGCTGATAAGGAGTGACCGGTGGCAGTAATAACTACCTTATAGTCTGGGCAGAAGGGGGCATAGCTAGTAAACCTGTGCCAGCCTTTCCCGTGTGTGTGTGTGTGTGTGTGTGTGTGTGTGTGTGTGTGTGTGTGTGTGTGTCAGCTACTTGGGCAGGGACACAAAGCATTGGTTAGACAGAGAGGGTGCTGGAGGCCTTTGTTTGGTCACTCAAGCTAAGATCTCAACTCTATGGCTGTGCCAATGAGGAGTCTTGCTGGGGATCTAGAGAAAGGGAGAGAAAGCACCCTCAGACTGACTGTGGTATCTATGTGCTCTTAAGGGAAATTACACTTGATACAGAGAGCTGCATCTGGAAATAATGTGTGTGTATCTGTCATCCTCCCAGGGTGTACATCCCCCACTATTGCCAGTGGTGAGGATTGAGGCTCTTTGATTACTGCACCAGTGGTGGGGCATCACAGCAATAACCCGTATCCACGTGTGGGTAATGCTAGATTTACCCACAGTTGGAATGGTTTGGTCATGAGGGCGAAGTCCGAATGACCAAAGAAAGCCACCATGGGTAAATCCAACATTACCCTCACCTAGCTGTGGGTTATTGCTCTTATATAGTGGTGTTAGTTTTGTGTTGTGTTTATGTTGTTATTTAGGTTTCTGTTTTATTTTGTATTCTTCCACTTGTTTGTTTTAATTTAAAAACAATTTATTATTATTTTTTTCTAAAGATATAAGAAGATAATTATATGAGTAAATATCATTTTTAAAGCTTTTTCTACGTTTTGCTAATGTAGTTTCTTTTATACTGCTTCTGATTTGTTTAGATTTGTGTATTTATTATTTTGTTTTTGAAACTGTAAATACTTTCAGATATTAGTTGATAAAATGCCTGGGTTGTGGTTATTTTAAATGTTTATTGGGGCTGTAACTGTTTTTCTTTGAGTTAATATTGTTGAAGTGTAAAGTGTGTGACCATGCATGTAGTGAAAAGGAGGGTGTGGTTAGTAGTGTTGCCTCTGTAGTCATGCTTTTTCTAATAATTACACAATTAAGTTAGATGTGAACACTTAAGTATAACTTTTTTGTATTTATACTTTCCTGCAAATGCGCAGTGTATGTACAGTGCTTAAGCTGGGAAAGTAGTTTAGTATACTGTCACTCAATTGCAACAGCTCACATCATGATTATGACTCTCAGCTATCCAGATTATTGCCTCATAGATTTGGTCTTCATAAAATTTGTGTTCCTCTGAGAAGTTACTGGGTAATATAAGGATTAAAGTCACTAAATAATGACATGCATTTGAGTTTCAGACTTCTTTTCATTTAGGAAATATGTGCGAAATCAGATCCGGTTATTCTAGCAAGTTGGTAAGTCTATAAGAGCAATATTTAAAATGCGTCCCTATTTTTAGGTGTTTGTCCCTCAATTATGTCAGGCTTTGTCCAAATTTCTTGCACTTAGAGGTTGAGCGGTATGGTAGTGCTTTTTGGTGTTTCATGGTGTTCATTGTTTCAGTAGTTTTGCATATTGAAGTTGTTCAGAAGCTACTATGTCAGCTCCAATCTTCTACATACAAGAAAAATCAGGTTTTTTTTTTATATTTGATTTTTTCTTGTAGGTAGATTAATCACAGCTCACTTAGTAGCTTGCAAACAACTGGAACATGTAAAACGATTGAGAAAAGTTTATGCTTATGTGAAAAGGAAAGTTCAGATGCTCAATGATACTTTAGTGACCGGACTTTTGCTGTTGGTTTATGCTTGATTTACAACAGGCACGCTGGTTGGGCTGACCAATCAGCAAACTCATTTTTAAATATTAATGGACAGTGATTGTATAATGAAGAGTAGTATATCCCTGTCCTGAATCACAGTAGACCTGGACAGTAAATCTTTAGAATGTATGCTGAGCAGAACGGTTTCCCTAATAGACTGAATACTCAACAGGCAGTCTACTATATGCAATTCAAGTGCAGCCTGTGAAAATTGTTTGTTATTTTAGAAAGAGGCAGCAGAGTAGAATTCTAAACTCTTGCTTTTTTCCTGGACTGTCTATGTCTAGACTAATTTATTTTTCTTATTAGGGATTGCAGTTATGCACATTTGTAGCATATTTTTTGAAAGCATGCAAGATATTTTCTCCTACCTCTTCTCATTCTCATACTTATGGCATGCTATAAAAAGAAATATATTAATTTTATGAATTACCTGGGATGTAGAAAGCATACTTAATAATATCTGGGTATAGGGGCACTGTGAGTGGAAAGCATTGTCAGTCCCATTTTGGAGAGGAAAAACAGATGAAAAGGGCATCTGTGCAGTAGGTTAAAATTTTCTTTTTCTCTAGGCTACTTTCCTTCACCTTCTCACAGGAGCGGCCTTAGGTCAACTGGTGCCCTAGGCTAAAGGGCTCTACCACACTCCTCTCCACACCACCTAGTGCCCCCATCCTGGTCTACCTACACCAAATAAATACCGGAAAGGTGCCCCTGCTAGAGCGGCGCCCTAGGCGGCTGCCTAGTTGGCCTATGCCTTCTCACTCCCAATTTAAAATTGCTATACCTTGAGGGAGAATAATTTCCCCTATGAAGTGCAGGCATGTTTGAAAAATCCAGTGCTCATATTTACAACCATCGTGGAACCATTGGAAGTAAATATTCCTGAGCACATTCTCTTGTACCTCTCTGTACACTTTAAAACTCTTTTGCTGCTGTACTTGACTTCAAGTGCTAGGAAAATGGTTTGGTTTCTGCCATTCATTTTTTGGACAGAAATCCACTTTTTATAGTTGCTGCACTTTACTGTGCAGTTCATTTCAGCATTTCTGTTATAACAGCTATAAATCTGGAATGGTTGCATTCTGGGATTCTTTTAAAATTCCAAAATGACTGTTTGAACACTTCCTTTTGAATTCAGTATGGAGACTGTTTTTTTCCTATGATCAGGAATAAGGTAACAAAGATAGTAGGTCTTCATTAGAACAGAAATAATGCATCATTTCTAACATGATATTCAGGTCATGTTACTCAAAATAGGTCCAGAATGCTGGTATAAAATGTTTGGAATTAAGTGTGTTTTAGCAGACATGGCAGTCAAGTGAAACAGTAGATTATGATAATGGTTTTACTACGTTTATCTCATATGACCTGGTTTACAGTAGATATTATTTTCCCAGGTGAACCTAACCCCACATACTCAGTACTGGTACCACTGGTTAGGTGCATGGCTTACTCACAGATCCATAGATATTCCAAGGCCACAGAATGTCATGACTGCTCAGACCTTGCAAGTACCCTCCCCCCTCAGGCAGCACCTCATTTCTCCAGAAGGGCCTTACCTCTCAATTCTGGAGCATATTTGTGGATACTCATCCAGTTATCTAGTTTATGTTTAAAGGAATATGTGCAGACTGCTTAGTATGCAGGGGAAATTTATTCCAGAATTTTGGGAGGAACTGGGTTATAAACATATCCCTCCACCATGTTTTATTTATCTGTTGATGAAGATTTATTTCAGTCATTCTAATATTGCTGGAGATATTGGACTTAAAGAGAAACAGGAGGTCCAAGACAATCAGGTCTCTAATGGCACTGTAAGTGAGACAGAGATCTTCTCTCAAAAGTCTGTAAGACACAATAAAGGGATAGAGATTCTAGTCTCTCTCAGTACCTCAGGGACTTCATGTTTGGGATCTTTTTGGTTGGGCACCTTTGGAGTCTTCCTACCTGTTTGATAAGTTTAGTGAGATGCATCCCAAAGATGGAGCTGTACTTTATAGTTGGCCTGATCAATGCTGAGAATAAGAATGTGATTTACCTCTTTAGACCTTGATGATATTCCTTTGGCTATTAGTTGGGCTAAATGAAAGGATTGCTTGACAGCCATTTCACATTATAGTCAATAGAGATGGAGCTATCAGCCCAGGTACCTGGGTCCCTAACTATATTTTCATTTTATAGAGGTGTGTTGTCTGAACAGTATGGTGAGAGGAGGTAAGATGTTTGTCTACCAAAAGTGATGATACTACACTTTGTAGCATTTCATTTGAAACATTTCTGTAGTATACTAAGACTTTACTAGGGGTAAGCTCATTATGGAGAGTTTGTCATCCATAGGGTGACTTAACCCCCAGTTTACAACTGTCTTGCAAACTTTGTTAGCCAGTGGTCTTAGCTCTCTGCTTGAGGATCTGAGAATTAAATAATGAAAGGAAGGGGTTCCAGTACTGAGCCCTGAGAGACACCACTGGGCACACTCTGATGAAGCACCTGCAATTCATACTGTATGGGTTCTGTCCTTTAGCCAGTTTGATTTCCATCTTATCACATGTGGGTCTATTTTTAAAACCCTTAGTTTTGTATGATGTCAGCTCAGGGAATGATGTCAAAGGCAATAGCCAGGTCAAGATATGCAGCACACACTGCATGGCAACCGTTTATAGCCTGACTGTTTCAAAGAAATTTACAAGATTAAATAGGGAGGCCTGTACAAAACCAAACTGTTGGGAGTCAAGTCCAACAAGATTCTTGATATAACAGTTTATGAGATAAGTTAAAATACATTCCATGGCTTTGCAGTTGAGGCTTGTAAGGCTGATAGATCTGTAATTACCTGGGTTGGTTCTAAGGCCACCCTTATGGGGACAGCACACCACCACTTTTGTGCACCACTCATTAGGGACAAAACCAGTAGTTAAGTTAAACAGTTTGAGAAGTGTGCCTGCAAGGGCGTATTTAATGCACTATTAATTAAGCAACCAGCTATATTATCAGGTCCAGTGGAGGAAGTGCTTTTGGTATTGGTTAGCACTTTCAGTAAATGATCTTTAGAAGTAATTGAGAGATTAAGGGCATCAGATATTCTGATCTTTAGAAATAATTGGGAGATTAAGATATTTTGGAGCTTCTGGGGTGAAGTTGATACTAAATTAATTTGCAAGTATATTGACAGTGTCAGTTGTATCATAATAGAAAGTTCACTATGATGAATAAGTTCTGAGAAATGGAAGATATTGCTTTTTACTTTTCTAACATAGCTAACGAAGGATTTATAAAAATGTTTGACTTCACAGGCCAGCCTAAGGTCACGGGTTTATTTAGTGGATCTGATAGTGTTCTTCAGTTTTTTTTTTTTTTTTTTTACTGCTTTTGATATTAGTGTTGAGATGTTTTTGGGTTTACTAAATAATTTAAAAGGAGTTTATTTCTTTTTCTTTATAGTTTATTTATGGTAGTGGGCCACCAGGGTGGTTTCTTTTTGAATTTCCCACAAAGGCACTCCTTATCACTACAAAGTATTTATATGCATTTTTCTAAATGGGTGTAGAATTCATTAGTGAATCCCCCTGCTGTGTTAAGGTTTGGGAAGGTACATTCATAAATTAATTTTGATATGTCACTAAATTATACGTGGCACTCCTGCATTTGGAAAACATCCATGTCTGCGTAATTGAAAGATGCCTAGATACAAAGAAAAGAGAACTGGCTTCATTAATTAGTTGAATAGCTGGTGTCATTCCAGGAGGATCCAGTACATGTCCGAGTGGGATGAAATGCTCAACATTCCAGTTCAAAATGATAGTTTTGGAATGTTTTTGCTCAAAGTGACTCTCTATGGGACGAATGCACAAGATGGATGAGTGGTCTGATTTTTGCTGAGACTTAATCTTCGTATTTCCAGGAGGCTGTAGGAGTGATAGTTTTTACAGCCTGAGCATAAGACATTTTGGATAAATTAAAGGAGCATCACATGTATGAAGCTCACAAGGAAAGTTAAAGCATTAGAGGGAAACCATCAGATTAATTACGTGTTTACACCTCTCACAGATGGTATTATTAGTATATAGGTTTATTATCTTTGAGCATAAGGCATACATGCGTGAGCATACTCCTGGATCAGTGTTAGTGTAGGACAGCAGGTTACATCATAGCCCTTGACTTTCTTTCTTGAAAATGTGGAACACTACATGTCATATGGAACATATAACAAAACATGGAATACTTATTAATGACTTACTAGCTTCAACTAGGAAGCTCACAGGATGGTTAAATGTGTTACTTTGCATATGTAAAAAGTGACTTTGATGAATTAATGTAACTCAGTATTATATGCCATGATCATTAATTTAAAAAAAATGTTAACACTGAATGTGTGACAGACTGTCATTGTGGAACAGTGAAGTACATGGCACTTTTAAGACTCAAAATAAGGACTGCACTTCATAATGAAATTTACTTGAGAGATATGGGTTGTTACGGAACAATTGTCTGCATTTTAGGGTGATATTACTATTACAAGTCATGCAGTAGAAAGGTTAGGCTGCTTGTTAGTGCTCTTTCAGAATAATTGTGGGAAAATGTTACCTGTGATCCTGAAATGATTTCAGAACAGTAACTGCATTTATTTTTATTTATTTTTTATGCTTTGTTGACTAGGTTAGTCCTAACAGACCTATTGAGGTTCACCTGATCAGCAAAACAAAAATAATAAATAAAATAAATGTGGACAATTATTGCTTTAAACTCATTTCAGTGCTATGAATAACAAGTTTAGCTGATCAGTACTGAGGGTAACAGGGCAAAGCAGCAAGGGTTTGAGTGAACATCTTGTTACTCAAAAGTCCTCTTGTCTACGTTGACTAAAGCTTATGTTTTATTGTCTCCATCTGTCAGTCCTCTTTGCCCCTTAGATGTTCCTGATAATTTTGATTCTAACCAAGGCTAGAACCACGTGATTTATAAATGTATACGTTATACGTGCATGTTTATAGTAAAATGGCAGAATGTTTCATGGTAATATATATTATAGTAGTCTGTTATTCTTTATTTCATCAATAAACAGAAAAATTGGCAGTTACAGGCAAGATATGGATGTGATTCATGCAGTATTTACACATTTATTACCAGAACAAGGAACAATGCCTAATATTTTCTTGTGAGTTCTGAATGCACTGCTGCATGTGTGTGAATATGTCCACAATGACATTTTATGCTTACAAAGGTTGGTACTAACATGCATTGTATTATATAAAATACAACAGTCAGCAGCCGCTTGCCTGTACTTGCTAGCTAAAGAAGTAAATTAATTGGCTTCCGGCTGTGAGCTGCATTACAAAGTTAGTTGTGAGGAATAGAACTGAAATTATAAAAAAAATATGTACTTTGCAAATTCATTGTCATATGCCACCACCACAGAGTGCTTATAAATCTATTCAAAAGAGCACTTAATTAAAAATGTAACTAATATGTAACTTGTTTTCCTTTGCTGGCATTTTTTTCTTCCACATTTTCAGTGAGGATGCAATGGAGTACTCAAAAGAGTTTGTGACATCTGTGGTTCTAGGAAAGGATCTTGTACCCAGGTAAGTGAAAACACATCTCTACTTTAGTATTGCCAAAGGATTCCTCTTCATAGCATTGTTAGGTTATTTTATTTAGTGTTGAGCAACAACAAATTTAAACATTAAAAGTGGGGTGAATGTTGGAGCACCAACTCCATCTAAGTTGCCCATCTCTAGTAAGTTCATTCACTGTTTTTTGCATGTTAGGCAGTGTAAGTACAACTTCTGCACTGTAATCAAGTCAGAGGCAACCAAGCTTTGTATGCCTATCAACTGTTGTATATGCCATAGAAGAAATCTGTTACCACCCTGTCTGATATTCCTGGCAAGGCTTTGAAATTGATAATTAGTTGTGCACAAGTAAAGGCATTTTTAAAAATGACTGTAAAACACCAGGCATTTGACATGGCATGCACATTTTAAAAATAATTTTATTTTCTTTGGTGAGATGTGCTAGACGTTTAAGTAAAAAAAACTTAGTGTATCTGACATGGTTTATGGTTATAGATTCTGTTAAGTGTTTTTTCTTTTCTTTTTTATAATTCTGGCGTTTTCGGTATTGAAAATTATGTTGTCCAGAAAAACACTTTCTCAAGAATGGGAAGGAGTACACTTCTGGAGATGGGACTTCATTCTGGAATTAAGTATACTATGCCAAAACACCTGGCTCAGGTCCTCTTTTAACTTCAACTAGTTCTTATCTTGTGAAACTAAAATGCCAAGTTAGGATATATTGAGGAATAATAAAAATACCCTATTTTCTATTGAAAAAAGGTATTTTGTCTTAACATACCACTCCACATGTTTGGGTTTCCAAAAAGGCAAAAAACACATTGCCTTCTTCGGAAGATGGGTGTAGCAACAGGCTTGATACCTGGTAAACCAGGAGAGCTTGTATACTTTATAAGTAACATTATACTGTCATTAAAAACAGTGAGTTAAAAATAAAAATTATAGGGATTATAGTACATATTTGTGCATCAAACATTCTCTGCGTGCAGCAGTATGATGCAATATTTGGAATGGCAACTTATAGTTTTTGTTTCATTATCATAGGAGGTTACTAGGCTAATGGCCCTGGGGCCTTACAAGCCTAGCCAAGAGTTTATCCCAAAAAAGAAACCTCAGTCAGCACTTGTTGCCCTTGTCAATGAGGGAACACAGGTGGAATCCCTGGAACAAATTTGTGGTTTCCCATCCACTAATCAAAGTTGCGCTTAAAGAGGGTCAGCGAGGCACTCTGTTTGACGTGTATGGGAAGTCTATTCCAGAAACAGGGCAGCCTCGGGGAGACAAACCTATCCCTCCAGCAGGTTTTGTTGATGTCACATTTTAGATTCAGGCCTTTCAAGCGGGTAACGCACAAGAAGTTAGACTTGTGGATATGGAGCATCTCTAGTAGGTCAGGGTCCAAGATTGCTTTGTAGGCGAGACACAGATCACCCCTGAGCAATCTATACGATAACAAGTAAAGTGATAGTGATTTGAGCCTCTTCACATAGGGCAGGTATTGGAGGCCATGGATTCTCTTTATGAGGTATTTCTGTGGCCTTTCCAGTTGGTTCCAATGTTTTGAGAGGTACATACCAAATGGGGCGTTGTACTCAATTATTGGTCTAATGAGGGAGGAGTACAGAGAATTAATAACCTCCTTTTTTCTGGATGCAATCCCTTTACTTATGAGATGAACCAAATAAAAGGCTTTTCTGACCACTGCCGCTGCATACTGGTCAAATGTGAGATTCTTGTCATCATGAGTACCCAGATCTCTCACCACAGTTTGTGTAGTTAATGGGCTGCTGTTGCTGTGGTAATCAGTAGGGGCCATGTTTTGCTGAATGGTATGATGATGCACTTTTTTGCATTTAACTTGCGGTCATGACTTTGGCACCAGTCATTAGTTACTGTGAGACCCTCTAGCAGTATGTTAACATCATTTGGGGAGTCAGTGACAGCACCCAACTTACAGTCGTCCGCAATCTTGGTCAGCCACAGGCCTTTTGTCTTTGCTTGGATCTCTGAGAAGTAGATGCCAAATAGTAGGGGTCCCAGGACAGATGCCTGGGGAGCTCCACTAGTGACAGGTCTGCTATTGGAGGTGGAGATGCCTATTTTGACCTTGTGGGTCCTGTCGGTGAGCCAGTTGGCCACCCACCTGATGAGATAGGGCTTTATGCCAAGTCATGTTAGCTTTTTGATGATGCCTGAGTGGAGGATTATGTCAAAGGCCTTGGCCAAGTCAAGGTAAGCTGTATGTACTGACTTTCCCTCATCCAGGGCCTTGGTGACAGTCTCAGAGAAGTCAGCCAGGTTCAACATTCAAGAACTGCCCTTGACGAATCTGAACTGGGTGGGGTCAAGTGCTTGGAGATTGCTTTTGTCCTTGTTTATGAGATTCATAATAATACGTTCCATGGCTTTACAGATCAGACTTGTCAAGCTAATGAGTCGATAGTTTCTAGGGTCAGTAGTGGCACCACCTTTGTGTAAGGGGATGACAGTGTCAGTTCTCCACTTTGCTGGAATGAAGCTTGTATTTAGACTGTGATTGAATAGGGTGCTCAGTGGCAAAGCTAGTTCTTATGGAGATGGTGCAGAATAATATCTGGGATACTCTCATGTCCCATAGAAGCTGTGTTCTTTGCCTTGGATAGGGCCTTTAACACTTCATCTATGGAGATGTGAGGTACGGGACAGGTATCCGGGATCTTGAAAGGGCCTTGGGGGGCAGGGGGATGACGTTTGCACTGAACCCATCTGCTAGCAGGTTGGCTAAGTCAACAGGGTCAGTGCAAATGATACTGTTAAGTACTAATTCAGAGCAAACCTGGGCTTTGCAATGGAGGTTTCTGGCATAATTGAAAAAGGCTTTGTGGTCTTCATTTGTTTTGAGGCTAGTTTCAATTCACAATTGGCTTTGGAGATTTTCACTAGTGATTTAATTGCTTGTTGAGGCTAAGGAGTGAGTTTTTCCAATTTGAAATGTATTCCTTTTTACCCCTGGACAACAGTTTCTTCCTTTTGTTGTAAAGCCTGTTGATAGAGGATGTCCACCAGACAGACTTATGTTTCCTGGGCAGGTTTTAGTTCTGTTGGGTATGGCTGAGTCCATACTGTTGTACAGGTGCTTGTACATTGCATTGGCATACTGTTCAGCATAGTTGTGTGCATCTTCTGAGGGGGGCGGTGGTTTGACGCTACTGATACCCTCCTTTAGGAGGTTGTAGTCTGTTTTTGAGATGTTTTAGCCTGATTACGGCTGGGGGGTGGTTGGGTGGGATAGAATCTTTGAATGAGACAGACCGATGATCTGATCTCACCAGGGAAGAACATTTATTTTATTTATTTATTTTATTTTACATTTGTTGACCGGGATAGCCCAACTGGATACATTTCCATTTTCAGCGGAGACCCGGGAGAAAAGCTCCGAAGGAAGTTACACAAAAAATCTTAACAAAGCACACATGTATCACAAGTTACAAAGTCTGTTGATGAGTATCAGTTATACATGGACTCAAACATATTATATAGCTTAATAAAAATAGCACAAGACATTTGAGTTACAAAAATAGCATTGGTATACAAGAGAAGCTATACATTTAGCCAGGCTTGGAGCATGGACATAACCACTGAGACATGAAATACTGCTTGAGATATTTCTTGAATCGAGATAAAGATGTTTATAGGGTAAAGTCAGCAGGTAGAGAGTTCCAAATTTTGCCAACATAATTGGCGAAGAGGGTGTCCCCAGCTGAGTTGTTGGGTTTGATAGTTTGTACTACAATTCTATTAGATGAGCATAGTGATCTGAGGTTAAGGTGGATATAGATAATGTCTTTTACTGCTAGAGTATTTTCAGGTTGTTTGAGTACTTTGAGCCAATATAAGTTGGTTATACTGAAACAGTCTGGGTAGCTCTAGCCATCCAAGATTACTTAGGTTTATACAGTGATGTGTTCTTTAGGGCAGGCCAGTGGCAAATCTAGCTATGTGATTGTAGCAGCTAGAGAGTTTAAGTTCAGTTTTATTTAAGTTAGTAAGTACAGGAGAGGCATAGCATAGGGCAGAGAGTAGATTGGAGCAGGCAATGGCAGTGGTCACTCATGTTGGTGAGAAGCAAGTCCAAAATGTTGTCTCCCCTTGTGGGGGATGAGACGAGCTGGTCTAGTGCATTAGAACTGATGAAGTTAAGGAATCATTGGGTGAGTGCATTAATGCAGGAATAGTTCACCCAGTCTATGGTGGGGTAGTTTAAGTCACCAAGGATCAGGGTGTTAGGGTGTATCTTGATGGAGGCAAGTAGATCCAGGTAGGAGGAGTGGGTGTCCTGAGTCATGGAGGGGGGGGGTCTAATAACTTGGATGGGTGTCTTGCCAACTGTCAGTTGCAGCTAGAGTAGTTCCAGTGCATCATGCTGGCAAAGCAGTCTGGAGATGTGCCTGTCCTTAATGAAGGTAGAGACTCCACCACCCTTAGTCTTCCCAACCTCATTTTGGGGTCAGAATGTGTGGAATGAGGTATAGCCTGGTAAGGCAGGGGTGCTCTCTGCAGCCACGAACCAAGTTTCCGTGACCACACAGACAGCATCTTCCAGTGCAAGGAGAGCCTCCAGTGAGTGCATTTTCAGGTTAAGGCTCCTAACGTTAAGCAGCATGACCTTCAATTTGCTTTTTGACAGATCTTTTAAGTTAGAGGATTTGTCTTTGCGACATTGCCTAAAAAAGGCACAATTGTGGGGGGCAAGAGCATTGGCCAGGATCTGGAATCCCAGGGGTGACAGGTGGAGGCCATCTCTGGCAAAGCATCGAGGCCTATCAACCATGTCATCCCAGGCAGACAGATAATGGATCCCCTTGGAATGACACCAGAAATGTAAGTCAATTGTTGAAATCAGTTATTTTTTGTTGGTATTGTGGTATAATTCTTGGTGAAGGTAGGATGCTTCTTAGGGCTAGGATCATACCTGCCTGGGACACATTCTCTGAGAGCTCAATCATGTCTCTTCATATAGTCCAGGGAGGTGCATCTCAAGTCATTTACACCGACATGGACAATGACAGAGTCATACTTGTAGTTGCTGTGGAGACAATTAAGTGCATTGGTGACGTGGCAGATTCTGGCACCAGACAGACAACTGACCCTGACCTTCTCCTTGTCGAGCCTGGTGATGGGGACATCGGTGTATCTCGCAATTGAGTCGGCAATGATGTATGTTTGGTTTATTGTTATGCCTTGTGGGCTGCGCTGGTGTGTTGTTTTGCCTTATGGGCTGTGTTTGTGAGACACTGGTGTGTTGTCTGCTGTATGTGATGTGTTTGGTGTTGTGTTTGGAATGTTTCTGAGTGTGTTTTGGTGGTGTCTGCTGTTTAGGTAACTTTTTATTGAGAACCTCTGCATAGGTGGGTGTGTGTTGTGCTTGGCTATGTGATGTGAGTGGTGTGTTATTTGTGCTGTCAATCTCCTCTTTGCCAAGAGTACTGACTATGGCGCGAGAGAGCGTGGATTTCAGGTTACTGATGTAGATGCATTTTCTCGCAAGTAGAAGAATTATGTGCTAGGAGAAGAGGGCTGTCAGTAAACATGAGGCAGTTGCTACACTGTCTCAGTATGCCCATGTCGACCAGGCTGGCAGGAGAAACTGATGGGAGTTGTCCAGACATAGTGATTTGAATACTTGGGTGGACTTATGGAGAGAGGGCTTTGATAAGGGTTTGTCCACAAGAGTGTAGACCACAAAAACCTTCTTAAATGTAAAGTAACTGGCCTGAAAAAACTAAGATGCTTAGAATAACAGATAAATTTAATCAAGCTACTAACAAGTAGTTGTAAATGCAGTGGAATAAAAGCACTTGAACACTTGTAAGAGCATGCAGCAAGGAAAAATAACGTAATAAATTAGGAAGAACACAATTACAGTAAAAGCAGCTGAATAAAGTGTAATTTTTTTTTAGGTGGAGAGGGAGGAAACAGAAGATAGTTGAATATTAAAAGAAAGTAAGGTGGTTTGCCTTCCCAAATGCTCTCTCTGTACTCAGTAAACTGAGCTGATGAGATGGCACTGGGAGGAGAGTTCAAAATCAAAGAAGCAAGGGGGTAGTCCTTCCCAAATGATCTCACTGTACTCAGTTGAGTGAGCAAATGAGATGCGAATTTACAGCAGAGACGGGCAATTCCAAAGCCACCAAGTTTAAGAGTAAAACAACACATGGGTGGCAGGGTGGGCAAAACAAACAAAGTGCAGATAGACAGAGACCAGCAGTAAACAGTGAAGCAAATAAATAAATGCAGTACAGTTGTGTTAACTATCACTGAAACAGATCAAGTGCAAAACAAAGTATACTTATATCGGCTTGGTATATCCAGATGGTTATAGAATCAAATACAGCCAGGCACTTACCTCTGCTATATCAGCTCTGCTACTGAGCCCAAATGCACAGAAATGTAAGTCTTTGTACCAGAAGTACAATGGAGAAAATAGACCCTTAGGCAATCAGATAAACACAGAGGTGTTGGCCAGTAGCTAACACCTTAGGTGGGCTGACTCCACAGAATGCAGAGCAACCCCCATTGTGAAACTAGCTAATGAACTAACCCTGAGAAACAAACTGCAGACAGACAGAGGCCAGCAATAAACAATGAAGCAAATAAATAAATGCAGTACAGTTTTAACTATCGCTGAAACAGATCAAGTGCAAAAAATTATACTTATCAGCTTGGTATATAACATAATAGCTCTCGACCAATCATGGACAAATCTCGAGAAAATCAGGAACAAATCCAGAAATAGTCATGGACACTTTCAAAATATTAATAGTTATCTTGAAATATTGATAGATTAAAAGAATGTGGATTAATATACATTTTCTAAAGTAAAAGAAGTAAATAACTCTAAATTATTGTCGTTATTAATTAAGTGTAATTCACTACCTTTTCTCCAAAAGTCACCAATTTTAGGAGGGACTAAGAGGGACAGAGCTAAAAATTCTCTCAAAAACAGGGGCATCCCTGATTGAGAGGTATGTGTACAATAGTTATTGTGAATGCAGTTGCTTTTGGACATAATATTTTGCACACTGAATTTCCTGTGAAGGATTTTTTTTTCATCTGAGAATTCTCCTTTACCTGCAGTAGTGTCTCAGTGATCTGACTGTAATGCCAAACACTTCAGTGACTTTTGGTCCTTTTCCATCCATGACACTATCCTCCTTTCCATCTTCATTAATTAGAATGATTCATTTTTTTTGACATCATTGTATAAAATTCGGAAACTTATTATATATGTTTTACTTTATTATGTGCACAGTGCAGTAGGTAAAGATTGTCATCGTGTTTTTTTCTTAGCATTTTGCATCTTTACTGATATTTGTTCAGTAAATAAATTTATATATATGTACTTTTGTGTTGAATTAAGAAGAAAACAAAAGAGCACAACTGCTTTGTTTTATTACAGTGCTGCAGCATTCTTTTTGCTGCATATGGTTCTTCTTGTTTTGTGGCCCTGTCTGTTTTTAAAATATATGTACTTTGCCATCTTTTCAGAAAAAAATAAATAGTTTCATAGATGCTGACACTTTCTTTCTTTGAGGAGTTCGTGACTGAAAAAAAATATAAGGTAGTTTTCATCCATGTTGAAACATTTTAACTTTGTGCCATGCATAGACCACTGAGTATATTTTTGTAGTTCTGTTTCTATTTTCTTCCCAGATGTTACATATGGCAGGGAGGTAGTCTTGTCTTGTTTCTCCTTATCTGAGTATTGATGGTTTACTTTTACTATTTTAAGGCACAGTAGTTGAAGTGATCAACAGGTATGGATAGCAGGAGGTTTTCTGCTCCCTCATCCCCTTACTCACATGGTTTACTATCACATACTCAAATTCACTGTGTTCGAGTGTTAAGATGTCCGAGCAAGATGTTCGGAAATCAGAACATTGAACATAGTAAATGCCGATCTAAGCATTTCAGTAAAGTCGAATGTCGAACATGTCGACTTTACTAAAACGGTCACATCCGTCCAACATTGAAAAACACATTTTGCAGGGGGGCAAGCTCCCCTGCACCCCCCCACACCCCCTTTCTTATATATACAAACTCCAGGATCACACTACATTGAGGGAAAGGGTACATTTCCCGATCCCCACTTTAGTGCAATCTGCACCACAATGTCGACCCTTACAACAGTGAATGTTTGCTATTGCAAGTTTCGACATTGAGGCACTCGCATTTCTGGATATGCTAATTTCGGTTCGAACATATGCTAATCGCACAAAGTGCAAGCGACTATGTGGTAGTAAACCACTCACATATTATCTCCTGCACTCCATGGGCACACACAAGAACACACAGAGTACTTACATTCCGAAGCCATCATTGCCAAAGAATCATCTTTAACGAGACAGCCTTAGTACAGCTTCAGGCATAAACATTTCCTAAGAAGTATCAAAAATCCCGTTCCACGTGATGTTAAAAACTGTAGTAATCCATCATATTTAAATGAGCAAAAGCCTAAGAACAAATGCAGATAAAATCTAACCATATAGACCTTGGCAAAAGTAAAACATCTGAACATAAGTATTAGCAAGCTACCTTTTATGAAACTATTATGAGATGTATGCAGATTTCACCTGAATCTAAATGTGGTTCGCACACCTGCTCTTGAATGTACAGAGAGACACAGGACTTTAGTAATGCACTCATGACAGCAAGTCAGATGTGTCTGTAGAAATGTCGACATTTTCACAATCAAGTTACACAACTACATTTTATTTTACTTAAACCACTTCATGTCATAAGTACATTCCTTGATCACTGAGTGTAAGAAGGGCAGCTACTTTTCAGCTGATTCTGTGCTACTTACAAGAAGTGAAAACAAACCACCACCATTATCATTTCCTAAGCAGCTTTTTGTTACCAGAACTAGCTTGTTCCTAGGCCAAAATATCAGCACACAGATTGTCATGTGGAATGGGGTTTTAGTTGCCAAACCAGCTGTTAAGCAATTCATCATTTGCTCTAAAACTTGCACAAATCCTCTTCCAGATCAACCGGTTTCCATTCTGTGTTCATATTTGGCATTTGACATTTACCTCAGTTCAAAGTTCTCTTTGAACATAAATGTTAAAACAATATTCAGCTTGTCTTTTTATTTTCATACCATATGCATTCCATTAGCGGTACATGACACATAACATCTCGTAGTGTATGGAAGCACCAAGATCCATGTAGTAACAGTCATTTAACACTACAGTTTATCTATGTAAGGATCTTTTTCTTGTTCCGCATTTCTTGGTAACCCTCTGCATCAGTAAAGCACATCAGCTGCAAACAGATTACCATTTCTAACTTAGCAGTATAGCTTAAAATGATTCTTAAAAATAATGTAAAAATGCTATCAGCTAGTGCAGTCAGCAGTTTGTAAATACTATCACGGGTTTATTTCTTATTATTTGTTATTTTTCACATTAGGGATTGATATTAAATTAAGTTGCATCTGCTATGGGAGTTTTGTTCTTTTCATACCTCTCAACTGTACAGATTTTTTGCAGAATGTCCAGATTTTTGCCTCCTATTTTTGGTGTGTTCCTCTTAAAATCTGTACTTTTCTGGCAAATAGCTGAGGATTGAAGTCATTAAATAATGGCAAACATTTGAATTTAAGACTCCACATCCTTCAGAAGATTAATGCTAATGCAAAACCTATTATTCTATCATCTTTCTAAGTTTGTAAGAGTAATATTTAAAATCTGTCCCTATTTGTCCCCCCATCATTTTAGGCGTTGTCCAGATTTTTTTGCTCTAAGAGGTTGAGCGGTATCAGGAAGACCCTGACAAAACCAAAACATCTGTTCAAAGATATTGGAAAACTTTCCTTTTTCAAGACATCATCATGGGACAGATATAGTTTCCCTTAAAAAATATTCCAGCACATTGGTTCATGGATAATGCACAATGTGACACAGGACTTTAATAAAGCACTCAGGCAAACAAATCAGACTCTACTACCTCCAGATATGTTTCACATTTGTTTGAGTTTATCAGTGTAACATAGGTGAATAGTGCTGGCATGCTCTGAAACCCCTGGATTTTTAACAAGCCTGATGTGTATTTACTTTAAAACAGGGTTGTCCAACCTTTTGGCTTGCCAGGGCCGCATTGAGTGAACAGAAATTGTCTTGGGGCCGCACATAAAATATATCATATAGTTAACTCTTTTGCTGCCGCGGGTGACCAAAGTCGATGACCTGGCTGTACTGTAGGTGCATTCAAACAATGAATAAATGTAATAAATGCCTAATATTTGCCTTAAAATTCTAATTCTCTAATTCTCTAATCTCACAGTTAACTCTAACATCTTAGTTAATATATATATATATATATATATATATATATATATATATATATATGTGTGTCTGTGTGTGTCTGTGTGTGTCTGTGTGTGTGTGTCTGTGTGTGTCTGTGTGTGTGTGTCTGTGTGTGTCTGTGTGTGTCTGTGTGTGTATATATATATATATATATATATATATATATATATATATATATATATATATATATATATATATATATATAAAATAATATATTGACAAATAAACAGATATTCACTACAGCACTAGCATTTCTCACTGGGAAAACCACTCCAGCAGTCCAACTACTTAAAATGTCAATATTAGCAGTCCTACAATACTATAATCCACAAAAATAAACCAACAAATTTGCAATAAAGTAAAGAATTCACATTACTGACTTAAAACAATTCTAAATAAGCTACAAGAGGGTCTCACCCAAACAAATGACTGGTGCCGGAAACATGGCCTCAAGCTAAATGCCAAAAATGCATCATCATCCCCTTGGGGAGAGTGATGCCCTCACAAATTATCACATTAATAACAATGTTGTAAGCACGCAATCAGTTGTGAGGTGCTTGGACACCCAGGTTTATAGAAACCTAACTTTTGACCACCATGTTGTCTCCGTTGTACGGAAAGCTTTTTACATGGCCCACCTCATTAGTGGTCTCATCCAGGGATCAGGTGGTCATAACATCCCTGAATTCTTCCTTTATAAGAGCCTTACTGAGTGCAAAGCCCCTTTTGGCGTGTGCCTTCATAAAACACCCTGCCAAAAGAAAGACTACAAACATTTCTGACAGAAAAGGTCAAAGGACTAAGTTCACTTAGTTATCCAAACAAACTAAAAAGCTTTTTGCTCTCTTCTGCCTCTCACTGGCCCCTATAAATTTAATCTCTAGCTTGCTCCACATACTAAACTTTCCTAGCTGGATGGCTAAGATGTAATATTGGTTACTCAAGTCTACTTGCCCAAGAAGAGGGGCCTATTTAACTAAGAATTCCATTTGCAAAAATATATTAAGTATACATATTAAATCTCTCTCTCTCTCTCTTCTCTCTTACACACACACACACACACACACACACACACACACACACAAGGAGCTCCTACTTCTAAAATAGGCAACCTCAGTAATCACACGACACACACTCACAGAATGAAATTGCCTGGAAGTAAAAATATCTGAAAAAAAATCATACTAGAGATGGACTCATCCAACTAATTTCCCACCACCAAAAGGACCATCAATAAATTAGCAAACAACTGCTCAGTAAAAAGTAAATCAATAAGAAATCTATAAACTCTTCAAGATCATACTACATACTGGAGTAAACATATAACTTCCCTCCAATCTAAAGCCATTTGACATTCAGACATTTGAATTTGTACAGAAGTTATTCACAGACTGACAGTTTACTGAGCTGTCACATTAGCACTCTATGCTTGCGTCCGAACCAATGAAGCATACCTGTCAATTCCAAAAGAATTAACGTAGTTTAATAAGAAGGTTATTTGCAAGGTTGCATGGCAGTTTATACTGGAAATAAGCAAAGATATTAAAAAGGCTCTGTTTCTCTTAATTATGCTGAAAAGTCTTCCAAGGTAAATACAACCTTCTGATTTGATATGGAACCATACCTCTCAACCTTAGAGCAAGAAATCTGGAGAAAAGGACAAATAAATGTGGGACACAGGCCCAAAAATAGTTATGCATCACAGACACCATTGAAACAACTGTAGCTGCAGACATTATACATCACTTATCTTTCTTTCCCATCATTGTCAGGTAAGCATATGGCTCATTCAATCCTGCCTTCTTTTGCAACAAAGAAAACCATGCTTTGAAAGGACAGATGCATTAAAAATAATAAATAAAACACAGTGCATCCACATCCTGCAACTTACTACCTGCAAACAACCACATAGCTTTCACTGAAACTAGGGCTGCTTATTTCCCAGGAATGATAACTCTCCCTAACTAAGTCTAATGGGATACAATCTACCAGGATCTGGACTACCTGAAATAAATTAAATAATGGCCTGCAAATTGCAAGTGCACTTTGTTTAATTTAACTATATTTCTAAGTCCACTTACTGTATTTTTTCAGTAACATCCCAATCTCCATTTCCAGGTCACTTTACAAGACATTGGCAGTGGTAGACTTGGCATCCTCCAAATCCCTACAGGACCACACTCATACTGCTAGCACTGTCCATCAAATGTAAATATCCATCCACTGCAAATGACAAGAAGCTATATCTTAACAAATCTACTTTTGGCATGCCTAGTATCAAAGTATCAGGTATTGAAACAAAACATTCTCCACAGTCCGTAGGTCTCTGTCTTTAATAATCATCTACAGTTGCAGCCCTCCCAACACACAAACACACACATACACATTAAAACCCCCAACATTTAAAAAATGACATTGTGCCCACCTGATTTGCCAGTTCTGATGATCCACCAAAGCTATACTTATTGTTGTCCAATCTGCCACTGCTTAGAACCCACCAATGACAAAACAGTACTGGGCGCTTTTTTGTCAGAAAAAAACAATTCAACATTATAGGGTTCCTATCAGCAGACCGAAGATGCATGTTTTCGAATGTGTCTTGGTCGAACTGACAAAACCGAAACTGCAAAATATCGAAGCGGCATGTAAGCGAATTCTTTCCCTGGGAAAGAATTATCTTGGCCACTTCGGTACTTTGCCATTTTCGACACTATAGTGCGGTCTCGGAGTTGGTATATATAAGTAGGGGGGTGTGGGGGCACTACTACTCACCTCTACCTTTGCAGTTACCCTGTCCAAGTGAACATCAGTACCCACAAGCAGCTGTGGCTCACATTCAGTCTCACTGCTACAGCATAGCTCACTTCCTGAAATAACTACCTGACAGTTCGGTTTTGTAAGCTTTCGCTTACATGGGGTTGATTAATCACTGTTCGCTTACCTAAGTGTTCGGTGGTCTAATATAGACCCACTTTATATGCTACAGTCCCACAAAGTCAATCCACTACTGACCCATTAACCTTAGGCTGCTGTCTTATTCTTACTCCCTGGAACTGCATTACCTTGGATGACTAATTTTATTTTCTAAGAAAAAGATAAAAATTGAAAGATGAAGCGAAAATCCATACAGTTGAGAGGTATGATTTCATATTCAATACAACACTCTGTCAGGAAAGCCACAATTTAATGAAAGTGTACTTTTAATGAACGATATATTTGTGAGCTAACTTATTTGTGTTCAGTAGGTAGATTGATCATCATTAGCCTCTTTGTGCATGTGTCTCTCTGTCATGCGCATATGCACACACACACTCGTGCACACACGCGCGCATACGCACTCTCTCACACTCTCTCACACTCTTCTTCTACTTTCACATGCACAAGCATTCTGCTTTCATGCATGTACTCACTCATTCACTCCCTCCGTACTTACCTATTAACACAGGTAAATGCTGTCCCTTTCAAAGACAATGACGGCAAATCCATACAAGAGTCCCTCTTCAGCGAGAACACACAATGATTCTTTGGCACAAAATAACAGCGGGAACACACAGATCCTTCTTTGGCACAAAAAAATCAAAACTAGAATGGTGCTTTGGTGCATGCGTACCGACAGAGTTATAGGTTATGGATGTGAAAAGCACAAAACAAAAAAAGTGTTTTGGGGCATGCGTATATCAATGTTGCAGTTAGAGGTCGGGGGCCGCATGGAAGAGGTCTGAGGGCCGCATGCGGCCCGCGGGCCGCAGGTTGGACACATCTGCTTTAAAAGTATGTATTAAATAGGTGTGGAAACTTAAGAGCAAGAATCCCACAGCAGATGCATGTAGGACCTAACCAGAGAGACCCCAGCAAAACATATAAGCATCAAGGCATCTTGGGAGATGTGTAGGTTCCAGTAAAAAAAAAAAAAAAATTCACTACACTAGCTCAGGAATGTACAAAGATACATGGGTCTTTTAATGCAGTCAAGCAAACACACTAGACGCTTGTAGCTGTGCCTTACTATAATGTGGTTGTTCATCAACATACTTCATACTTCTGTGTATTATGAATGGAAACTTCAGTGTTATTAACTACTTAAAAAATCATAAAATATCTAAGTAATTAATCACCTAGAAGAAGTTCATCTCTTTCCTTCGTTTTTTGTTTTACTCTTCTCTCACTTGAATGTCATCCTCAACTATGTGTTCACCTACTCCATTATTTTCATTTACAAAATGTGATTGCATTTGTGATTGCTTTATCATGCCTCTATCTACTGAGTGTGATTTATGTGTATGTAATGAGTGTATGTCTGTGCACTTAAAATATATCTGTATGTTTTTGTATGCAGTGAGATTGCCTTATGGCCAGGTTATGATTGAAAAGGTCTTCAGACCTTGCTCACTCAGCCAGTTAGCAAAAGTAAAAGAAGTTAATAAAGTGTTCAGCATCTGTTCTGACAGCTGTTCATTATGAATGTTTTGGCATGGCACTAATTTCTTCGTTCCTGCCATGATCAGGAAGATCTGTGTTAAGGATATCATTCTGAGCCCTAATGCTTTTTCGCTAAAATGTTTGAATATATCTGTCTGACAAGTTGACACTCGTGATTGTACCTGAGTGATATGTATAATGCGCAAGATTCAGGTGTATTAATGTTTCGATACCTACATTTATGTTTCCAAATGGCATTAGATAGTGTGGAATATTGCTTGCTTCTTGTAGTGCAGAGCATTTTTATGAGTCAGAATGAGTTATTTGTCTCATAATGTATGACAATCGCAAGCTGTCTGCACTTTAGTTTCAAAATAAAACAGGAATTGTGCATGAAAGCTTATTTGGTAGTGCTGTGAAATTAGGTTTGCCATGTGATGACCTCTATTCCCCAGGTCAGTAATGAGGGAGCCTCAATCTTTACCATTGACACTGGTGAGAGAAGGTCACTAAACACAGCAATGGATTTTCACAGTATTTCAAATGCAGCTCTCTGCATCAAGCACAATTTCCCTCAAGAGCACACAAGGAATCCACTCTAGACCTGGGACTGGAGACTCTGTTTCTCCAGATCCCAGTCAAGATTCAACTTGGGGCACTGTGTTCCAGTTCCAAGTAGCTGATGCACCTACACCTGAGTATTTGATTTTCACGCGCGTGCACACACACACACACACACACACACACACACTCCCCCCCCGAGAAAGGCTGGCACAGGTTTACTAGCTGTGACCCTTCTACCCATGCATGCTGCCACCAGTCAACTACCCTAAGGATCTTACAAGGGTATCCAATTATACTGAGTAAAATTAATATAAATAGTAGAGTGCAACCAAAGCAGCAAGGCTTTTTGGAGTGGCCACAGCATCCCTAAAATAAGTACAAGTACTCTCAAGATGTTAAAAGTATTCTCTAAAAGGCCAGCCACAATGAAAGGTATAAAAATATTTAATAATAAAATAAAAAACATGAGAATGCTAAATATTCAAGTGCAATAAACACCAGAATTTCAATCACAGGAGAAATAGCACAGTTGGACAGACTCAAACAGATGCAGAAAAATAATACTCAACTAATCTCACTGTATTTCCTGACTATCTAAAGAATAACTGTTCCCTAGATAACTTAATACAGCAAGGCAAGATTGGATGCTGAGATGCTTACTTCCACAAGGTAAAGTGATGACCTTCAAAACTAAAACTGAACAACAACTGAAATGTGATAACTGTCATAGATTTTTCTATCAGGTTCCAAAGAAAAGAAAACAAAACAAAACAAGCTGCTGTGCAAGTTCCATCTTCTCAGTGCAAGTTATGGAATGACATCACATTTCATCACCTGACTCTGGTACAATACACACACAGACCCTTCCTAAGATCAATTGCAGTATTTGAAAATTATAGAACAATTTCAGAAACTTCTATTCTTCCCTTCCAGATTTCTTTGTTTAAACATAAACATTTAACCAGTTATAGTAACACTGTTGATACATTTTAACACAAGCATCTGTACAAGTCAGTGTGATAGTCAAATGACACAAAATCATTTACAAAACTCCAGCTAACTATGCTAGCATGTGTTACACGTGCACTGCCCTACTCTCCCTGACACAGATGGCAATGCCTCACATCGTCACATGCCACTGCTGATAGATGTAAAAATCAGGACACAGAGACACGCCATCTGATCCTCCGTTTCTCTTCCCTTTTGATAAGAACATTTGTATTAATTTTTTCCAGAACTGCTTGTGTCAGTGAAAACATTTATTTATTTATTTATTTCCAGTTTGATTACCGGGGAAGTCCATTGGGCCAAAATGACCCATTTTCAGTGGAGGCCTGGGGAGAAAAGCTCCAAGTTGCATAAAACAATTGCAATATAATTGGTACATAGGTATAACAGATACATTATATAACAAGTTACAATTAACATAATTGAAGTCATGGTATTTATAGAGTTCAGGGTTTTACAGTTTCATTTAAGGAGCAGTGTAATATGTGGAGTTAGCCAACCATATAAGTATGAATATGCATAGAAGGAGAAGAAAGAATAATGGCATAGCTAATACACTCTGGTTATGCATAATTAAACAAGGATAATATTTACAAGGTTGAGTTGTGTTAGAGTGGCTGTTGGTGTTATTGACAGCATAAAGAGTCCAGGAGAAAGAGAGAGTACACACTAGGCTTTACCAGAAAGGCTCATCCAGACTCTGCTACACTTTGGTGTGAAAGAAAGGTTAGTTTGCTTTTATTTGTTGTATTTTATATTACTTGATTGCCTTTTTATATTTTGAATACTGTGGTTTGTTTTCTTTACCTTGTGTTTTACTTGCATTCTGCTTTAATTGCATATTAAAACTTCAAAAGAGACCACAGCTCTGTCTCTTCTGAGTCAGGCAGAAATTAGAAATGATCAATTAAGGACTTATTCATAAGATAGAAGAGGTCACTTAAGGTTAATCATTTGTGAACTGAGGGGTGGAGCTAGGAACTAAACCTTCTGTTTAAGGGGTAAAATAAAACATTTCAGAGCTTTACCAGAAAGGCTCATCCAGACACTGCTACACTGTGCTGTGAAGGAAAGGTTAGTTGGCTTTTATTTGTTGTATTTTGTATTACTTTATTGCCTTTTTATATTTTGAATACTGTGGTTTGTTTTTTACCCTGTGTTTTACTTGCATTCTGCTTTAACTACATATTAAAACTTCAAAAGAGACCACAGCTCTGTCTCTCCTGAGTCGAGCAGAATTTTTTTCCCACTATCCCACCCAGTTACAGTTGTCTTGTTAAATACCACTGTCTTTCTAGTTGCTTGCCTCTTATATTAATCTGACCATATATCTCATTTCCTCTTTGCTTTCACTGGCTTGTGTGAGTAATCACAAAATCATCATTTTTGAAATCCCTCCCCTTCAACTATTTAAATTTATTGGCCATCCTACTGTATTCCATAGTACCAGAATACAAAAGTGACCACCCCTTTCAATCCATCTTGCTGTTTTAAAAATAGTAGCTCTCCACTAAACCTTAACTTTTTAAACAGGTAAAACTTAAGTTACCTACTTTCACATCTAACTTCTCTAGTGCACACCGCAGTGTGCATTTTTTTTTCATCTTGCCTTTAAGCATCCCTGTGACTAGCACTTGCTCTAATACCTGCTGGAAAGCACTAGGAAGCCTTAAACTGATACAAGCACTCAACTTTCCCTGTTAATAAGGAGAAATTAATCATAGGCACTAAACAGCCTATAATTGCAAATTACCTTGCTAAGGTAAGGGAAAACAGCTCCTGTACTTTACAAAAAAAGAAAAAGCACCAAACCAGGCATGTCAAGGGTCAGCTTCTGGTGACTTCTCCTGTCCACCTGGTGAATCTGGGCATACTGGGGCAATACAGCAATTGCCTCATGTACACTGGCAACCCTCTCCTCCTACCACCCAACACTACAACATGTGAGAGATGCACTTACATAGCCAAAATGGAAGCAAAGCTCTCTCCAGCCAAGATTGTGCTAGACAGTCCAGAGGAGAAGGTTAACACCCACACTACACCTCAAGCAATGCATAGCCCTTCTAAACCCACACCACCAGCATCCACATATAGCAACACTAAATCCACATATGCAGAGGCCCTTAACTGTAACCTATCAAGCAACAAGGACCTCTGAAGCTGAAATGCAAACAAACACCAATCACAACCAAAGTGTCACATAGCTCACAACACCAGTGTGCCACCCAGCAACAGCCCCTAAGGCAAGACAACGTACCTAACACTTGTCATAGGTGACTCTATAGTCCGGCACACTGATGTCCCAATCACCAGGTTGAACAAGGAGAAAATTACAGTCAGCTGTCTGTCCGGTGCCAGGATCCGCCACATAACGCATGCACTCAAGGCACTCCACAACAAGTACAAATATGACTCTGTCATTGTTCAAGTTGGAGTCGAATGACTTGAGACGTACCTCCCTGGACTACATGAAAAGAGACATGGAAGAGCTCTTGGATCATGTGGCCCAGGCAGGTATGACCCTAGCCCTAAGTAGCATCCTGCCTTTGCCCAGAATGATACCACAATATAAGGACAAAATGATTGACTTCAACAATTGTCTAAGCTTCTGGTGTCATTCAGAGAGGATCCAGTATCTGTCTGTCTGGGATGAAATGATCGACAGATCACGATGCTTTACCAGAGATGGTCTGCACCTGTTGCCCCTGGGATTCAGGTTACTGGCTAAGGCTCTTGCCACTTCTATAGTGCCTTTTTTGGGCAAAGTTCAAAGGACAAAACCACCACCATAACAGGTACAGGCATGCAAAATCTGAAGGTAATGTTACTCGATGCTAGAAGTCTAAACCTCAAAAGCACTATCTCGAGGCACTCCTAAAAATGGAGAACATCGATATCTGTGCAGTAACTGAGACCTGGTTCAAGGCTCCAGAGAGCACCCCTACAATATCAGGCTACAACTCTTACCACACTTTTCAGCCACCAAACCAGGACCGAAACACTAAAGGTGGAGGAGTGCCAATATTCACCAAGGATATTCACATCACCAGGCTAGTTGCCCAACACAATGCGTCTGAAATTCTCCAGGTGCAACTAACATTAGGTAAGACTGCAATCCAAATTGTAGCTTGCTACAGATCCCCCATCATGCCCCAAGATTCTCACTACACCTTTCTAAACATACTGGAAAATATTAAGATAGAACCAAACACCCTAATACTGGGTGATTTTTAACTACCCTGCCATTAACTGGGAAAACTACTCATGTACTAACACCTTTGCCCAGCGGTTCTTGGAATTCATAAATTCCAACGCCCTGGATCAACTAATCCATAGTCCCACCAGGAGCTCCAATATCCTAGACCTAGTCATTACCAACATGGGAAATCGATGCTCCACACCTATGGTCACCCACTCGTTAGTCAGGTCTGACCATAAGCTAATCACCCTTAACATCCACATCCCACCCCCGCCCCCCAGTAAGGAAACCTCCATAAAAATCTTCTCCAAAGCCAACTTCATGCAACTCAAGTCAGAAGTGACAAACATCATGACACCCATGCAGACGGGAACTGAAAGTTCAACTGCTGAATCCCATACTAAGGCACTGTACGAGCACATCCACTCATGCATGAATCGTGCGATCCCAAATAGAACCAAGATGCTCTCATCCAAAAAAAGGAAGCCAATCTGGTGGTCCCCTGCCATAAACAAACTTTACAACAAAAGGAAGAAACTGTTGCAGAAAAGAGGAAAATCCCAGGATGCAAAAAACTCCCTTACCAGCCTCAGTAAGAAACTGAGATCCCTCATAAAATCCTCCAAAGCTAGTTACGAAAATAAAATTGCCAAATATTCCAAAGACAACCACAAGGCATTCTATAACTATGTCAAGAATCTAAATGGCAATGCTCAGATCTGCTCTGAGCTAAAACAGAATGACATTAAATATACTGATCCCAAGGATATTGCCAATATCCTGGCAGATTGATTCAGTGCCAACTTCACCCCCTCTCACCCCCTAAATGGCCCATCTCAATACCGAACGATTGCCAAATTCCGGTAATAACAGCCACACGGGTAAAAAACGCACTCTCCAAAGCTAAGAATAAAGCATCCATGGGACCAGATGACATCCCGGGCTGTGTACTACATGGGCTACAATATGAACTGGCACCTCACCTAAGTTTCATGTTTAATCATAGCCTCACCTCAGGTTTCTTGCCCACTGAGTGGCGCAGAGCTACAGTTATACCACTCCACAAAGGGGATCCACCTTGGATCCCGGAAACTACCGTCCCATCAGTCTGATGAGCCTTATCTGCAAGGTCATGGAGCATATTATCATGGTACTTCTAAACAAAGACATTGGCAACCGTCAAACACTGGACCTCACTCAGTTTGGATTTGTGAAGGGCCGATCTTGTCTCCTCAACCTGATTGACTTCTTCGAATCAGTCTCCAGAGCCATGGACAAGGGTAAGGTGGTTCACACAGCCTATCTAGACCTTGCCAAGGCCTTTGACCCCGTTCCCCACTCTGGAATCATAGATAAACTTACTAAGCTGGACATTAATCCCTACATCACCCAATGGGTTTCTAACTGGCTTACTGATAGAACCCACACTGTAAAAGTAGCCAACTCCAAATCAAGCTCCAGACAAGTGGAGTACCTCAGGGTTCAGTCCTGGGACTGCTCTTGTTTGGCATCTACTTCTCTGAAGTACAGGCCAACACTAAGGGACTCTGACTAACAAGTTCACAGATGACTGCAAACTGGGAGCCATTACTGAATCCCCAAATGATGTGGATACTGTACAAAAGGGCCTTACAGAAACAGATGCTTGGTGCCAGAGCCATGGGCTCAAGCTCAATGCCAAGAAATGTATAGTTATCCCCTTTGGGAAAAAACATGTACCCGTGAATTACCATATAGGTGGCAGTACACTAAACACCGAAAGTGTTATAATGATAAGAGACTTGGGGACACAGGTGGACATTGGTCTCACCTTCGATAACCACATCGCCACAACAGTCAGGAAATCCTTCTATGTGGCACACCTCATCACTAATGGCTTTTCATCCAGAAAAAAGGAGGTCATTGTCCCACTGTACTCATCCCTCATTAGACCCATTATAAAATACAACACCCCATTTGGTATGTACCTCGCAAGACATCTGCAACAACTGGAAAGGCCGCAGAAATCCCTCACTAAAAGAATCACAGGCCTAAAGCAGATGCCCTACGCTGACCGCCTTAAAAAACTCCAGCTATACTCTGTTGCATATCGTCTACTCAGAGGCGATCTCTGCTTAACATACAAGACCATGTCAAATCCAGAGGTGTTGGACATGCTACACTTAAAGAAATCCCAATCCCTCAGAGCCACATGCTCCAGGGATCTAAACCTTTTCATCAAAATAAACAAAACATGCTGGAGGGATAGGTTCCTGACCCAGAGACTCCCCACACTCTGGAATAGATTGCCCTTGCCCATACATGTCAAGCAGAGTGCCTCTTTGGCCCTCTTCAAAAGGAACCTTGACGATTGGATGGGAGACAGGAAATTCACCACGGGAATCATGTAAGTCGCACTGCTAGACAGGGGTCCAGGGAAGTAAATAGTGTGGGAAGAAATAGCCAGGGAATTGTTATGGCTAGGCTTGTATAGGCCCTAGGGCTGATAGCCTAGTACCAACCTATGAACTGGAGTACAACATTAAAGAAGTAATGTTGAGTGCTGTTTAAACTAGCATTTAATTATAAAGATACATTTATTGTTAAAGTTTTTTTCTGTGTCTTTTAATGTTATTTATTTCTCATTCTACTTGAAAGTGTTATGTTAGCTAAATGTAGGAGTGAGAAAAATATCAAAATTCAGAAAAACAATATGCACAAAAGCTTTCTTTCCCCTAAATGATTTTATGTGCTGCTGTCAGTCCTGTTGATTGCATTGATCATGCTCATTTATTCCCTACAGGTCTTGTCCAGGTAACAGTCATGTTTTTCCCATGGTCTACCCCTAGTGGCTGTTGTGTAGTCCTTCCAACGTAAGGGCCTGCTACACCTTCAGTAGAGTGCATGCATGCACAATGAAGGCAGTATGTGAACTCAGCTTTTCAGAGCTGAGCATACATCTCCAGTACTTACACCACATTGTGTACACCTGTTTTCTACTGAGTATCTGCTGTGCAATGAACCAGTACACCAACCCCCCCCCCCCCCACAGGGCTAGGGTCAACTCCACTTCTTCCACCCTCCTTGTTAACTTCTTACCTAGGTTGTTATATTTCAGGTTATCTAGCATGCCTTCAGTACGTTATCCTTCTGTACTACAGAGACGTCTATGTACAAAGTAGAACATGACTGCAAATTAGAAATACAATAGAAACAACTACAGTGAAGAAGTTGCATTTAAAATGTGCTACATTTCAGAACTGTTCAAAACTTGCCTACCACAAAAGAAAACCAGCCTTCGTGATAGAGACCTTAATTTAGTTCATGGCTGCAAAAAAAAAAAAAAAACTGACAAAACACTGTTTAAACCAGATGATCTTTCTTTGCCTTACAGCTTGGACCTTAAAATAAAGGCCTACTCACTTTTCAGATAGATGTAATAGCATTATCCTGTTACCTAATTCAGGTGTTTGTTTCATCGTCTGTGCATTTGTTTATTTTAGAATTGGTCTGTCTCAGCTGGAAGGATTCCGCCGGCAGCTATTGGATGTCCTCCAAAAAAGTGATAAACCCAAGGTATGTATTGTGTTTTACTTTGTAGATTTTTCTTTTAGGGTTGGACTGGTAAAAACATTTCAGTAAAAACGAAAAGTAACTTGTAGTAGAAGTCTGTCTGTACATGATATTGCTTTATTCCCTGCCTAAACTTCCAACACTGTGTGCTCCAGCAGTTTCCTTTTATTTCATTTTTTGTACTGAATTCTGTATTGTCAGAGTGTAATCGCTTTAGGTGGATATTTGCAGATTCTTACTACAGAAAATAATGCAGTGCAAGGCTTTCTAAATGTGTGAACAGAATTCTGAATGGGTTAATATTCCAGACATAATCAGGAGATCACCAGTTATGCTTTCCTTTCAGGGCATAAATGTCAGTTTTCTCCTGGGAAAGACATTTTTGTTGTTTGTTCATGGAATGCAATGGATGTTCATAGGCACCCATTATTTAACATTTGTTGTTCAGAGTGGCTTCAGCAGCTCAGACAGTTAAGTTTCATAGAACATTCTCCATGTTTCTTAAGACTAAGCCACAGTTTGTGTTGAAGATGGTCTCATTCCATTCACCTGCCCTGTTTACTTTGCAGAAGTAGAATACAAAGTACAGAGAGCCCTTCGTATGTCAGACATATACTGTCTGCCACCTGAGATTTTACCGGAAGAGGATGCGTGAGTTTAGGAAGACAGATTATTATTATGTCTTCTTTGCACTGGAAAAAAAGGGTTTACAGAATGCATGCAAAATGCAGACCTTTTTTTCCATCATGCAGCAACAGTTAAAAACTAGATGTAAACTGCGGATATCAAAGACCACTCAACTAGAGGAAAGGGTGACTCGTGTCTTCAGAATTGCCTCTCCCCCTTGGGAATTTCTGCTACAACTACTTGTTTGTTAGCTTACACATAACCAAGAACTGCAACTTAAACCATAATTCCAAGTGACATGCCTCCCTTGGCATCATGAAGCTTTAAGGCTTGGCTCTATGAGCCCTTGATTTGGGACTTTTCTCTTACTTCATCCTACTTAATGACTTCAAAATCTTTACTCTTCGAGATTCTTCCCAACAGTTCTCAACTCCAGAGGGCCTTTGATGTGAGTTGTAACAGACATGTACCTAGTGTATCAATTGACCTTTGAGGAGGGAAGGCTTCTGTAGTTGGGGCTTATCACCTTGCCTCCATCTCTGTTTTGTGAATAGCTTTAACATTTAGCACATGTATTAGAATTGCCCTTTAACATGGGCAAGCGTATTATTTTACGTTCATGTGATTTTATTTCTCTGTTTTACATAGCATATTTGTGCAATGTTTTGGGGTTGAAATAAGTAAAGTAGGGTATAGTCTGAATAAACCCACCTAGACTGGTATGTGTCATGACATATTTCATCCAGAAAGAACACTTAAAAGCACATTAATGATGGAAAATTCAGAACTGTGCATAGCTAGAGGCAGCATAAATTCCCCACTAAAGAAGGTCTCCTTTGAATTCACTTAATATAGTTTCATAGGTGTGTGCTAGGCTAATGGCCCTGGAGCCTTTACAAACCTAGCCCATAAGATTACCCTGACAAAGTGCCACCCGACCTTAGTTCCCTTAGTGTACTTACCCAGTGAGATGTCATGTGCAGATACTTGCCAGATGTACTGCTGCTGGGCCTCCCTTAACAGTCATGTATGTCACACAGAGCAGTGGGATGCTGTACAGATGTATGTCAATATCTAGTGGGTAGTATGTGGCCATGGCACCCCTGTACCAGCAGTTATTACTTGTCAGGCCAAACAGGGGTGTGTGAATGCATAACCTATGGTGGCATATGTATACCAGTCATTATGTGTTATACCCATCTACATGGCTGTTAACATCCATATTGTCAAGCATGGTACACATGTTTTGTACTAAGGGGTTCTGTGTATACCTCTAGAGTGTATAGAGTGTGTCAGAATGTCCACACATAGTGGCCAATATCTCTGTTGCAGTCAACAGGGGCAGTATGTGTGCTTAGGATGTCTGTCAGTAGCCAATGCAGATGTGACCTTCCACACACACATCATGTCTGTGAAGACAATCCCAATTACAGTAGCAATAGTATATAGAACTGTAATAGTACACAAGTAAAGATTTACCATTTCTGCAAACCTGTGTGTGTTTTTTTTTGTCCAATGACCTCTCAGTCGGTATATATTGCAGGTAATGATTGTCATTTGTATGGGTGGCCCATACAGTGTCCAGGTGTTCAGGTGTGAACTGTAGGCAAGGTGGCTGTTCCATATTTTGTGCACCTTCTATATATGTATCTTACTGTACATATATCTGCGTGTGTATGTTTAGTCACATGTTTATATATATATATATATATATATATATATATATATATATATATATATATATATTTGTATCTGCATATATGTGTCTGTGTATATGTGTCCTCTGGGATGTTGATAGCTTCCACATGTTAGATTTCCTATGGAAGCCAGACTGTACTACATGATATGTTACCAGTACCAGCCTGAGATCATACTGGTGGGATGTAGTACTGTTAACATCTTGTGCTCATGTCATGTCATGTCCTGGTTATGAGATCTGCAACACTTGGTAGTGTATTGCAGGGCGGATGTGTTTGGCTGTGGGGGGTATGCTTATTCGTACAAGACGTATATTGTTTGGGGCCTTTCAAACCCATTAACGGTGCATGTGGACATATTTGTTTTTGGTAATCTACCATTGCTGTCTACAGATGTATGGCCGCATATACTTATGTAGATATATATATATATCTATCGGCTTACATATATATGACTATGTCCATTTATACCTACATAGATATATATCTGCGTACATATATGTACCTTGCTGTGTATATGTAGACATATATATGTGCAATGTAGGCATTTGCATGTGTATATGTTCATATATATTTATATATATATGTTTCTACATATATATATATTTATATATATATATATATATATATATATATATATATGTATGTATATATTGACATATATAGATATGTTGTATCTGTTTAGATATTAATATATTTACACGCACACATACATCTAGATGTTGGCATACATTCTCTGTACTGTTACATGACTGGGCTAGATGATATGTTTCTGAAAACATCAGATTTATGCATATTTGGCATGGCTTAGTGGTAAATCTATGGTGTGCAGGGTCCTTGAGGCTGTTTATTTTGTTGCTAGGCAGAAAACAGGCTGTTGGATACAGAGTGATTAAGGCACTTTAAAGCAGTTGTAAGGTTTCCGCAGTGGTACGGCGGTAGCGTTGTTACCTCACAGCAAGAGGTTCTCCTGTTCGATTCTCAGCTTGGCTTGGGAGTGCCTTCTGTGTGGAGTCTGCATGTCCTCCCCGCGGTTGGGTAGCGTTCGATAGACATGCATGCGTAAATGGGCATTCCTTCGTTGAAGGTTGGGGATCAAGCTGGCATCTCGGCGTTTCGTAAAAATCTACTGCCAATCATTAGCGGACCGGAGTTTCGCTGTGGTGACCCCTTACCAGGAAAAAGCAGAAAGACAAACAACAACGAAGCAGTTGTAAGCAGGTTTGCACAGAGCTAAGCACTGCTGACTTCCGGTTACAGTTTCTTACACTCAATTAGCTTCTGAATTGCTTAACCTGTGTAGGCAGTGCTTACCCCTGCACAAACAGGCTTAAACCCGCTTACTGCTGCTTAAAAGTGCTTACTCCCACTTACCTCCATGCTAATTTCTTTAAAAGAAAAGAAAAAGGGGTTGATAGGAAAGTGGTGAAAAAAGGGGCACAAAGAGAGAAAGACAGTAGGGAAAATAGCCAGGGATATGCAAGAAGGGTGTAGGGAAGGTTCATAGCTGCCCATTTCTTCTACAGTAACAGCTGTGCATATACACTGAATTTGGAGGTAGAGTTGGAGACTCAAACCCCTGGGTGGGGGTGAGGACAACAAAAATTTGTTGTGATGCCAGTTAGACTGGATTACTTGTGTACAGTGGACACGTGTACGAAATGGACAACTATGTATGGGGCGATATTTTTTTGTGGGAACAGTTTGCCCTTTTTTTTTCAGGTGAGAGTGGGATGTTGGGAAGGGGTAGTAGGTCTATTTGGGGAGGTAGGTTGGGTAGGTTAACAGACAAGACAAACAAGATGCATACAGGGGTGGTATATGACACATGTTGGGGGTAAACACCTTGGACGGGGAGGGGTGTTTGGAAGTCGCAAGCCCATGAGCCCCCAAATGGAAACAGTGGAACTGAGGTCCCCACCTATGGACAGTCACCACTGCACCTTCAAGGCCCCAAAGGTGGCTGTGCTGGGGGCTGGGTAGGAGGGTCAGGCTTACCCCCTAATTGTGCCACGGGGCCCTCAAGCTGGCATAGCTGGTCTCAAATCTCCCTGTCGAGCCCCCTATGCACCACGGCCCAAACCTGACGGCGGGTGACAGGTACCTCTCTGCCCCCACTCCCAGGGGGAGCCAAGCCCCATCCCCTGAGGCGGTTCCACCCTGGTGCAGGGCTAACAGAGGAGGGGGTCTCAGGCTGGGCCCCAGATGTGCTGGTGCCTGGTGCCATGGCCAGCTGAGGTGGGACAGGTGGGTCTGCTGAGACCTGCATTCCCATATGAGCTATGGTGTTGCCGTTTTAGGACAGATATCTGTTAGTAATAGTCAACAGCATTCAGGATTAGTTATAACAGCATGCATAGGTATTCCCATTAACCCAAGACACCAGATTTACAACAGTTGCAGAGTGAGCAAAACACATGCATATATGGGACAACAGTGGCCATTACAACAGCATGCAGGTTTCATTGATGGCAACAGGCCACCAATATGGGAGTATATTAACATGGCACATGCATAGAACCAAATGTGTATATTTATAAACCAATAGGACATATGTCCCAACAAAAGACTGGAGTGTACACGTACCCATTTAGGTGTGTAATTAGGTTATTGTTGAACATATGGTGGGGGTGTGAGAGAGAGGTCAATTAACAACTAATATATCTCTAGTTTTCACAACTTTCTTCGTCACTGCAGTGTTCTGTCCCTTACATGTATATTATTCCACTACCTAATGGCCTTACTTTGTACAATGGTATGTTTGTAGATTAGTATATACGTGGACTGTGTCTTACATATAGTCTACACCTTTTATCTGTTATAGTTGTTGAGAAAATATTTTTAACACTACCTGACAAATTCTACACATACTCCCAAGTTCCATGCTTGTACAAAAGTACATGAGTGAACTGTGTTGTAACTACAATCTACACCTCTTACCTGTTATAGCTGTGGAAGGAACTCTGTTAACACTACCTGACAAATTCTACACATACTCCCAGATGCCATGCTTGTAGACAAGTATATAAATGAACTGTGTTGTACCTACAGTCTACACCTCTTACCTGTTATAGCTGTGGGGAAAATCTTTGTTAACACTACCTGACAGATTCTACACATACTCCTACATTCCATGCTTGTAGACAAGTATATGAGTGAACTGTGTTGTAACTACAGTCTACACCTCTTACCTGTTATAGCTGTGGAGAAATATTTAACACTACCTGACGAATACTACACATACTCCCAGATTCCACATTGATGTTGTACACATACCTAACAATCCGTTATTGCACACACTCTCTAGTCAAGGCTTGACAGGATGCAGGTGTTAATGTGACATATTTTGGAATAGCTGTCATACACTTTGGGTGAGATGCGACAATGACAGGTTTGCTTTCATATACATTCTCTTTTTATGTTCAGGTCTCACTATCCATTATATGTCAGTATAAGCTGCCGACATTTCTTGGGTCATCTCACTGATTTGTCAGGGGAACAGGTTACCAGGCAGCAGATATGGGTCATTTATTTGGACATGCTGAACAGTTCAGAACAGTTGAGGGGTATGACTATGCATTCAGCTTACTACCTGAACATTCTAGCAAAGTCTGTACAGTTGTTGGGTCTAATTATGCGTACAGCTTTCTATCTGAACATTCTCACAAACTGTACAGTTGTGGGTTATGATTATGCATACAACTTACTACCTCTCCCGGGATTCAAACCCCTGTTGTGTCTGGTAAAAATATTACAGTTGACATCACAGTACACTGTACTATCGGGGAATTGGTGTGAAGCATTCTAATGGTTTTTAAGTCTCCCTCAGTTGTTCTGTATGACTGTGCTCTTGGGACTTCCAACATTGTTATACTGAACTTCCTACATATTTTAACTGCATTCAGCAGTGTGGGTAACACTGCTTAGTACAACAATACTGTTTATAGAATGCAACACTACAAAAACATATGAAAGCAGAATGTACACAAGCACTCCAGGGGTTATACTTTTATTCACAAGATATTACCCTTTATTTTCACACAACCTATATGACAGTCTTCCTGCCATATTGTCTGGTTTATTCAGTACATCCCATTCACAATATATTTTTATTCAGGTACAACAATTTCTAGAACTGTTATATTTTTTTCTTATGGCAGTACATGCAAGATTATTACTAACTTGCCTCGCAACGCAGCATTTGCAGCCTAGCAGCATGGGCTTGCTGGTTCGCAGCCCGCTCATCTGCAGCTGTCAGGGAAATACAGTGATATTTATCCATTACCTATCCATAGTATACACAAGCTAGGCAATCATTATCTACGTAGTAGAATGGGTACTTACTCAGTGCTGGGACACCGATCATCTGCCTTGATTCTTGGATCCACTGCTCCAAGATTTCACCCCTCTGCCGCTTTAGGTCAGCATGGTAATGCCTGACCTGCTCACCAGTCCGGGGGATACCAGTGGCACTGGTGAGGTCACGGGCCAGACTGTCCCAGGCCTCCACTTTATACTGAGAGCCCTGGTATGGGCCCTGCAGTAGTCTCTCCTCATTGTGTTTTACCAGGAGTCATTACCATGAATCTGAACTCCTGGGCGCCCTAGCGCTGTGCTCTAAATCAAGTGCCTTCCCCAACTCCAGCCATTCTGCCTACAGTAGGGAGCTGCAACCAGTTATTGGAATTATTGGCACCTGTGGGGTTTAAATACGCCCGATTTCCCACACTTTCCTGTGAGTGGATGGTTTTGAAAAGACTAAGCTATGGGCACACCTGCTTACCTAATGTTGGCATTGCTTAAAGGGGTATACCACTGGACAGATTGAGTTAGCCGGCCTACACATTGCTTATACCACGTAAGCTGAGCTGTGCAATGCTTAGTGTTGCTTAATATTTAATTAGCATTATATTTCCCTTTTGACATTGATTTATTATTTGTTACATGTCATATCTGTGTCTAGCATCTGTGATTCATGTGTATGTACACTGTCTGGGGTCCTGAGGACTTCAACACTTTATTACAATAACACCTCACATCTGGCCTTACTGCAGTACTCCAGTTCACATATTTATGTTATGTAGCAGGTTATACAACATCACACTGTACATGGATTCATTTCAAATGTTCAGTTTGATTTTCCTATGGTGAGGATTTGTTTGTTGAAACCTCAATCTTAGGTACTGCTATGATGGCTTAGTGGTTAACTACTGTGACTATATTGTACAGGGTCCTGGGTTCGAGCCTTGCAGAGGCTGTTTATTTTGTTGCTGGGCAGAACACGAGCCATTGGAAACAGAGTGATTAAGGCACTTTAAAGCAGTTGTAACCGGGTGTGCACATGTTTACACGGCGGTAAACACTGCTAACTTCCGGTTACAGTTTCTTAAACTTCATTAGCTTCCACATTTAAGTACTTCGGATCAACAGTTCAGAGTAATGGTGAGTGTGGAAGAGAGATGAAGAAGAGAGTACAGGCAGGGTGGAATGGGTGGAGAAGTGTGTAATGAGTGATTTGTGACAGACGGGTACCATTAAGAGTGAAAGGGACGGTGTACAACAGGGTAGTAAGACCAGCTATGTTGTATGGTTCATAGGTTCATAGATTAGTACTAGGCTAACTACCCTTGCGAGCCATTTTAAGCCTAGCCATTTGTCCCCTGTGAGATTCAAACCCTGTACCTTGTGTTTGTAAGGCAAACACCTTAACCATTAGGCCACCCTCCCAACCCCCAGACAGTGGCATTGACAAAAAGGCAGGAGTCAGAGCTGGAAGTGGCAGAGTTAAAAATGTTAAGATTTGCACTGGGTGTGACAAGGATGGAGCGGATTAGGAATCAGTATATTAGAGGGTCAGCTCAGGTTGGATGGTTTGGAGACAAAGTCAGAGAGGCGAGATGGCATTGGTTTGGACATGTGCTGAGGAGAGATGCTGGGTATATTGGGAAAAGGATGCTAAGGATGGAACTGCCAGGTAACAGGAAAAGAGGAAGGCCTAAGATAAGGTTTATGGATGTGGTGAGAGAGGACATGCAGGTGGTTGGTGTGACAGAGCAATATGCTGAGGTCAGGAAGAACAGGAAGAAATGGAAACAGATGATCCTCTATGGCAACCCCTAATGGGAACAGCTGGAAAAGAAGAAGTTAGCTTCCACATTGCTTAATCTATGTAGGCAGTGCTTACTCCTGCGTAAACAGAGTTAAACATGCTTATTAGTGCTTACATATGCTTACTACCGCTTATTTGTGCTTACATATGCTTACTACCGCTTATTTGTGCTTAAACCTGCTTACTAGTGCCTTGTTCATTATGACACTGACACTTCACATGTGCATTTTCTGCAGTACTCCAGTTCATAAATATATGTTATTTAGTGGGTTTTGCAACACAAATATTGGTTATAACATGCTTTGCCATGTAAAATAGACTATGCTGCAGTGGGACTCGAACCAGGATTGCCTGCTCATTAGGCAAATGCTCCGCCCACTACACTATTTATGTGCTGCTTCATTTGCATATATCTTCCTTGTTATCCTCTTCAGCCTTTTAACCTGCTTTAACCATAGCTAAGCGATGGGCACATCCTCGCACCTACGGTTAGCTGTACTCGGATTTAAAAAAAAAATAAATAAAAGGGGTTCTTCATTTAATTTATATATACTCTTGCTGTTGTACACATGGGGGACTGTTAGTGGGGATATGCAGACACCTATGAGTGGTCTCACTCATTTCTAACCACTTTCTGCTGTTCTACATTGCAGGGGCATGTTTATTCTGAGAGCTCTGCTCTCAGACACGCCCACTGCACTCGTACACGCTCCGTGTAAGCCTAGGAGCTTGGGCAGTGAGCCTTATTAATATGCATGGCACGCTGCCGTCCTGCTCCTAAACAGACGCTTCCATGCAGAACTAAGCTAGTCCTGCATGGAAGATTAGTGAATCCAGGGGTCTGTCTAAAACAGCGGCTATGTAAGGAGAAAGACTCACAATAACAGAAAATGGAAACAGTTTTAAATAAGAAGCACCTCAAAATAGAGAAATATGTATGTGGACACTCCTAGACTACATTACTTAAAACAGACAGTGAGACAATGGAAGCTCACTTTGGAGGAAATTCACAGATTTCAATAAGGCAGCAAGTGTAAGGCAGATTGCATTTTTACTGCTGTATTGTTATACAAGACAGAAAACCAAGTCATAACTGTCAACATTCTATTTCTAAAATATTGAGTATTACCTGGCAAAATGTGGAACACATACTGACAGCTTACTAAGAACTTCAACTAGGAAGTTCACACGATGGGTAAAATGTGTAACTTTATACTTATAAAAAGTTATGTTGATGAAATAATATGATTCAGTATTATCTAAAATGTTTATCAGTTAAAAAAAACAACTCTTGGCACTGATTGTGTAACCAAAACTGTTCAGTGTGAACTGTGTGGAACATGGACTTTATAAGACTCACAATGAAGAACTTTCCACAAAATCAGGTTTACTTGAGAGATATGGACCAAGTGTACAAACCTGTAAAGCCATATCCACACTACATAATAGATTTTGAGATGCGTGAAACAGGCTGAATAGCTGTCAAACTCCTTTGTTTCATTTCCAGTCCTCTTTCAAGACAGTTCAGTCATAGAACCATCCTGTGGTCTGATAGATGGACAATCTATCTACTCTCTGTTCCACTGTCATAATACAAGTATACAGTTGATAGATGTTCACAGATTCCCTGTCCCTCTTTCATATGCTACTTCTCACTTTTTAAAAAAAAATAGTGGGTCACCCCTTTTTATGAATTCCTTTGGTCATCCTTTTGTTCACACAATCTTTACCTTTTCTTTTTTCTGTTTCCCTCACCATATTAATGATGTTCTTTTATAACTGTAAACTGTTATACTTTATGATTTAAATGTTTCTTTTCTTCCTTTTGTGGTATTTGTTCCTATCATTCTTAGCCCCAAGTCTTTCTTTGGTACTTCATGCAGTGCTGATATACTGCCTTTTCGCATGTCACACGGTACTATCCCTCCAGATTTTTCTAATTACTTGTACAGTAATACTTTTTCTATGCCAATTTATATTTCTTTGCACTACCTCTTTTTTTTGTTACACACATTACTAATGTGTTAAATTGTCTCTTTTGATACCATACTAACCCTCTAGTGTTTTGTAATTACACTTGCAGTAATATTTGATGTAATTTATTTGCTAACTGATATTTCTGAATCATCACTCCACCCCATTTGCATGTTCTTCAGTTCTTTTCTAACCTCAACATATCCATCTTTGTTAAGCCTGGACACACAAGTCTAATGGTTCTTGTTGTCATATTTCTAATATTAAAAAAAAAATTATATAATATATATATATATATATATATATATATATATATATATATATATATATTTATATATATGTATATATATATATATATATATATATATATATATATATATATATATATATATATAGGTCTACCTGAGAAGGCCGACAAGCGAAATCACCAACAATGGAAATATCTGACAAGTGGAAATTCCGATGCTGAAAACACCAACATGCAAAACGAGCGCGACTGTGTAAGTGTGCGATAGTGACAGACCTTAGGGTTAGGGTGTGGGTAAGGTAAGTGTGCGATAATGATGGACTTTAGGGTTAGGGTGCAGGTAAGGTAAGTGTGTGATAGTGACGGACCTTAGGGTTAGAGTTTGGGTTAAGGTTAGTGCATATATAGTTGTGTATGTAAGATTAAGTATAGATTTATCAGATTTTTGGTGTGTTTGTGTTGTGTGTGTGTGTTTTTCAGAACAGGGAATTTGTTTTGTTCTGTTATCTGTCGGGATTGTGCTTTGTCGGGCATGTGAACTGTCATGTTTTTGCACTTTCGTCGTTGTGGTGTCAGTGATCTTGTTGTCGGCCTTTTGAACTTTCGGTGTTGTCAGGTAGATCCATATATATATATATAAAATATAGTTTTCCTTTTTATTCCTTGTTCCTTCTGTTTTCTTTCTTATTCCTTACAAAAATAGGCTATGCACCATCTTCACATCTGTTAGGTTCTACTGTTTTATTCCCTTCACTTTCCTTATGTAATGTTATAAATTCTTCTAACTACTTTTTACTGTTTAGGGCTAAAAACTGATACTAGTTGGAGCTGCCGCTGACTCTGGTGATGTTCTTCATATTGATCACCATGCAGTAGGCTTAACTATATGGGTTCTATCCTGCCAGGGATACAGCAGGGTACATTCTACCTGCCCAAACTGTCAGGCAGCTCAAGCTGATCTAAGAGAAGTTTGGGCACAAAGACCTTCAGGGTTTTACTGACGCTGAACAGTACACTCCTCTGAGGCTTTCAAGGATTGACAGTTGACTTGTGCTTTGCTTTGCTGGGCAGATAGGTTCCCTTTGGGAAAAAAAACTTTCATTTTCTTAATTTTGTTGATTTATTGCTTTCCTGTTAAGAAAAGTTATTTTAAAGCAGTGACTACTCTGTTTTAATTGACCTTCTCAAGACTGTAATGTACTTTTAAATGAAGGACTTTAAATAAAGGACTCATTTTTCTCTCAGTTTCAAAGTAGTGAAGAGTAACTGAAAACATTTTTTTCTGTGGATAAATTGTTTATTTTACTTTTGTGTATTGACATAGTGTTTTAAAATGCTTTTTTATTGTGATTTCTGTCAAAAAATGTAACTTTTGTGGCTTGGTGGTGTTTACCACCAATTGCTGCTTGTCTTCCCTGAGAATGAGGCACCATTTTTGGCTTGACCATGGAGCAGAGTAGTGGTCTTAAAGCTGGCCTCCCTTCCAGCCACAAAAAGAAAAAAAAATAAGCAAACTGCCTTTGCCACAACAGCAAGCTAGCAATTTGCCTCAGCTGCAGGTTGTTGACTCTGCTATGGCTATTTATTGTACCTTAAACTTACCCCAGATCCCTCTGATGTAGTACTTGCAACCACTATGGACTGGGGCTAAACACATCCTCTGTGGCTGTTGGGGCCCCTTCAGTGGGCAAGGGAGAGTCACTCTTGCCAGTCCTGGGAGATGGAACATGGAAGGTTTCCCTGTTGTGCCTGAATGCTGTGTCCAGCCCTGAGGAACCTGCTGCTGCCATGATTAACATGGTTGGCCCTATTTTCGTGTCAAAAAGAAACACAAAATCAAGCATGTATCTACTCCTCTTCAATTTTCTTTGCATAGGAGTAGTTTACTGGGTCTGGCTCAGGTTTAATTCAGGCTATTGATCCTTCTTGTAAAGTAGTTTCTGATAAAAGAAGGAGGGATTCCTCTTTTACTGAAGATATTCATGATTCGGAGCCTTTACAGGAAGATTCAGGGATGAATACATGTTTTTTTTTCATCAGATTTCTGATTCGGAGGAGTCTTCAGTTTGATTCTCCTTGTTGTGGGTTCTCTTTCTGTAAGACTGTTGCTAGAATGTGACAGTGTTTTCAGCGGGAGAAAACTGAGGTTTCTCAGTCCTTCAGAAAATACTAGGAATATAAAGTTCCTCAGTTTTTTACATTTTGATACATTATTCCCAAACGTGACCCAGCAGTTATAGCTTTAGTTGAATCCATTGCTGCTAAGTACTTAATTAATTCCACTTTCCTTTCCAGTAAGGATGGGAAAACTGTTGATAGGTATAGGAAAATAGTGCACACTTCTGCAACTTTTGATTTTCAGAATTTTGAATTGTTAGGCTCATATGTTAAAGTTTGTTCTGACAAAGTGTGAAACTATGAGGAATGTTTTATCTGCGTTTTTTTTATTGTGAGGAAAAATCTGCTTTAAATAACTTAGTTTTTTGTATTGCACAGGTCTCGACTCATTGTTTACAGTGTGTGAATATGATTCTGTCGATGCTTGTTGTAGGGCCCTGGCCACTGGTACTGTTTGAGGAGGTTTTGCATAGCTGCAGTCTCATAACCTCCCAGATGATGTTAAAAATGAGATTTTAAATTCTCCTTTGGATAGAGATTTAGTTTTTGGTCCCTCTGCTGCAGCAGTGATTAAAAAGTGTGATGAAAGGGGCAAGCTGATCCAGGGAATCTCTAAGAATTTCCAGTCCTCTCCTCATCCAATTTTGGCCAAAAGAAAAACAGAATAAACAGTCTCAACAAAATACAGGTAAGCAGATATATAAGAAAAAATGGCGAGGGGGTTCTATAAGCAAGTCTTGAACCTCCCAAAACCAAGGGCAGTCTGGGTCTGAATGACTGTTCAAGAGACCTTGTAAATCCATCCCACCCTGGTATCTTTTGTTCTTCCAGAACATCTGAATCTCCATTTTTCTGTTTGACAACAGATAATTTCAGACAAATGGGTTCTGAAAATCATTCATAGGTTCATAGGTAGGTACTAGGCTATCGGCCCAAGGGCCTAAGTGAGCCTAGCCAACAAGGTTCCCTGGCTTACGCCACCCAAGAAAGTTAATTTCCTGTGCCCCTGTTGAGCAGAGCCACAGAAGTTATCCCTGGGGTATATTTCCTGTTTCCCATCCACATCAAGATTTTTCTTGAAGAGTGCTAATGAGGAACTTTGCTTGACATAGATGGGTAGATTGTTCCAGAGTATAGGATGTCTCTGGGACAGGAATCTATCCATCCAACATGTCCTGTTTATTGTGGTGACAAGGTTTAGGTCCCTAGAGTGTGTAGCTCGGAGGGATTGGGATTTCTTTAGGTGTAGCATGTTCAACAGCTCTGGGTTTAACATACATTTATATGTTAGGCAGAGATCTCCTCGGAGTAGGTGATATGCTACAGAGTAAATCTGGAGGTTTTTCAGATGGTCAGTGTAGGGCATCTGTTTGAGCTCAGTAATCCTCTTTGTGAGGTACTTCTGTGGCTTTTCCAGCTGCTGCAGATGTCTTGTGAGGTACATTCTTAAAGGGGCATTGTACTCCAATGACCTCTTTTTTCCTGGATGAGTACCCTTTTGTGATGAGGTGTGCCACATAGAAGGATTTCCTGACTACTGTGGCGATGTGATTAGCAAAGGAGAGACTACTGTCTACCTGGGTCCCAAGGTCTCTTATCACACATTCAGCATTAAGTAGACTGCCGTTTATGTGGTAGTTCATGGGTACAGAGTTTTTACTGAAGGGGATGACATTGCACTTTTTGGTATTGAGCTTGAGGCCATGCCTCTGACACCAGGCATCTGTCTCAGTGAGGCCCTTCTGTAGGATGTCCACATCATTTGGGGACTCGACTATGGCTCCTAGTTTGTAGTCATCTGTGAACTTCGTTAGCCAGAGGCCTTCTGTGTTAGCCTGTACTTCAGAGAAGTAGATACCAAACAGAAGAGGTCCCAGGACTAAACCCTGTGGTACTCCACTTGTCACTGGTTTGAAGTCAGATTTGGAGTCTGCAACTTTTACAGTGTGGGTTCTGTCAGTGAGCCAGTTGGCAACCCATCTTGTGACATAGGGATTTATACCTAGTTTAGTGAGTTTAGCTATAATTCCAGAATGGGGGATGGTATTGAAAGCCTTGGCGAGGTCAAGATAAGCTGCGTGAATCACCTTACCATCGTCTATGGCTTTGGTGACTGCCTCAAGGAAGTCGATCAGGTTCAGAAGGAATGATTTGTCTTTCACAAACTCGAACAGGGTGGGGTCCAGAGTTTGGAGGTTACCAATGTCTTTGTTTATGAGTTCCATAATTATACGTTCCATGGCCTTACAGACCAGGCTCGTCAAGCTAATAGGGCGATAGTTCCCAGGATCAGTGGTGGCTTCCCCTTTGTGGAGCGGGATATCTGTTGCTGTGCGCCATTCAGTGGGCACAAAGCCTGACGTGAGACTATGATTGAATGTGATGCTTAGGTGGGGAGCCAGTTCGTTCTGAAGTTCATGTAAAATGCAGCCTGGGATGTTTTCCAGTCCCATGGATGCTGTGTTTTTGGTTTTAGAGAGTGCAGCTTTTACCTGCATAGATGTGATTACAGGGACTCTGCATTCTTCCTGTATAGATATGGGCCCTTTAGGGGGTGTGAGGGGGACAAAGTTAGTACTGAACCTATCTTCCAGGATGTTGGCAATATCAGTTGGTTACAGATGACAGGAAGTCATTCCTCATCCTCCATGTGAAGCCCCACCACTGGTAGGATGACAAGTGCGCACACAGTATTTCCAGATGCACCTCTGTGCACCAAGTGCAATTTCCCTTAAGAGCACACTGAGACAACAGTCAGTCCGGGTCTGGCTTCTCCTTCTTTCTCCAGATCCTCAATAAGACTCCCACTAGCACAGCTATAGAGTTGAGATCTCAGCTGAGTGACCAAGCCAAGACCTCCTGCACCCTCATTGTTCAACCAGTGCTTCATGTTCCTGCCCAAGTAGCTGACACGCAGTCTTTGAGATTTGATTTATATACACACACACACACCTGGGAAAGGCTGGCACAGGTTTACTAGCTATGCCCCCTTCTGCCCAGGGTATAAGGTAGTTACCACTGCCACCAGTCAACTCCTCATCAGCTACTTTAAGGACCTTAACAAAGGGTGTCCAATCTTACTGTGTAATATTAATATTAGCATAAATGGTAGTTTGACCAAGAGCAAGACTATTATGAGTGGCCCACACAGTGTCACCAAATAAATATGCAATTGCTCTCAAAACTTAAATATCTCTATGCAGATCAGCCACAATGAAATGTTTACATATATTTAATAATAAATATTAAAAGAACGAGACAATACTAGATATATATTCACAGTGACACCAGAGTTCAAAACCACAGGAAATATTTAAAACAACTTTGAAGGACAGTCTCAAATAAATAAAGAAAAATATCTAAACTAAGCTTCACTATAATTCCTCAGGCTAAGAGAATTACTGTACTCTAGGAACTTAGTAATGGAGCAAGGCAGATGTGGTGAATGGATCTTCTAGTTGTTGTCAGGTTCAAGACAGAATGCTCTGTCTCACTAAGAGACCTTTCAAATTAATATCTAAAGTATTACTTCTGGGATAGCTTGCAGAATGACATTATTTTTTGTCATCTGACTGCTAGTTCTCAGGCCAAACAACCGTTGATGAAGTTGCCAGAATTTAAAATCTACCTGTGAAAATATAGGTACAAGAGCTGCTCCTCAGATCTCTGGTAGATGATGGAAGTCATAAAACAATTGCAGTATTTCATGCTTTCAAGACTAGTAATTAATTCACCCTAAAGACAGTATAGAAAGTTTCCTAGTACAGACATTGTGTCTCTTGCTGTATTGAAAACTGAAAGATACCATCTTTTGTGGCCTAGCCATAAAGTAATTTAATTTTACTTGTTTATCTAAAATTTACTGTTCTGAGGTTAACCTCCTGTATCCCTACACTGTTAAAATATATACATTTAAACAGTTACAATAGTGGATGTGCAGTTCTGTCCTCTTCCAGCAGGGCACACTGTGGTTACATTTCAAACAGCACTTTGCAAATACCTTTTTCAACACACACGTCTTTACAAGCAGTTTGATATACACATGACATACAGTTCTAATACATTTGTAACACAAGCATCTTGTATAAATCATTTTGATGTTCACATATAATAACATATAATCATTTACAAAATTCCAGCTAGCTGGACTGGCAGTATCTCCTTTTGTCACATTCCATGTCAGGCTGTTTTGTTTCCACTGGTTCTTCCTCTCATGCTGTCCAAGGAATGATAGAACCCGTTCCTCCTTCCCAACTGGTGAAGGGTTTTTATTCAAGGATGTGCCTAGTACCAAAGAAAGACAATTTTTGGATACCAGTTCTGGATCTCTTTTTCCTAAACCTGTTTGTGATAGTACCCAAATTCAGAGTGATGTCACTTCACAACCCATTACCTCTTCCTCTTTCATATTTTCTGGGAGCACTTGACTTACAAGATGCTTATTATCACATCCCTATTCATCCAGATATCAGACATTTCTTAAGGTTTTGTGTGTGTGGATCACATTATCAGTCCTCTACCTTACCCTTTGGATTGTCCACTACACCAAGAGTGTTTACAAAGTGTCTGGTTCCACTTATAGCTCATTGCAGGCTGCAGGGTATTCACATTTTTCCATATTAAGACAACTTGCTTATTTATGCAGAGTCTTTTTCAAAGTGTCGTGAATCTCTGTCATGGGTGACAGATCTCTTACACATGCTGGGATTCCAAGAGAACAATTAAATGTCTTTCTTGGCTCCTTCACACAGGCTTGTGTACCAGTGATGTCAACTAGACAACTCAGATCAAAGAGATTTTCTTCCACAGGGAACATAGATCATTATCTAGATATGTTTGTAAGGTTTTCCACTCAGACTTAGGTCACTGTAAGGAATATCTCAGGAGTTTGGGTCACATGGCATCTGTGATTCTCATGATACCTCTGGCAAGACTCCACATGAGAAAAATACAGTGGTATCTGAAATCTCTTTACTGCCAGCATCCCCACCCTTTATTTTTTCATATTCCAATGCTGGGGTTTGTCAGAAATGAAATCTTATGGTGGAGAGAAGAGATATCTTTAAATCCAGGTCCACTCCAAGGTAGTCAGTTATCACAGACGCTTTGGACTTTGTTTGGGTAGCAGTTTCAGGAGGGATAGAAGTGCAGAGGCAGTGTGGGGATACCAAGGACAGATGTAAGCACATAACTATCAAGGAGATGCTTGCCCCGATCAAGGCACTCAACACTGAACCATCTTTGGTTCCCGGGAGCTTTTCAAGTGGTTGCAAACAATACCATGGTCATGTGGTTCATCAACAAGCATGTGGGAACTAGGTTTTACCCTGTTTGCAGACTAGCTCTGTTAGTTTGGTGATATAGCTTCACAGCACAGTCTCACTGTGCAGACATCCTACATTCTGTCAGAGTAAAACTGTGTGGCAGATAAGCACAGCAGGATCTGGGCAGATCCTCATTATCCCACATGTTATATCCATCTCCAATCTTGCCAGTTCTTTTATAGCCAGCCCCTTTCTCCCCAGGTCACAGATCTTGTCCCTTCTGTCAGTCCTTTTCCACCCAGACAAATGCAGCATGTCAGTTGAGTCCTGCTGTTGTTTTGATAACAATTCATTTGCCTCCAGCTACTTCAATATGCTTTTTCCACTTGCCCATTCACCTTTCTGCCACTCTTCTTTACCATTTTTAATTACATTAAATCCAAAGACACAATGTCACTGCATTTAATAACCTTGACTTCTGAAGCCTTTATGTTCCACTCCAGCCAAATGCTGCTCTACACTTCCACATCTATGGCAAGCATATGCTGACCTGGTATGCTTCAGTGAACTACTTTCTATCAGAAGACTGGGAGATTTTCCCTCTTTGCTAAAAAAGGAGTTATATCTCTCTAACCTTGATCATTTATAAAGTTCCTGAAGTTCAAAATTTCTTATTTTTTTTATTAGTAGAAATGATGTGTTCAAACAAAACTGTTACTTGCTTCACTTGTAAGGTATAAGTGTGTACAGAGACATTTTTTTTCTTGCAAATATCCTTGAGAACAATGTAATTGTTAGTCTTTCTGCAGGAGATGCAATGAAGTGGAAATTTGAGAGCTAAAAGTTATATTTGTTTTTTTTAAACATATGGATTGTAGCAGATGTCATGTAAAGTAGTCATTTTGCAACATGAGACCACCAGGAGGTACTCTGTTATGCTTACCTTTGGATAGGCATTTGACATTATTCATGTCCTCTTACTCATTGTGTCACTAAATTAAGCCAGTCTGTGTGCTCTCCTAGAGTTATACCCTGTGAATTTAATTTAAGGGCCCCAGATAGGCCTTACAATGGAGAAAGTGACATTCACCAAAAGCAAGTATTTTGGAATCTGTCTCTAAAGTATCTTATCAGACAATAATATGGAAACTGCTTATCTCTCATCACTAATTCAGCTGCTGACCATTTGATAAACTTAAAACTCAATTTTGGAGATAATATTTTATGCTTATAGGCATGTCCTCTTCTTCTGCACCACTACCTCTAACTCATTTTTGTTTTCTTTTCAGTGGCGGATCATTATGGGTGGAACCAAGTGCATTCCTAAGTCTGAGCTGCATGAAGACAGAGAAGTAAACTACATACATAGCAATCGTCTGTGGACTCACCCGAGCGACTTGACCATTGCTCTGTCTGCCAGTACTCCGCTGTACCCTCCTGGACGCATCATTCATGTGTTACACAACCATCCTGTTGAACAGTGCTGGTATAAAACATTTCCCACTATCGATGCTTCTGTTTATACATTTGTCTTCCATTTCACAAAGATTTAACATGATTGTTATTTCATCTGGCAGCATAAATTCTCTTGCTGTGAATAACTGCAAAAACATCAACTGTTTTTTTAAACTTCTAGTTAAATATCATTGCTAAATTTTTATTATAAAGACTTCTACCTCTGTAGCTGAACAGGTCATAAAGTGTCACTTTTTGAAACACTGATAACTGCTAAGCACTCAGTACACAATTTTCTCTCTCCACCTATTATCACTAAAATCAAACTTGCAAGCAGGTAAAGTGCATTTTGGATGGACCATGTCTTCACAGGATCTTTGTTTTCCACAGACCCATCAACTTAGAAATATGTGATATCACTGGAAGTTCAGCACAAATCCTGGTGTTGTCTTTCATGGATAATGCAGTTTTGTTGATTTTCATAACATAAAACTTGTCATTGTGGTAAACAGATAAGTTTGCTTGTTGGTTGTTTATTGGTACAGGACATTCATATTTCTCTTGCCAGGTAGTCCTTGGGCAACATGGTCCAAGATCTTCTCACTTCAAGAATACCAGTAGCAGTGCTTTTAAGAACCCCCCTCCTCCCGATGGTATAGTTGCTTATCACAGAAGGACTACAGAAATTTACTCTGCAGAATTTCCTACTGTGTGGCTAATGCAGAATGGGAGGGAATCCCTTGGCTACCTTTATACCTTCTGCTTTCTTGTGTGATTTCCATGTGATTCTGTCATTAAGAGAAATGTTCACTGAGACCATTGATAAATTGCACTGCAGACATAATATTTGATATATTTTTCTGGCATATGTGAACTTTTTTGGACAGTGCTGTGCTGCTGTTCCACTTTAAAAGTTGTTCTTAATTATGTCATAGCTTTGAAAGTCTGCTAGCTTTTTAAAAAAAAATAACAACTGTAATTTCACCTCACTGCTAGGTCATTTCTTCCAAGTAGTATCTTTAATGCGGACTGTAAGAGCTAAGACCCATATCTGGTGGGAATAACAGGTCATTGCTGAAAAGGGTAAGGTGGTATAAGGATTCTAAAAATGGTTTCTTCTAAGCTGAAATTTGTTGGAGCTACCAGTTTCTACAGCTTAATCCACAGACAGTAACATAATACTTGAAATCAGTGGGGGTGTGAAGGCAGATCTAAGACATCCATGTCGGCTCAAAATAGTGTATCTGTTACCTAAACTTGTTTTCGCATGTACTTGTGTAGTGGTTAGGCTTTTGAAATAAGACAGAAAAGTAAATGCAAGAAAAATACCACAAAAACAATCTTTTTCTGCTTGCAAAGATAAATGAAACAACCCTGATAGTTCAACTTGTAATGAAAGAAATATATGTATATATATTTTTGCTGTAGAAACCATTGTACCTTTTTCCTGTTCTGTAAGTAAGAGCCGTCAGCCTCATATCCATCCTCAACCCCTTTTCCTATTTTGCACATGGGGTCACGGTGTCACTTCAGCAGTGACAATCATCTCAAACCCAGGTTTACACCGCCGGGTGGCTAGCCCTACCACATATCATACATTCTGAATTTAGCATTGTTCTGGGAACATTGGTTTGTGGCCGGTTTCACTCTGTTTCTCTTTCTCTGTCTCTCTCTCGCTCTGTTTTTTTATTTTATTTTTTTAGCAAGTGCAGATGTAATATCTGTGCAGATTGAACCCTTCGAGTCTGTTAGAGGCTGAATAATAGAAATGGGATTCACCTGCTGTAGTGTAAAGCTTCTTTCTAAGTAATGGCAAGAAATTCTGATCAAATCATTTTTGAGATTACATTCTTTCTTTTCTTGTAGACCTTACAGCTGTTGTTGACTTTGCAGGTTTGTCATGGAACTTGGCAACATAATTGATTTATATGTATATTGTGTTTATATGTATTGTCTTGAGGGATAATAGAGTGTTTATGACATTTGGTTGAAACATTTCTTTTCAAATGGCAGTTTGATATAGTGGTATGTGAATAGTACAGTTAAAACATTATGAATCAAAGCTCTTTACACCATGCAGAGGGCTTTATCCCCTCATCCCTCTCCGTTATTTAAACATCTCCTGGAATGGTGCATCTCAGGAGGAAGTGAGATTCCCATGCATTGTGACCTTCAGGTGAATACTGTGCTTCTGCAGATGCTGCTGTTTATTTTTTGTAGAACCACACAGTAGAATTTGCACTACATGCATTTAGGTGTCTTGAGTAAGAGTGGAGGTATTGCTTATTTGTGCAGTAGATGTGCTGCTTTTTGAACCAGCACACCCTGTGACTGTTATTTTATAATGCTAGGACAGAGATGATGTAAATGCATGAGTTCAAATAATAGCTTGCATTTATACATATATTCATGTTCTGTTCCTTTCTTTCTGTAGTTGCTGCGGTCAGGAGGAGCCAACATACTATGCAGTCTGGGGTGATAACAAAGCCTTCAGCGAAGTCATCATATCTCCTGCCATGCTGCATGAACATATGCCTCATGTCGTCATGGAAGGGCTAAACAAGGTATGTATAGCCAGTCTATTAGTACAGAAAGTACAGGGGTGTTTTACTATACATTTTCAGAAATGCAAACTGTCCATACAGTCTTGGCAAGTAAGTGCCAGAGAAGATATTAGAATTGTGCACATCACGTTGTATGAGTGAATCTCCCTTCCACTGAGATGTTTAAACTTCATTTGAACTTTAATGTTCATTTGCATCACTTTTAGAAGTGGATAATGTCACTAGACACAAGTGTTTCTTTGGGGTTGAACTAGTAGAACTGACTGCGATATTTAGAGTTACACAATTTGCATATAGAGGATGAGAGAATTTGTATTTCATAGCCTGGATCCTGTACACTAGGCTCCCAGATAGTTTATGGCACGTATGTCTGTGGTTGCAGTGGTGCACTTCTAGAGGCCATGGAGGATTAGAACTGATTGCGATATTTAGAGTTACACAATTTGCATATAGAGGATGAGAGAATTTGTAATTCATAGCCTGGATCCTGTACACTAGGCTCCCAGATGGTTAAAGTATGGCACGTATGTCTGTGGTTGCAGTGGTGCACTTCTAGAGGCCACGGAGGATGTAGACACTGCACCTTGACAGTGAGTTGTACAGGAAGCATGTGCATTTCCTAGTCATTCAGGAGTATTGAACACATTATGTTAAGGTTAAAGAGAAATGTTTATACCTGACCATTTTGATCAAGAAGTGACAATCACTTTGAGATTTAATTCAGGTCCATCTTCATTCTCTGATTATATCCAGGTATGTAGCTCTGGCCTGAGAAGCATTTAAGTTATTTGTTGTATTCCCAACTTGTTGAGGCGTTTACCATAGTCTTCAGAGTTAAGAAACAAACATTGCTCATGCAGTTAAGGGAAAGAACTCGTGAAAATGTATGTGTGTCTGGTCTTTAAGCTGGACATGCCTCACGTGGTTGTAGGATGTGTATGCCTCACAGATTGTGCAGTAGTACTGCTTTACAACACATGCTTCACCTAAATATAAACTGACATGTCTTTCATTTCATCATAGGTATGTTGCTGCACAGCTCACATGATCCTGGAGCTTTTTTCTTTATTATTAATAGTGAAAGGTAAACAATAGTAGGGAGATTGATACATTTTATTTATTTATTTATTTATTTATTTATATATTGTTGCTCAGATTAGTCTTTATTTTCAGAACTTATTTTCAGATGGGAACTAAGGGAAAAACCTCCCAGTGTAAATGGATATGTAATTTACAGATAAACAAGAAAGTATTGAACAATTTCATACCATGTACACCCGAAAAAACAAAACATCAAAAAATATATGTAAGGACATTGCAGCTGTCATCCACAAATAATGTCTTCAATATTTTTTTTTACTTTACAATATTCAGATCAGCATTTATAATTTCAGTTATTCTATGAGTTTTACTTTACATACATTTGATTGTGTCCTCTTTGAAGACAGGACTGCTTGTTTTTTTATAGCCATGTCATGTCTGTGAGGAAAACAAAAACATCAAAGCAGTGAGATTACTCTGGAGGTAGAAGTATGCATACCTGTAAGGCTCTTGTTAAAGTAGGTCAGGGCATTGTTTTGTAAGAAATGTCATAGCAAGTTAGTGGTGAACTATCCTGCTTTAACGCTTAACCATCCTAATGTGTTTAGAACTTCACAGTGGTGTGACCGTTAGTGTGTGTGCTGCAGATCTGTTTTTTACTACTGTAAATATACTGTTAGCCATTTCAAATTTCCCCAAAATGTTCTTGCATTCATAACCAATAATTCACATAAATGTTTGGTGTAAGCACAACCTGAGCATCTGAACACCTTGCTTCTGGTGTAAATTGTTCATTTCTTCTGTAGAAGGTTGCTGTCTTGATTATATCCATCCATCCACAACCCCTTTAATTGCTCTCTTGATTATATATATTTTTCATAATTCTTGAAATCTTAGTTTGTAGTTGGTAATCAGACAAACATACGTCCAGCTGCATATTTGCTTAGTTAGTTGGAGACCAGTTAGACTGCTAAATTGTAGACATTATGCACTGACCAAGACAACAGTCCTTTTCAGTAGAGCTGAAGGAGTTACTGTTGTTTCATTCCAAAGAGGCTTTTGACATTAGTTTCAATCTGTCCACCATTTTTCTGTATACTTTATAGTACAGGGATTGTACCATCTGATTTAACCCTATTTTTCTCTCTGCTCTCTCATTTTCATTTTAGACTGTAAGTATGTTTTTCTTTTACTGCAAATATCCACTGGAAACACCTATCGGAACCTTTCCCTACTCAACACTGCCCAGAAACAGCAGAGACCTGTAACTTACTGCAACTGACACCAAATGATGTATGTTTATATCCTCAGCACTACTGCAATACTTGTTTAAACATCCTTAATTGGTCCTGCATCACTGGGTCAACCTTCTGTTTTCCCCTACCTGCTCCCCAACCACCTTATTTGCTTTTAATTTCTCCTTTCTGTTATCTGCCTTTGACCTCATTTTACCTCTACCCGATAAGAGACTAGTGCTACTGAAACTCACACCATTCACTCTGTTAACCCAGGAACAAGTAGATAGCCAGTGCCTTCCCTGATCTAAATTAACAACATAAAATAAAATAAACAAGGGAAAGGAAAGACTCACATCTATCTTGTGTAAAATAGCAGACAGAGTGATTTGAAGGTAGTAGCTTACTGATTGTTTTTCTTGGCCTCTCAGTTGCAGTCCGCTCCATTCACCCTTTGGACTCAGTCCACTCCCCTCCCCTCACTACCTCTACACTTACAACTCACTATCTCCACCCATTAATACTCTTATACCAATCATAGTCCTTCTTTTTCCCTTCAACTTTTTTCTCTACACCCACCTATCTTTCCACTCCATCTCTTACTCATTCACACATCCATCCCCTGCCTTACCCAGCTCACTACTACATTACAGACTCATTTAAAAAACTCCTATAGCTCAACACTCCTCTCATACGTTCATAGGTAGGTACTAGGCTATCGGCCCTGGGGCCCATACAAGCCTAGCCAAAAAATGTGCTTTCGCCACCCAAGAAAATTATTTTCCTGTGCCCCTGTTGAGCAGAGCCACAGAAGTGATCCCCGGGGTGAATTTCCCATTTCCCATCCTATCATCAAGATTTTTCTTGAAGAGTGCTAATGAGGAGCTCTGTTTGACATAGATAGGTAGTCTGTTCCAGAGTATGGGAAGTCTCTGGGACAGGAATCTATCCCTCCAGCATATTCTTTTTATTGTGGTGACAAGGTTAAGGTCCCTAGAGCGTGTAGCTCGGAGGGATTGGGATTTCTTTAAGTGGAGCATGTCCAACAGCTCTGGATTTGACATAGCTTTGTATGTTAGGCAGAGATCGCCCCTGAGTAGGCGATATGCGATGAAGTAAAGCTGTAGTTTTTTGAGACGGTATGCATCTGTTTGAGGCCAGTAATCCTCTTTGTGAGGTATTTCTGTGGTCTTTCCAGTTGTTGTAGATGTCTTGTGAGGTACATACCAAAAGGGGCGTTGTACTCTATAATGGGTCTAATGAGTGATGAGTAGAGGGGAACAATGACCTCTTTTTTTCTGGATGAGAATCCTTTTGTGATGAGATGAGCCACGTAGAAGGATTTCCTGACCACTGTGGCGATGTGATTATCAAAGGAGAGACTACTGTCCACTTGTGTCCCAAGGTCTCTTATCACATTTTCGGCATTAAGTAGGCTACCAGCTATGCGGTAGTTCATGGGTACAGAGTTTTTACCAAAGGGGATGACAATACACTTTTTGGCATTGAGCTTCAGGCCATGGCTTTGACATCAGGTATCTGTCTCAGTGAGGCCCTTTTGTAGTTTGTCCACATCGTTAGGAGTTTCGATTATGGCTCCTAGTTTGCAGTCATCTGCAAACTTTGTTAGCCAAAGACCTTCTGTGTTGGCCTGCACTTCAGAGAAGTAGATACCAAACAGGAGAGGACCCAGGACTGAACCCTGTGGTACTCCACTTGTCACTGGTCTGATGTCGGATTTGGAATCCACTACTTTCACAGTGTGGGTTTTGTCCATGAGCCAGTTGGCAACCCATCTTGTGACATAGGGATTTATACCTAGTTTAGTGAGCTTATCTATAATTCCAGAGTGGGGGATGGTGTCGAAAGCCTTGGCGAGATCTAGATAAGCTGTGTGAACCATTTTACTCTCATCTATGGCTTTGGTGACTGCTTCAAAGAAGTCAATCAGGTTTAGGAGACATGATCTGCCTTTTACAAATCCAAACTGTGTAGGGTCCAGAGTTTGGAGATTACCAATGTCTTTGTTTATGAGTTCCATGATGATACATTCCATGGCCTTACAGACCAGGCTCGTCAGGCTAATGGGGCGGTAGTTCCCAGGGTCTGTCATGGCTCCCCCTTTGTGGAGTGGGATAACTGTCACGGTGGGCCATTCAGTGGGTACAAAGCCTGAGGTGAGGCTATGATTGAACATGGTACTTAGGTAGGGTGCCAGTTCATTTTGTAGTTCTTGTAGAACGCAGCCTGGGATATTGTCAGGTCCCATGGATGCTGTGTTCTTGGCTTTGGAGAGTGTGTTTTTTACCTGTGCAGCCGTGATTATAGGAACTTTGCATTCTTCCGGTATAGAGATGGGCCCTCTAGGGGGTGAGAGGGGGGTAAAGTTAGCACTGAACCTATCTGCTAGGATGTTGGCAATTTCAGTTGGTTCTGTGTATTTGGTGCCTTTATGCTGTAACTTAGAGCAGATCTGAGTGTTCCCATTTAGATTCTTGACATAGCTATAGAATGCTTTGTGGTTGTCTTTAGAGTCAGTGGCAATTTTGTTTTCGTAACTAGCTTTGGAGGATTTTATGAGGGATCTCAGCTTCTTACTGAGGTTGACCAGGGAGTTCCTCCAGTCATGGGATTTTACAGTTTCTTTCCTTTGTTGTAGAGTTTGTTTATGGCAGAGGACCACCAGATTGGCTTCCTTTTTTTGGAGGATAACATCTTGGTTCTATTAGGGATAGCATGATCCATGCACTCGTGTAAGTGCTTATAAAGTGCATTTGTGTAGGATTTGGCAGTCATACCTCTATTGTCCGTCTGCATGGGTGTCATGAAGTTTGCCACTTCTGTCTTAAGAAGTGTGAAGTTTACTTTTGAGAAGTTTTTTACGATGGTTTCCCTAATTGGGGCTGGGGGTGGGATGTGGATGTCTAGGCTGATTAGCTTGTGGTCGGATCTGACCAACGAGGAATTGACCTCTGGTGTGGAACACCAGTTTCCCATGTTGATAATGACCAGGTCTAGGATATTGCTGCCCCTGGTGGGGGTGTGAATAAGTTGATCCAAGGCGTTGGAATTTATGAATTCTAGAAAATGTTGAGCAAAAGAGTTGGTACATGAGTAGTTTTCCCAGTTAATGGTGGGGTAGTTGAAATCGCCCATTATTAGGGTGTTGGGTTGTACCCTAATACTTTCCAGTGTATCAAGAAATGAGGAGTGTGAGTCCTGGGGCATGGTGGGGGGTCTGTAGCAAGCTACAGTTTGGATTGCGGTCTTGCACAGAGTTAGTTGCACTTGGATAATCTCGGATTAGCCTGGAGGTGTGGATATCCTTAATGAATATGGACATGCCTCCGCCTTTAGTGCTTCTTTCTGGGTTAGGTGGCCGAAAGGTGTGGTATGAATTGAAGCCTGGTAATGCAGGGGTGCTCTCTGGAGCTTTGAACCAGGTCTCTGTCATTGCACAGATGTCAATGTTCTCCATTTTAAGGAGTGCCTCAAGTGAGTGCATTTTGAGGTTTAGACTTCTAGCATTGAGTAGCATTACCCTCAGATTTTGCTTGCTTGTACCTGTTACGGTGGTGAATTTGTCATTTGAACCTTGCCTAAAAAAGGCACTATAGGGGTGGCAAGAGCTTTAGGCAGTATCCGGAATCCTAAAGGCGACAGGTGCAGGCCATCTCTGGCAAAGCATCGTGGACTGTCGATCATGTCGTCCCAGGCAGACAAATACTGGACCCCCTTAGCATGACACCAGAAGCTTAGCCAATTGTTGAAGTCAATCATTTTGTCCTTGTACTGTGGTATCATTCTGGGTGATGGCAGGATGCTACTCAGGGTTAGGGTCATACCTGCCTGGGATACAAGATTGGAGAGCTCCTCCATGTCTCTTTTTATGTAGTCCAGGGAGGTACGTCTCAGGTCATTCACACCAACATGGACAATGACAGTGTCATATTTGTACTTATTGTGGAGTGACCTGAGTGCAAGCGTTATGTGGCGGATCCTGGCACTTGACAGCTGACAGTAACTTTCTCCTTGTTTAGTCTAGTGAGTGGAACATCAGTGTGCCTGACTATAGAGTTACCTATGACTAGAGTGTTGGGTATGTTGTTATGCCTTATGGGCTGTGGTTGAGTGGTGCACTGAGTTTTTGGGCTATGTGTCATTTGGGTTGTGTTGGGGGGTGGAGTTTGCTTGCATTTATGCTTTGCATGTCCCTGATGCTTGGGCAGGTTTTTATTGAGAGCCTCCACGAATGTAGGTGTGTGTTTTGTGTTTCTATGTGTCTGTTTTGGTGGTGTAGGTTTTGAGGGACTATGTGATGAGTGTGGTGTGGTGCTAGTGTTTATCTTCTCCTCTTGACTGTCTAGTCCAGTCTTGGGTGAAGAGAGCTTTGCTTCCAGTTTGGCTATATAAGTGCATCTCTCACAGGTTGTAGTGTTGGGTGGTAGGAGGAGAGGGTTGTCTGTGTACATGAGGCAATTGCTGCATTGCCCCAAGATGCCCAGATTCATCAGGTAGACAGGAGAAATCACTGGGAGCTGACCCTTAGACATGCCTGGATAAGTGCTTATTTATTAAGTACTAAAAACTGCTTTCCACTAGACAAGTGAGGAAAGTTGAGTGCTGTAGTAATTTGCAGCTTATGTAGTGCTTACAATGAGTTCTGAACAAGTGCTGAGTTCAAAGAAACAGATTTGTGTGCTGAAACTAGAAAACTGGCTAGTTATAAGAAAAAAAAAACTAAGCTAGAATGCTTCCCTCCAACACAGAAGGGCTTGGGGCTCAGAAGCATAGTTAACATTTTTTTTTTTCTGTTTCCCAGATGCTCTCTTTGTACACAGTATGAGTGCCAGAAATCAGAATATGATCTCACTGCACTCAGTTGAGTGAGCAAATGAGATGGGCCCAGAAGGAGTATCAAATCAAACAAATTTACAAGAGGGGCAGGCAGTTTCAAGGCCACTAAGATTAACACCAAAACAAAAACAAAAACAGGGAGGGTGGGTGGGACTAACTGAAGAGCAGAGTCAGTACTTCCAGTTCAGTTAATATTCCTGCAACACAGTTAAATCAGTTTAAATACTGTATTATTTGAAAAAAGTGCAGATAAAGGTACTTAAATTCTCTTATACGTCCAGTTGAATACATCTAGATCTTAGCTGGCCAAAGCTGAGGTTTTTAAGCAGAAAATATTTCAAACTGTACCACTTAAATAGGCAAGGACAGGAAATCAAAGAATATGGCTACCCCCACACCTGCAATTAATAACAAATAATAAAATTCAAGCAAGCACTGACTGAAGAGCAGAGTTAAAACTTCCCGTTCAGTTAATATTCTTGCAACACAGTTAAATCAATTTAAATACTGTATTATTTGAAAAAAGTGCAGATAAAGGTACTTAAATTCTCTTATACGTCCAGTTCAATACAGCTAGATCTTACCCGGCCAAAGTTGAGGTTTCTAAGCAGAAAATATTTCAAATTGTACCACTTAAATAGGCAAGGACAGGAAATCAAATAATGTGGCTACCCCCACACCTGCAATTACTAACAAATAATAAAATTCAAGCAAGCACTGACTGAAGAGCAGAGTCAAAACTTCCAGTTCAGTTAATATTCCTGCAACACCGTTAAATCAATTTAAATACTGTATTATTTGAAAAAAAGTGCAGATAAAGGTACTTAAATTCTCTTATACGTCCAGTTAAATACAGCTAGATCTTAGCTGGCCAATGCTGAGGTTTTTAATCCCAAACAATCTCACCATAACATCCTTCTATACCCTTTCCTTTAATACCTATACAACTCAGCCACAATGCAATAGTCCATAACAATATTCTTAACCCTGTCACTTTTCTCCATAGTCCTCTGTCCCTTATTACATCTCACAACCCTAACCCATCTCCTTCTCACCTCATTATTCCACCACAATTCTCAAAATAACTGCTAGCTGTACCAACATATCTCCCTACCTCTACCTAATAAATCCTCTCTTCCAATCCAAACTAAAAATCACCCCTCTCATAAACAAAATCCATATCACTCCTAAACACCACAATACCAAAGCCATCTATCAACACAGTATCAAAGCTTCCACAAAACAAGAGCCCGTGGCCTATATATTCACTCTCACTACTTTACCTTTATCAGGAGATATACATCCAAATTCTGGCCCAACCACAGCTAACTCCCTAAAATCCATTTACATGGTAACTGTAAATGCTCAAAGCATTCGCAACAAAATTTCCAGCTTTCATGCATGGATCACTCATAATCAACCTGACATCAACGCCATCACTGAAACCTGGCTTAAACCCCACATTAAAAATTCTGAATTTCTCCCTCTGGCTTCCAAACAATTAGCTCTGACAGGCACAGCAAAAATGGAGGCAGCGTAGCAATACTCTTCCCTAACTCTCTCATCGTAGTACCCTACACCAGTTCCATCCCTCAATTCGCCAGTGCAGAAATAACCATTGATTTTCTAAAGTTAAACCACTGCAAAAATCTTTGTATCAGAATTCTCTACATAAACCCTAGAAACAATATCCCCTTACTAGAAGACATCCTCACCTGGATTTCTGCTAACATAAAAAATGAAACCATTATACTGAGTGACGTAAGCATCAACTGGGCAATTTTGACCTCCCAACTCCCCTACCATCAATATAAATTTATTTAACTTTACTCACCTCATAAACACCCCTGCCAGACCAACCAAGGATAACACCACAGGATCCATACTGGACTGAATTCTCATCTCCCACCCTAACAAAATAGCTGAAGGAGGCACTCTTCCAGATGCTCTGAGCGACCATATCCCTGCCTTTATCCACTCCTCCCCCTCAGCCTTACAAAAACAACACTGGTACAAACATATAAGGGATCTAACTGCCTTCAATCCTCTAATATTTTCTGATATACTTAAAAAAGATCAGCTGACGCATACTAAATACTCTCCCCCTAGATAATGCTGTTGAATATTTCAGCTCTACATTCCTAGACACACTAAACAGCTTTGCACCACTCTGCAGAAAAAGAATCAAAAATAACTCCACTCCATGACTGACCAAACCTACTAAAGATCGGATGCATCTCAGAGATAAAGCATGGAAGCATTATCAAATTAACAAAAAACAAGACTCCCTGATACATTTTAAACAGGTTCGTAATCAGTTACAAAAACTAGTACATAAAGACAAAAAAGCTTACTACACTAAACTACAGTCTAAGTGCAAACTCAACAAAAAATAATACCTGTCCACATCCCGACAAGCCCTCAAATGAAATAGCATCTCTCGTTAACTCCTTTATTATAAATTGTATAGCCAACATTGCTGCTAATTTTCCTCAGGACAAAGATAACAAAAATAACATGCTCCTCCTAAAGCATCCCCTGCTTTCCCTACCTCTAAAAGCTCCTCATCCTCCCCTAAACCCAACACCCCTCCTGTCCCTAATTTTACTGTTAACTCTGTTTCTACCACAACTATCCAAAGTATACTCCTTAAGCTCAAATCCTGCTCTAAAGCAACTGACAACTTATTCCCTACTATTCTAAAGATCACTGCCAAAGCCATCACATTTCCCATTAACATACTAATTAACAGATCCATTCAAGAATCTTACATTCCCAAATAATGGAAGAAAGCTTACATTCTCCCACTTCGCAAAGGCGGCAGAAATAAAGATATCTCCAACTTTCATCCTATCGCCATCCTCTCCCCAATCTCTAAGATTCTGGAAAAATGCATCTACATTCAACTGATGCCCTATCTCCTCCATAACAACCTCTTGTCCCCTAGAAGGCATAATTTCAGACTTGGACACAACACTACAACAGCCCTTATATCTTTTCTGGACACTATTAACAGAGCTTGTGATTCTGGGAAAATGGTAGCTGCCATGTTCTTAGATCTATCAAAGGCCTTTGAAACAGTTTCCCACCCTTTGCTTCTGTCACAACTCATAAACTTTGAACTAAACTGGTTCTCTAGCTATCTAACAGACTGGAAACAGGGCGTCAAATCGCAAAACTCAACCTCTTCCTATCTCAACACCCCTACTGGAGTTCCTCAAGGCACCATACTCAGTCCACTCTTATTCAATATCTTCATTAATAATTTTCATAAGTCTATCACCATTGACACCCTTATTCAATATGCAGACAATTCAACCATCATCTGTTCAGTGGACACTATTTCACAACTACAATTCAAAACTCAAACAGCCTTCTCCACCACTGAATCCTGCATGTTTCACAACCATCTGGCCCTGAACCCAAACAAATCTAAAATCATAATTTTCACCTCCAAAAAATCAAGCTTATTGGACAAATCCATGTTCAACATTTATTCCCAAAATAAAGCACAAATAGAAATTGTCAGCCACAAAAAACTTGTAGGAGTATCAACTAAAATTTGATATCCACTTGCAACAAAACATCCAAAAAATCTCATCAGATAACTTGGTATGCTCTATAGATACCACCAATACTTTAGCACCTCCACCAGACAAACCCTTAGCTCTGATGTGTGGCACCCCTATACTTACCAACCTTCAAGCCACAACAAATTCCAAAAATTCCACCTATCACTGTACTGCTCTTCACTCCCTAAAATGTCTGGAACTTCCAAACTACCTCATCTACCTACAGATTACTACTGCTCACAAACTTATCTTCCGACCCGCAGATTGTCCCAGCCTAAGTTCTACCTTCTCCTTCTACCTCCCAAACAGGCCCCTTAGATCTGCGAGCCAGCAACTACTTCTAGTACACAAGCCAAACCGGCCTCCAGGCCAGCTTCTTTTCTCTTACTCCATAGCCAAAAATTGGAATGCTCTCCCACTAGCTATCAGAACTACACAAAATCTTGTCAACTTCAAAATCTCTCTACACACATACCTTTCCTGTCTCTGGAACTGCTGTTGCACTCAAACTCATTGAGAACCTTGCTCTAATGTTACATCCTCTCCTTACTGTATTACCTAACATTTCTCCATGTAATAAGTTTGTCCAAATATTCTTGGCAATCTGTCACTGCCATTCACCTGAGTACTGAATTACTAGCCATGTTTCAGATTTGTAATCGTATTTGTGTATTAGTTGTATATATTACTTATGCCTCTGTACTTTGTCTGAATACTGAGTTAACTACGTTTCAAAATAGTAATCTAATTTGTTTGATTTTGTTTTTCATTGGACTGTGCAGCTTTTCTCCCTGGGCCTCCACTAAAAACGGGCTCAGTATAGTCCAGTGGACTTCCCTGGTTAACAAACTGCAAATGAATAAATAAATTAATACAGTCCTTACACAAGGTGAAGTGACATAAAATTACTAGCAATTAGTTCTGCTTTGACTAACTAGTGATGTAGACTTATATGTGAACCAGGTTTCATCTAGGTGTAAGATCCAATAAGCACCCACCAAACCATGATTTGTTAATTTTTTCAAAAATTTTTGGTACCTTACATTCTTTTCATCAGCTCTGGGATTAAGTTTAACTAAAACTGAATCCTGTGCAACAGAAAAGGTCTCCCAAGAATTATGAAGCAATAAAGCTTTTATTTGGCTGAAGAGATCAGCTAAACATATTGGACTGTCTTGGGCCCATATTATAGAAATCATGAGAAGCATGCCTGTGGATGGTAGCTGGTAATTCTCAGTAGGATTAATGGCAGCATATAATTAGCGCATGTGTCTTTTCCACTGACATACCATGAAGCCATTAAGTTAACCATGTCTGGACCTGTTCCTCTTTGATACCTTCACTCAAAAGGTTAGACAGCGGATCTTCTTATATTGTGAAAGCATGATATTGGAGCTTTTCTAACCAAAACAATATCACAGTTCAGTTAGTATAATCATCTGGGTACAAACTGGTATCACAATACTATTAGCGAATCCTGCAACAGTGAGTTTGGTTTGTTATGGGGGGATAGTTATAAAATGGTGTTAAAGGCATTCTGTAATGCAATTAAAGCAGCGGTGTATCTATACATATATGTATGTGTGTGTGTGTGTGTTATACATATATATATATATATATATATATATACACACACATATGTTAGATGTGGAAGAATGCCATTTAGGAAGTGAGATAAAATTGGCTTGCCAGAGGTATACATAAACAGCTTTTTAAAAAATGGAGTTGCTACAAATTTCTATCTTATTGTTAAAGGAGGCAGTATTCTGTGGTGGTGCAGCAGTAGCATTGTTGCCTCACAGCAAGAGGTTCTCCCGTTTGATTCTCGGCTTGGGTTGGGAGTGCCTTCTGTGTGGAGTCTGCATGTCCTCCCCGCGTTCGAAAGACATGCGTTGAATGGGCGTGCCTTTGTTGAAGGTTGGGCATCGGGCTGGCAATTCGACACCATAAAAAACAACTGCCAATCATTAGCGGACCAGAGTTGCACTGTGGCGACCCCTAACCGGGAAAAACTGAAAGACAAACAACAACAACAACATTGTTAAAGGAGGCATCTCATTGAGATCTGGAGCATGCTTCAACCATGTACAGACACTGGATGACAAACCCAGTAAACTCTAGGCCTTTAACCTAAAAAGAATTGAGTCAGTTAAAAAAAAAAAAATAAGGGGTGGAAGAGGGCAGGCTGTAGTGAAGTCAGTAAGAATAAAGTAAGAATTTAAAATCTTTTATATGAATTTGTATAAAATATCCCAAGAACATGGCAACCAGAGATATGGGAACACTGAGGAACTTGGATGTAATCAACATCTCCCTTAGTTATTTGACAAAGATAATTAAACTTTTACGACCCTATAATGCAGAAGGAGGTGAGACATGTCACCAATTTAAAGGACTTCTTCAGAGAAAGCCACAGGGCCAGACATCCTCTTGCCTAGTCTGTACCACAATAAATGCATAATATTACTCACTGGAAAGACAGCCATTCCTTAATGTTACATTAGTAATATACCGCTAAAAGTAGATCCAGTGGCCAGGGATCTGAGAGTGCATGTTGGCAGTAACCTAACCTTTTACCATCACATGTCTGCTGTGGTGAGAAAATCATTCTTTATTGCACAACTTGTAAGGAAGGGCATGGTATCTAGTTCCAAGGAGACCATTGTTCCACTGCACTCACTTATCATCCAAGCAATCATTGACTACAGTGCTCCCTTTGGCAAGTACTGGACCAGGCAATTGAAACAGCTTGGGAGACCACAGTAAGAAGCTGAGATCCCTCATAAAATCCTCCAAAGCTAGTTACTAAAATAAAATCGCCACTGATTCTAAAGACAACCACAAAGCATTCTAAAGCTATGTCAAGAATCTCAGTGGCAACACTCAGATCTGCTCTGAGCTACACCACAATGGCACTAGATATACTGAACCTACTGATATTGCCAACATCCTGACAGATAGGTTCAGTGCAAACTTCACCCCCCTTCACCTCCCAAAGGGCCCATCACTATACCAGAAGAATGCAAAGCCCCTGCAATCACGGCTAAACAAGTATAAAGACTGCACTCTCCAAAGCCAAGAACACAGCATCCATGGGACCTGACAACATCCCAAGCTGCATTCTGCATGAACTACATAATGAACTGGCACCCCACCTAAGTACCATGTTCAATCATAGCTTCACTTCAGGCTTTGTGCCTACTGAATGGATCACAGCGACAGTTATCCGACTCCACAAAGGGGGGTGCCACCACAGCCCCCAGGAACTACCACCCCATTAGCCTGACGAGCCTGGTCTGCAAGGCCATGGGACATATAATCTTGGCGCTTATTAACAAGGACATAGGTAACCTCCAAACTCTGGACCCCACTCAGTTTGGGTTTGTAAAAGGTAGGTCATGTCTCCTAAACCTGATTAACTTCTTTGAAGCAGTCACCAGAGGCGTGGACAAGGGTAAGGTGGTGCACTCAGCCTATCTTGACCTCGCCAAGGTTTTTGACACCATCCCCCACTTTGGAATTATAGATAAACTCACTAGACTAGGCATAAATCCCTATGTCACAAGATGGGTGGCCAACTGGCTCACTGACAGAACCCACACAGTGAAAGTAGCCAACTCCAAATCCAATTTCAGACCAGTGACAAGTGGAGTACCACAGGGCTCTGTCCTGGGTCCTCGCCTGTTTGGCATCTACTTCTCAGAAGTCCAGGCTAATACAGCACGTCCTTGGCTAATGAAGTTCGCAGACAACTGCAAACTAGGAGCCATAATAGAATTGCCTAATGATGTGGACATTCTACAAAGGGGCCTCACTGAGACTGATGCTTGGTGTCTTCATGGCCTCAAGCTCAGTGCTATGAAGTGCATTGTCATCCCCTTTGGGAAAAACACTACCCATGAACTAACACATAGGCGGTAGCCTACTAAACACCAAAAACGTGATAAGTGACCTTGGGACACAGGTGGACAGTAATCTCTCCTTTGATTATCACATCGCCACAGTAGTCAGGAAATCCTTCTATGTGCACACCTCATCACAAAGGGGTTCACCTCCAGAAAAGAGGTCATTGTTCCTCTCTACTCATCCGTCATCAGACCCATTATAGAGTACAACACCCCGTTTGGCATGTACTTCGCAAGACATCTACAGCAACTAGAAAGGCCACAGAAATACCTCACAAAAAGGATTACCGGCCTCAAACAGATGCCATATGCAGACCGTCTCAAAAAACTCCAGTTCTACTCCGTCGCTTATCACTTACTCAGAGGCGACCTCTGCCTAACATACAAAGCCATGTCAAACTCAGATCTGTTGGACATGCTACAATTAAAGAAACCTCAATCCCTCCCACATGCTTCAAGGACCTAAACCTTGCCACGACAATAAACAGAACATGCTGGCGGGATAGATTCCTGATGTTCTTCGTGTTTCACTGTTGCAGTCATTACATTTGGGTTATCTGCCTGCAGGTAGCCCTCAGCCAGCCTAAATACAAGAGTCTTGGATTCCTGCGTCGGATGCTGTCTCCTCTTCCATGACGTCAGGTCATCAGTGGTATAAAACATGCAGCCAATGCCATTACATCAGTCTTTCTTGCTGCGCAGTGCCTGAAGCAGAAGCAGTTCGCAAATGCCGGTCGGCCGACTCCTGAAATTTTCTTTTTCGAGTTTCAGAACCGAAGTCTTCAAAAAAGCTAAGTACCCCATTGGGGATCCTTTTTCTTGCTCTTAACTGATGTCAGTAAAAGTTAACAATTGTATTACCTGTGGAAAGTAAATACCTCATAAAGATTTTAATGCGTACTGCATTCCTTGTTTAGGCCCAGACCACGACGTCCCTCGCTCTCGGTTTTGTGCCTTGTTCAACCCTCAAACTGTTCATCATCGGTATATATTTGCAGCAATTTATTTTGGTACTCAGTTTAACTACCCAGGAATGGCTTCAGTAAGCCATCAGACTACCAATATTCCGAAAAAACATAAGGATAAAGACAAAGACAGACCGCATAGGTCCAAAACTGCCGGCAACGCTTCCGTTAAGCTAGTCGCCAGTTCGCCGATACTCAGTGAGGCGCTTTCGCAGCCCCTGATACCTGCTACTTCAGATTCACAGGCCTCTACTGAGACCCATTCTGAGTCCGATATGCCGCAAGATGATTCTTCGACTATGGAACCTGCGGATGTCTCTATCTTGGATGCAGGCACCGGCTTCTAAGGGTGTATTCAGGCCTACAGATTTGCATTTTAAACCGATGCCATCTTCTTCATCCAGGCCTAAAACTCAACCCACGCCTAGAAAACCGACGTCCAAACCGCATGGTCAGGCCTATATGCCTAAAAAACAAATGCTTAGAATGGCTGAAGATCTTCTTAATTTAATTAGAGGAAGCCAGCCTTCCCCCTCTAAGAGACCTAGAACTGATTTTCCTTCTGATTCTTCTGATCAGGATTCTGATATTTCTGTTTCTTCTGATTACCAGGATTTGCCCTTATCTACCTATGAAGATTCTGATGCATAGGATTCCATTCCCTCTGCTTCTCCTCCAGAAGATTTTTCTTTAGGTGAAACCTTGCACACTCTTAGGGAGCATTTCCACTGGGAAAGCCAGGATTACTCCGACTCCAAAAAGAGGCTTAGGGAATTCTTACCCCTTCCTTAACACATGCCTTTAACTATCCCTCCTGTTCTGGACATTGTAGATGATGCCTTCTTGGAATCTAGCTTATCCCCAGACACTTTACCTCCAACTCCCAGAAAACCTGACAGGTATTAACAGAGTACCTGACTCCCATAATTTCCTCTTCAAGAATCCTACTGTGGATCCAGAGACCATTTCACAAGGACCAAAGGGCATTAAGGCTACTGCTGCCAAAAATCCTACCCCTTCTGATAGAGATTCTAGAGCCTTGGACAGATGGGGTAAGAAGATATACACTTCTGCTACTTTGGCTATTAGGGCTTTAAATTGCCAGTCTCATATGTTAAAGTACCAGCAGCATATTATGGGACTACTTAAACAGAAAATGATGTTGATTCCTGACTCTGCTGAACACACACAATTACAGGATTTAATGCATTCAACTGAACAAGTTGGTAAACATACTTTGCAATGTATTTTTTAACTCTTTAGAAGCATCTTGCAGGGCTGCTGTCACTGGGCCTGTACTTAGAAGGCATGCTTTGCTTAAGGAGCAAAACTGCCAGATCATGTCAAAGCTAAATTACTGGATGCTCCCTTAAACCAAGACCGCCTGTTTGGCTACTAAGCAGAAGTCCTCAAAAAGATGGAGGAAAACGCTAAATCTATGCAAACTTTTAAAGATTTCCTGCAAGTACAGCCTCCCAGATTTAGTAGGCATTGGCCTTCAAAGAATTGGTCCTTTCCAGTGTCTTCCAGGCCTTCTCAGTCCAAACCCAGGAACAGCAGACCACCTAGGTTACAGTCTCAGGCTACGCACAGGCCTAAGCAGTGGGGGCTCCCACTTCCAAAGCAGGAAGTAGTAAGACACCCCCCTACGGAAAAATGTCACAATGACTTAAACTTAACCCTTCCAAGCCCTGCTCAACTGCCTGCTCCCTTAGGAGGAAAGCTCGCCCTTCATGCAAAAAACTGGGAACTAATTATCCAGGACAAATGGGTTTTAAATATAGTTTTTCAAGGATACAGTTTCCACTTCACACCCTACCAACCCCAAACAGTTGGCCAGACCTACCCCCAAATCAGTGGGTAGAAGCTCAACAGCATGTTCTCTCTCTTCTAAGTATCAGAGCTATTCAACCTGTTCCAGCAGAAGAAAGTGGACAAGGTTTTTATTCAAGACTTTTCCTGATACCCAGAAAAGACAGCTCCTGGTGTTCTATCCTGGATCTCTCTATTCTAAACACCTTTTTGGTAATCAGAAAATTCAAAATGCTAACACTTCAACAGCTGCTTCCTATGCTAGGCAAAGATGCCTGATTGGCAACCTTAGACTTAAAGGAAGCTTACGTGCACATTCCAATAAGGGAATCTTGCATGAAATACCTACGCTTCAGGGCAGTCTCCATGCACTATCAGTTCTCTGTACTTCCCTTTGGCTTATCTATTGCACCCAGGGTATTCACAAAGTATCTATCTCCAGCCATTGCATTTTGCAGGCAGAGAAATATTCAGATATACCCATATCAGGACGATTGTCTGATTCAGGTAGAAAGCCAGGACTTGCTTTTAAAACATTTGGCATTCGTAAAGAAACTTCTAACCTCACTAGGGTACACTATAAACAAAAATAAATCTCACCTAGTACCCTGCCAACATATTGTATTCCTGGGAGCAAGCTTGAACACAACTTCCCAGCTGGCTTGCCTCACTCCAGAGAAACAAGTGTATTTGACAACTTACTTCAAACTCTTGGCCACAAAGACCCAGCTATCTGCAAGGAAAATTTTACAAGCCCTGGGGTTCATGGCCTCTTGCATTCTACTAATTCCATATGCAAGACTGCATATGAGGAAACTACAATGGTATCTAAAAAAAACTATGGTGTCAACATTCTCAGGACCTGGAATCAATGATTCCTATCATTCCTTGTATAAAGACAGAGTTTCTTTGGTGGGCAGAGGCCTGCTACCACAACAAGGGGCTCCATTTCACTCTACCCCCTGCTGCCCAAACCCTAACAACAGACGCATCAGACTATGCATGGCAGGCTCACTTGGCAGGGCAGTGCATTCAGGGCAAATGGAACCCAAGTCAGATGCACCTGCATATCAACCAAAAAGAAATGTTAGCTGTACAGAATTCCCTGACATCCTTCAAAGACAACATCCTTCCAGGACAATTATTGATAGACAGACAACACCACAGTTATGTGGTACATAAACAAGCAGGGAGGAACACACTTGTACCCTCTCTGCAGACTAGCCATGGCTCTGTGGAACACAGCCTTGAGCTACCAAGAGCACCTACAAGCTCAATTCCTGCCAGGCAAGCTAAATTCACTGGCAGACGACCTAAGCAGAAATCTCATGAACCCACACGAATGGAAACTGGAACCAAAAATATTCAACCTCTTGAGGAACAAATGGGGGACTCCAGAGATAGACCTGTTTGCCTCCCCTCAGAACTACCAATTGGACACATTCTGCACAAGGACTTCCCACAATCAAGCTTGGAAAGTGGATGCCCTGTCTTTTACCTGGGAAAGCCTCTCAGTTTATGCCTTTCTCCTCTGCCTCTCCTCTCGAAGGTTCTGCTAAAGATCAAACAGGACAAGCCAAGGACAATACTGATTGCACCAGACTGGCCTCGCCAGCACTGGTACCGCATCTTGCGCAGTATGGTACTGCTGGAGCCATGGCACCTACTTCAGACACCTTCCCTGCTGTCCCAGCAGGCGGGCCAGATTCTGTACCCTCAGCTTCAAACCCTGAATCTTGCAGCCTGGCTAATTCCTTGAGCTCTCCAATAGCATCCCTCAGTAAGCAGGTGCTACATGTCCTTCTGGAAGCAAGGAGGCCTAGTACTAGAACATCCTATGCTGAGAAGTGGAAAAGATACTGTTCCTGGAGCCAGACTCAGGGGATGGGCACAACGGTGCCCAGCTTACCTCATATTCTTCAGTACTTAACAAAAATGCTCCACAAGGGCCGATCCTTCTTGTCAATTGAAATTCATGCCTCTGCCATTTCAGCACATTATAATACTGAACCACCCCTCTTCTCTCACCCCCTGCTAAAGTAATTCCTCAGAGGGGCTAAAAATTTAAGACCCCCCCCCCCAGGCGAGCCCCTACTCCAGCCTGGGACCTTAACTTTGTATTGGAAAAGCTCACTCTCCCTCCATTTTAACCAGCTGCAACTGCAGAGTTGAAATTCCCTTCTTGTAAAACACCCTTCTTTCTAGCCATCACTTCAGCAAGAAGAGTGTCTGAATTACAGGCCCTCATGGCAGTGGAGCCCTTCATTATCTACCATGCAGACAGGGTTTCTCTCAGGACCAATCCTTCCTTTATGCCCAAGGTGGTGTCTAGTGTGGCCCTTAAGTCCATTCATTTGCCTACTTTTTTCCTAATCCACAGAACAAAGGAGAACGAGTACTGCACTCTTTGGACGTGCACAGACAACTTAGATTTTATTTGGACAAGACTAAGCCTCTCAGAAAAACTGAACAGCTGCTTGTTGGCTTTGCTGCAGGGGCAGAGGGGAAGGCCATTTCAAAGCAAACCATTTCTAAATGGATAGCCCATTGCATTCATTTCTGCTGTAAGCACCATGGAAAACCTACCCCACAGGGGATAAGATCACATTCCACTAGGGCTGCATCTACCTCTACCGCCTTTCTCAGAGGGGTCCCTACCAGGCAGGGACATCCTAGAAGCTGCTACCTGGAGCTCTGTACATAACTTCACCAAGCATTACCACGTGCCCATTTTTTCTAAATCCAGAGCTGGTTTTGCTACTGCAGTCTTGCAGGGCTTAATAGCTGGCCCTAATGCTCTTTAACTTCCTCCTCCCTTCCTTAGCTTTGGGAAGCAACCCAAATGTAATGACTGCAACAGTGAAACACAAAGAACATAGTACAGTTGTGTACACTTACCATAAATGTAGATGTTCGAGTGTATTCACTGTTGCAGTCCTGGTTACCCCCCCCCCCCCCAGACTTCGCTTGGCTCTACCTTTCCTTCTTGTTTTAAGCTTTCCTGGTGTATTTGCTTTTTGATGGGGGTGTAACATAACATATAATTGCTTCCCATTGTGGGGTCACCTGACATCTGGGGCAAGAAAAACTGATATAATGGCTTCGGCTGCATGTTTTATACCCCTGATGACCTGACATCATGGAAGAAGCGACAGCATCCGATGCAGGAATCCAAGACTCTGGTATTCAGCCCGGCTAAGGGCTACCTGCAGGCAGATAACCCAAATGTAATGACTGCAACAGTGAATACACTCTAACATCTACATTTATGGTAAGTGTACACAACTGTACTTTCCAGAGACTTCCCATGCTCTGGAACAGACTTCCCATTCATGTCAAGCTATGCTCCTCATTAGCCCTCTTTAAGAAGAATCTCGACAGTTGGATGGGAAATAGGAAATTTACCCCGGGGATCACTTCTGTGGCTCTGCTAGATAGGGGCACAGGAAAATAACTTTCTTGGGTGTTTCATATCCACAAAACACATGGCATCAGAAATACCCATTCTAAGCACCTAAAACTCATCTGTGACATAAACAGGATGTGTTAGAGGGACAAATATGTTTCTCAAAGACTACACCTTCTCAGGAATATGCTTCCCATCCATGTAAAGCAAAGCTCATCCCTAACCATATCCAAAAGTAACTTGGACCAATGTATGAGAAATTGCAAATTTGCCCCCTGGTTTGGCATCTGCATCTCTAATGGACAGGGGCACCCTGTGACTACTTGATCTGTACAAGCCTTTATCATATCTTGTAAAAGTCCTTATGGTATTGACACAAGTCAGCAGTAATTTGGTAAATCTGGGGTGAGCCTAGCTAGACTTAAAACGGCTTTTGGGCTGATAACCTTGTAACCACCTATGAACGAACATTTAATTGAACAGATGACTGACCTTGTGAATCAGGTTTGCAGTAACATTAGGCAATGGGATATTCCAGTGTCATCTAAGACATAACTGATTACAATTATTCACAAGCCAAACAAAGATGTGATGATGTCAAGCAGTTATAGGTTTGAAACACTGAAACAAGTTTTATAAGTCAAAATTCTGTCTTGGAGAATGTAGCCTTAATTGGGAAATTGTAGAGAAGACAAGCACAGGCATGATTTGTTAAATCTCTGTCAAGTAATAGCCACACAAGAGCCACGATCTTCCTAATTAAGGAGAATGGGAAGGAACCTTGCCCATTTCTTGGCATTTTGGAGAATTTCAAGAACACCTTTGATTCAGTTTTTCCTAATGGTCTTTGGGAAGTTATGTAAGTCTGAAGCTACTGCCTGGGATTTGTTAAAGAAATTTAGGCTTTGTAAAACTGTCCTTTGGGCTGGGTCTTTTCCAGTTTGGGTACACCCTCTATTTTTGTGGTAAAGAGTAATACAGTACATAGTTGCTCATTGTTCTAACTGGATAGTGAACATTTGTCAGTGTGTTATACCAATCATTCCCAAACTTTTCTGTATGTTGACCCACCGACAGACTTTCGAATGTCATTGCAATTCACTCAGTATAAACATTGGTTGTCAGTACATAGTGTCGTGTTTAAGTTTTATATATATATATATATATATATATATATATATATATATATATATATATATATATATATGTGTGTGTGTGTGTGGAATCACTTTATAATCTTGAAATACTGAAATATCAAATTGCAGTATTTCGAGACTATAAAGCCAAAAAACGAAAACCAAAACCATGACCGTTAAAACACACATGCAATCACAAGTACACCTACCTCCGCACAACAATACAAACACACACACCCTTACTATAAGCAGGGGGGCAAGCCCCCATGCACCCCACACACCCCCTACTTATATATACAAACTCCGAGGTCACACTAAACACCAACATACATTACACACCCCCCTCGCACAAACACACATCACACAGATACAAACACCACCACTCTCAACACCAACACACTCACACTCTCACCTACGTACCCTAACCCACACCTAACACTCCTTGACACTCTCACAAACATAGAAACCCTCCCCAAAACCTTTAAAACCACCACACTTACCTAATGCGCCGTCAGTACCGAGGGTTCGACATTTCCGGGTTCGATATTCTGCAGATTAGACACTTTGGTCTCGAGATACTGAAATTCGACGTTTCAGTATTTCGAGATATTCCAAAGTGTTTCCACACACACACACACACATATATATATATATATATATATATATCTACATACACACACACACACACACACACACACACACACACACACGTATTAGTGGGAACAAATCCCTCAGTATGACTACTACAGAATATCACATATAATTAATTATACCCAAGTAATATAATACAAGAAGTTAAAAATGAGGTTAAAAATATAAGGGAAGTTGGTATCCTAAATAACAAAAGATTAGCCTTGGATGAGAGGAAATCAAAAAACTATGCATTAGCTTGTATATTACAAAATTCAGTAGATGAAGCCAGTATTAAGCAGATAATTAGAAATAACTGGAGATTTTTTACTAACTTTGTGGATAATAAGTGGCATTATTGGAGATAATCCAGTATTTGTTTCCCAGAGGAGGAAGAATTTAAAAGAATATTTAAAAACATAATTTCATTTATAAACAATTAGAGGACAGTAAAGGGATATTAAGATGTGGTAGTTGTAAGTTTTGTCAATTTGTTGTTGAAGGGAGCGAAGTGAGGATAATAGCAAGAAATTATAATATTAAATTACTACATGAATATAATTGTAAATCTAAATGTGTAGTTTGTGTTGCCTTATGTGGGCTTTGTTCTGTGTTTTATATTGGCAGAACGTGTAGAGGATTTTATAAAAGAATGTATGAACATCTAAGGGCTGTAGATATTAAAGAAGCTAATAATGGCTTAGCTAAGCATGTAGTGCAAAAATATAGTTTGGAAACAAATAAGGTTTATTTTAGGTTTTCTGTAATACATCAGATATTACACTGTAATGTAAGGTTAGATGCGGAAGATGAATTAAATTGCAAAGAATATTGTTGGCAGGTAAGATTGAATGCATGTAATTTTCCTGGTAAGAATGAAAGGGAAAACTACAAAGTGGTCCTGAAAAGGAAAGGGTTGAATCATTGATTAATTTTAAATCATGTGATTTTAATTAAATGTATTTATTGAGGTTTTGAGTAAGCACAGTTTGGTCTGAAGAAGTTCCATAAGTGGGCCAAAAGTGCTTACCAGTTGTATTTTGTTTTTATTCAAGCAATAAAAGTGAAATAGTTTTATTTTAAAACTGTTGGTACGTTTTATTTGTTTTAGTGTGGTCTGGTTTACATTTGTTCGCGAGGCTTTTTGTGGATAATTAATTATGTGCTTTAGTTCAGGAAAGTCATTGGACTTGTGTTGCTTTCAGTGTATCTGTTGCCTCGCAAATACTGTTTATGCAGAAGGGTATATTTATGGCTATGGTTTTCTCTGAAAAGGCCGTGTACTTAGTTTTCGTTCCTAACCAAAACACCTGGAGTTGCTGAGATCCAAACATCAACTTTACCTGTTTTTTTTTTTGTTTTTTGTTTTTGTTTTTTTTTTGAAACAGTGAATTACTCTTGAATGCAGTCAGTACTGTCAGAAACTAAACAGAAAATGTTCACACTTAGTAATGTTATATGGGTGGCAGTGTTTGGTTTGATACTTTCAAAGTCAGTGCTACTACTGCCCAGGAAATTTGACAACAGGAGAAATATACCCATTACACCACTGCGACATGGGCTCTAAAAAATGGATCTACCATTGCACACAACTAATATGGTTTAATTTCTGTCTTACAGTGAAATATTTAATGGGTTTGCATTAAACATCTGAAAGATTTACCAAACTCATCACCTGTACTCAATTTTAAAGATATCTAGCAAAATCTGACTTTGTTTTCCACAGCCAAGTCATCTTCAAAATGAAGGAATGTGTTTAGTCCTGCTGCTGTCTCAAAAACATAAGACTGCAAATAACAGTGTGTTCAGTCCTGCTTTAAAAGACATTTTAATAACAGTACTGAGAACATTATGGGACATTGGTCCCAGTTACTTTGTTAAATAACATTTGCTATGTTTTTTTCTGCATATCTTCTAAAGAAATAGGCAGACATTAGCCATGTTTGGAGGTTTTGTAAGCAAATGGTAATGCAGATGTTCTTCGTGTTTCACTGTTGCAGTCACACTTGGGTTATCTACCTGCAGGTAGCCTGAATACCAGAGTCTTGGGATTACTGCGTCAGATGCTGTCACTTCTTCCATGACGTCAGTTTGTCAGGGCTATAAAATAGGCAGCTGATGCCATTACATCAGTCTTTTTTGCTGAGAAGGAGCCCGAAGCAGAAGCAGTTTGCAAGTGCTGGTCGGCTGCTACCTGAAATTTTCATTTTTAGAGTTTCAAACCTGAAGTCTTCTAAAGCTAAGTACCCCATTGGGGATTCTTTTTTCTTGCTCTAACCGATGTCAGAAAAAGTTAACAATTGTCTTGCCTGTGGAAAGCAAATACCTTACAGAGATTTTCATTCTTACTGCATCACCTGTTTAGGCCCAGACCATGACGCACCCCTCTGTCGGTTTTGTGCCTTGTTTAATGCCCGAACCGTTCATCGTCGGGCTATTTTTGTCATTAAATTCTTTCGCTCTCGCTCTCCGTATTCTAAAATGGCGTTGATAAGCCATCCGACTATTGATCTTCCAAAAAAGCATAAAGATAGACAGAGACAGACCGCATAGGTCCAAAACTGCCGATGACTCGTCCGTTAAGCTATTCTCCAGTCTGCCGGTATTCAGTGAGGCACCTTTGCAGCCCCTGATGCCCGCTTCCACAGATTTGCAGACCTCTGCTGAGACCCATTTGGAGTCCGGTATGCCGTGAGATGCTTCTTCGACTATGGACCCGCGGATGTCTCTACCTTGGATGGGTCTGGAGCCACTGTGCAGGCACCGGTTTCTGAGGGTGTATTCCGACCTACCGATGTTCACATTAAAACGACAACTTCGTTTTCAGCTAAAACTACCGAGTTTCTCAGGCCCAGAGTATGCACTATGCCTAGAAAACCGACGACCAAAGTGCATGCTCAAGCTTTCATGCCACAAGAACAAATGCGTAGAATGGCAGGACCTTATCACCCTAATTAGGGGAAGCCAGCCTTCCCCTGCTAAGAGACAAAGGATTGAGTTTCTTTCTGATTCTGCACACCAGGAGTCCGATGACTCTGACCCTTCTGATTACCAGGACATACCTTTATCAACCTTTGAGGATTCAGATGCAGAGGAATCCATTCCCTCTGCCTCCCCTCCAGAGGATTTTTCTTTTGGTGAAACCTTGCATACTTTAAGAGAGCATTTCCGCTGGGAATGCCAGGACTATCCTCATTCCAAAAAGAGACTCAGAGAATTTTTAGAGTTGCCTCAGCACAGGCCTCTAGCTATACCCCCTATCCTGGATGTTGTAGATGATGTCTTCATGGAATCCAGTCTTACTCCAGACACTTTACCAATGGCCCCTAGAAAACCTGACAGGTACAACAGAGTACCCGATACTCACAAATTTCTCTTTAAGAATCCTACTGCGGATCCAGAGACCATTTCCCAGGGACCTAAAGGTATTAAGGCTACTACAACCAAAAACCCTACTCCTTCAGACAGGAATTCCAGAGCTTTAGACTGATGGAGTAAGAAGGTATATACCTCTACAAATCTTGCCATCAGGGCATTGAATTGCCAGTTTCACATGTTGAAGTACCAGCAAGATATTATGGAACTAATTAAACAAAAAATGGTGTTATTTCCATATTGTGCAGAAAATAAAGATTTACAAGAGTTAATGCATTCTGCAAACCAAGCTAGTTAGCATACTTTGCAGTGTGGCTTTGATGCCCTAGAAACATCTTGTAGGACTGCAGTCACTGGGTGTGTACTGAGAAGGCATGCTTGGCTGAAGGAACAAACCTTGCCAGACCACGTCAAGTCAAAATTACTAGACGCTCCTTTAAATCAGGACCATTTGTTTGTCACCAAAGCAGAAGAGGTTCTTAAAAAGATGGAAGAAAAAGCTAAATCTATACAAACTGTTAAAGAATTCTTACAAGTGCCACCTGGATTCAGTAGGCATTGGCCTTCTAAAAACTGGTCCTTTCCAGCCCATTCCAGGCCTTCTCAGTCCAAAAACAGGGGAACCAGGCCATCAAGACTACAGTCTCAGGTATGCAGAGATCAAAACAATGGAGTGTTCCCACCTCAAAAACAGGGAGTAATAAGCCACCCCCTTATGGAAAAAGTTCACAATGACTTTGCAATTATCCTTCCCAGCCCTGCCTAAGTACTTGCACCCCTAGGAGGAAAACTTGCCCTTCATGCCAAAAACTGGATGACCATTACTGAGGACTGATGGGCTCTAACACTGTATCCCAGGGGTACAGATTCCATTTCTATTCACTGCCAACCCCAAGCAGGTTTCCAGACTTTTCTCCAAACCAGTGGGCAGAGGATCAAAAGCAAGTACTTTCCCTGGTCAATGTCAGGCCTATTCAACCTGTTCCAGTAGAACAAAGGGGACAGGGTTTCTACTCCAGACTGTTCCTGGTTCCCAGAAAAGAGGGTTCTTGGCACCCTATCCTGGATCTATCAATTCTCAACACTTTTCTGGTGGTCCCGAAATTCAAAATACTTACCCTGCAACAGCTTCTCCCTATGCTAGCCAAGAATGCCTGGTTAGTCACCCTAGACTTAAAAGAAGCTTATCTGCACATCCCCATAAGGGAGTCTTGCAGGAAATATCTACGCTTCAGGGCAGGCTCTATGCACGCTATCAGTTCTCTGCACTTCCCTTTGGCTTATCTACTGTGCCCAGAGTATTCACAAAGTACCTGGCTCCAGCCATTGCATACTGCAGGCAGAGAAATAGCCAAATTTTCCCATACTTGGACGGTTGCCTGATTCAGGCGGACAGTCAGGAATTGCTACTTCAGCACCTGTAATTTTTAAAAAGACTCCTATCTTCATTGGGGTACACCATCAGCGAAAAGAAATCACAACTGGTGCCCAGTCAAAAAATTGTATTCCTAGGAGCAAACTTGAACACCACTTCCCAGATGGCATTTCTCACTCCAGAAAAACAGGCCTATTTGAACAATTACTTCAAACAAATGGCCACCAAAACCCAGCTATCTGCAAGGAAAATACTGCAAGACCTAGGGTTCATGGCCTCATGCATTCTGCTAATTCCATATGCAAGACTGCATATGAGGAAACTTCAGTGGTACTTAAAACGTCTTTGGCGCCAATATTCTCAGGACCTGGAAACAGTCATTTCTATCATATTTTGTCTAAGGGCAGAGTTCCTTTGGTGGGCAGAAGCATGCAACCACAACAAGGGACTGTCTTTCACTCAACCCCTCTCCATCCAAATCCAGACTACAAATGCATCAGACTATACATGGGGGGGCTCACATGGCAGGTAAATGCATTCAGGCCAAGTGGAGCCCAGGACAAATCCTCCTGCACATCGATCAAAAAGAGATGTTAGCTGTATAGTATCCTCTGACCGCCTTCAAATACCTAATCCTTCCAGGACAGCTGCTGATAAAAACCGACACCACCACAGTTATGTGGTACATAAACAAGCAGGGGGGAAACCATTCTTACCCGCTCTGCAGGTTAGCCATGGCCCTGTGGAACACAGCCTTGAGCAACCAAGTGCATCTACAAGCTCAGTTCCTGCCAGGCAAACAGAATTCACTGGCAGACGATGTAAGCAGACATTTCCTGGACCCACACAAGTGGAAATTTGAGCCCAACACCTTCAACCTTCTAATCCAGAGGTGGGGGACACTGGAGGTGGACCTCTTTGCCCCCCCCCCCCGAGAACCACCAGTTGAGCAAATTTTGTACCAGGAACCCTCACATCAGGGCTTGGAAGGTGGATGCCTTATCCTTCAAATGGGAAAATCTCTCTGTTTGTGCCTTTCCACCTCTGCCCCTCCTCTCAGAGGTACTACTCAAGATCAGACAGGACAGGCCAAGGGCAATTCTTATTGCCCCAGACTGGCCACGCCAGCACCAGTATCCACTCTTATGCAGTCTGACAACAGTGCCACCCTGGCACCTTCATTAGACACCTTCCCTGCTGTCTGAGCAGGAGGGTCAGATTTTGCATCCACAGCTGCAAACCCTAAACCTTGCAGCCTGGCTTATCCCCTGAATACTCCACCAGCAACCCTCAGCAAGCAGGTGCTGGACATCATTCTTGAAACCAGAAGGCCTAGTACTAGGAAATCCTATGCTGAAAAGTGGAAAAGATATTGTTCTTGGAATCAGTCTCGAGGAGGACACAGCTGTGCCCTCCTTACCTCAAATCCTTGATTACTTAGCAGAGCTACTCCACAGAGGCCTGTCCTTCTCCTCCATTAAGATTCATGCCTCTGACATCTCAGCTCATTATAATACTGAGCCACCTCTATTCTCTCACCCCCTCATCAAACAGTTCCTGAGAGGGGATAACAACTTAAGGCCCCCTAGGAGAGCATCCACCCCTGCCTGGGACCTTAACTTTGTACTGGAAATGCTCACGCTTCCCCCTTTTGAACCTGTGGCTTCAGCACAGTTAAAATTCCTTTCTTGGAAAACAGCCTTGCTTTTAGCCATCACTTCAGCTAGAAGAGTGTCTGAGTTACAGGCACTAATGGCTGTGGAACACTTCATTATTTTCCATGCTGACAGGGTTTCCGTCAGGACTAACCCGTCCTTTATGCCTAAGGTGGTCTCCAGTGGGGCTCTAAACCAAGCCATCCATTTGCCAACCTTCTTCTCTAATCCACAGAATAAAGGGGAAAGGATCCTGCACTCCTTGGACGTGCACAGACAGCTCAGGTTCTACCTTGATAGGACTAAACCTTTCAGAAAATCTGACCAGCTGTTAGTTAGCTTTGCTACAGGGGCAGAGGGCACGGTTATTTCAAAGCAAACCATTTCCAAATGGATAGCACACTGCATCCATTTCTGCTACAAGCACCATGGAAAACCTTCCCCACAGGGGATTAGAACACATTCGACTAGGGCTACTTCCACCTCTACAGCATTTCTCAGGGGAGTCCCTACCAGGGACATTCTGGAAGCTGCAACCTGGAGTTCTGTACACACCTTCACCAAGCATTACCAATTACCTGTTTATTTCTAAATCCAGTGCTGGATTTGCTACAGCAGTCTTACAGGGCCTGCTAGCCAGCCCTAACTCCTCTTGACTGCCTCCACCCTTCCTCAGCTTTGGGAATCAACCCAAGTGTGATGACTTCAACAGTGAAACACGAAGAACATAGTACAGTTGTGTACACTTACCATAAATGTAGATGTTTGAGTGTATTCACTGTTGCTGTCCTGGTTTCCCTCCCTCTAGCCCCCTGTTTTTCTCTATCCTTTCTACGTATCCTCAATATGGCCATTTTTTATGGCAGTAGTATTTACTTTTTACTGGTGGTGGTCCACACCATATACTAACTTCCTATTTGGGGGGCTCCAGATGTCTGGGGCAAGAAAAACTGATGTAATGGCATCTGCTGCTTGTTTTATACCCCTGACGACCTGATGTCATGGAAGAAGTGACAGCATCCAACACAGAAATCCCAAGACTCTGGTATTTGGGCCAACTGAGGGATACCTGCAGGCAGATAACCCAAGTGTGATAGCTGCAACAGTGAAAACACTCGAACATCTACATTTATAGTAAGTGTACACAACTGTAATTTTGGTGGGTTTTATTGACTCATTTGCTAGTCATCCTCATCATCAAGCCCCTATTTTTTCCACTTTTACATGGGATCACTGTGCCGCATTAGCTGTCGTCACCTCTTGTGATTTAAAGCCACTTTCCCAACTTCTTTGACCATCAATCCCAACTGTCTTTGGTCTTCTGTCTTGCAATCAATCCATCTTTTGCCGAGACATCCTCATATTTTCTTGTCTTCTTTCTGTTGCTCTCAAATCTGCGTTACCAAACCTTTTTCCTGCTTTCCTGTACATGTGACCAAACCAGTAATCTATTAGGGTTTCTTTGGCCTCCACTCTAATGCAGTCATTTCTGTGTCTATCCCACAGTGTGCATTCTGCTAGCTGTCTCAGATGCTTCAGTTCCATTACCTGAGGCTTCCTCAGCTGTTCTGCTTTTACTTCCCAAGTTTCTCTGCTGTATAGATACACTGGTTGCACCACTGTTTTATAAACCTTACTTTCAGCTTCTCTGACATTCTTGTGTTAACACATTACCTCTGGTACTAGCTTTGCCCTACTCATTCAGAATTGTCTTCAGCAACACCCTTCAGTTATTTCCAGCTTTTAACTTGTTCCACTGTTTTTCCTTCCATATGAATTTTCATGTTTTTCTGATTTCTCCGTTTGCTTTTGTCTTGTCTGTACTCAGTTTCTTACCATTTGCATTCAATTTTGCATTCCACTTCCCTTTCATTTGCTTAAATTCCTGTTCAAAGTGCCTTTACAGTGCCATGTCATCAGCATACAGCTGTCCAGTCCCACCATTTTGCTGATGTAGTCCATTTTCCATTATGAGCGGGAATGGCCTTAAAGCTGAACGGTGATGCTTACCCATTTCCACAGGACTCATTTGCTATTGTTTCACACAAATCAGGCACTGTGGCTTTGGATTGCTTTGACAGTCTGCACAGTCAAAATCCATATAGATATATATCATTTTATTTTATTTTTTTTTTGTATATACATTGACCCAAAGGTCATTTTAAGCATAGCCGTTTTAACCCAATGTAATAACATAGAAATACTAGTCAATATGCCAGATTGCATTTAGTGATGACTGTCCATGTCCAGGAGGGTTGTGAACGCTATTCCCGTTAAGAATTTACTGTGCCCCATCCACACCCATCCAGGTTCCTCTTGAACAGTGCCATAGAGGTGCTCTTTTTCACATGAATTGGTACCTGTTCCAAAGACTTGGCAGTCACTGGGAGATAAATCTGTCCCTCCAATAAGTTCTATTTAAGTCGCAGGCCATATTTAAGTCCCTGGAATTGGTAACCAGAGAACCATTTGATTTACCGATATACAGTAAGTTCATTAGTTTTGGATCTTGGATTGCTCTGTAGGCCAGGCACAAGTCTCCCATAAGAAGTCTATACGATACAAAGTATAGTGATAGGGACTTTAGTTGGTCCATGTAATGCACATGCTGGAGACCCTTAATCTTCTTTGTTAGAAACCCTTGAGCAGGTGCTTAGTACAGTACAGTACATAAAGAATGGGGAGTTATACTCAATTATGGGGCAGATAAGTGCCGAGTATGGGGTAGGGTTATAACCTCTTTTGCTGTCGTGGCGATACCTTGACTAATCAGGTGAGCTACATGGAAAGCATTCCTTACAATGGTATACCCGCGGTGGTCAAAGTTAAGGTTGCGGTCAAACTGTGATCCCAGGTCCCTTACCACTTCATGGGTACTTAAGGTATTGTTATTGATTTGATAGCATGAAGGGACATTGTTTGTGCCAAAGGGAATGATGATGCATTTCTTTGCATTCAGTTTGAGACTGTGACTAATACACCAGTCGTTGGTCTGTATGAGACCTTCCTGGAGTATATTGCCATAATTTGGGGATTCAATGATTGTACCTAGTTTGCAATCCTCCGCAAACTTGGTCAGCCACAACCCTTTAGTTTTGACCTGAACTTCTGAGAAGTATGTACCAAACGGTAGGGGGCCCAGCACTGACCCCCGTGACACCCTGCTGGCAACAGCTCTGCTGGTTGATGTGGAGTCACCCACTTTGATAGTGTGTGCCTGGTTTGTGAGCCAGTTGGCAGTCCATCTTACAATGAAGGGGTTTACATTCAGTTTGCTTACTTTATCGATAATGCCTGAATGTAGGATTGTGTTGAAACCCTTTGCCAACTCGAGGAACACTTTGTGCACAGATTTACCCTCATCAGTGGTCTTGGTCACACTTTCAAAGAAATCCACCAGATTTAACAGATAGGATTTGCTCTTCATGTAGCCAAATTGGGTAGGATCCAGGGTTTGGATGTCACCTATGTCTTTATTTATGAGGTCCATAATGATACATTCCATGGCTTTACAGATGAGGCTGGTCAGGTTTTTATGGGTCTGTAATTTCCTGAGTCCGTTGCTAGGCCACCTTAGTGGAGGGGAATAACTGTAGCTGTTCTCCATCCCACAGGAACAAAGCCTGTGGTTAGGTTATAACTGAAAAGGGTACTTAGTGATGATGCTAGTTCATGTTTTAGCCTGTCTAGAAGACAGCCTGGGATGTCATTTGGTCCCATAGAGGCCATGTTCTTTGTCTTGAACAGGGTTTTGAGGTCCTGCTCTTCAGATATGTAAGGTGGGAGGAAAGTTTGAGTGAGGGTTTGTTGTAAGTTAGGAGGAGATAAGGGAGTGAACTTTTTACCAAACCTATTCACTAGCATGTTCGCTATCTCTGTGGTAAGTAGCTGTAAAAGGCCTTATGGTTATACTTGGCAGTACTTGCTAGGTTTTTCTCAAATGAGCTTGTGGAGGATTTGACAAGTTGTCTTATTTGCCTTTTAAAGCTGAGGAGGGTGCTTTTCCTTTGTTGGGTCCTTGTCTTTGATTTTTGGAAAGCAACTTTTTGCATTTATTGTAGAGTTTGTTGATGCTGGAAGTCCACCATGGCACCCTGATTTTACTTTTGGCTGTGGCTTTGATTCTGTCTGTTACAGCTGAGTTTATACACTTATGCAAGTGATTGTACAGGGCTTTAGTGCAAGCTTCAGCATAGTTACCACTTTCAGCTTGGGGTTGGGCTTGAAATGCATTTATACCTTCACCTAGGAGGGTATAGTTTGCCATGGTGAAGTTTTTTAGTCTGATTTCACCTTTTTTGAGTTCTGGTGTTAGTGTCAATTCAAAGATGACTGATTTGTGATCAGTTTTAACTAATGAGGGTCCAACATTTGCAGCAGAGCACCTGTTTGACGTGTCAGTGAGGACCAGATCTAGAATGTTTGTTTCTCTTGTCAGGGTATGGACAATTTGTTCCAGGACATTTGAATTCACAAAGTCAAGGAACTCTTGTGCTAGCAAGTTTGAGCTACAGTAGGTTTCTCATTTGATGATGGGATAATTGAAATCCCCCATAGCCAGTGTATTTGGTAAAATTTGGATTGTCTTCAGTTTGGTTAAGTAGGCTTCATGGGTATCATGACCCATGGAGGAGGATATGTAACTGGCTAGGACTTGAATGGGAGTCTTACCCACCATAACCTGGATCTGGAATAACTCCATGGAGTAGTCCAGTCTGACTAGACGGGAAGTGAATTTATCTCTAATATAGATTGAAACACTGCCTCTTTTGGTTTTCACACATTCATTTTCCAGTCTAAAGGTGTGGAAGGCATTGTAGCCTTGCAAGGCCTGGGTACTCTCTGAGGCCTTAAACCAGGTTTCTGTGACTGCACAGACATCAACATCTTCTAGTGATAGAAGTGCTTACAGGGAGTGCAGTTTTTGGATTAAGCTCCTAGCATTTATCAGCACGACTCTTATTTTGTTCTAATTGGTTAATTTCACATCAGTAATGTTGTTTTCGAGAGTAGCCACGGTGGTACGGCGGTAGCGTTGTTACCTCACAGCAAGAGGTTTTCCCGTTCAATTCTCGGCGTGGCTTGGGAGTGCCTTTTGTGTGGAGTCTGCATGTCCTCTCCGTGGTTGGGTAGCATTCGAAAGACATGCGTGCGTAAATGGGCGTGCCTTCATTGAAGGTTGGGCGTCGAGCTGGCACCTCGGAGTTTCGTAAAAATCTACTGCCAGTCATTAGCAGACCAGAGTTCCGCTGTGGCGACCCCTTACCAGGAAAAAGCCGAAAAGACAAACAATGTTGTATTTGAGACCTTGCCTGAAAATGGCACTATGAGGGAAGCAAGAGCCTATGACAGTAGCTGAAAGCCTAGGGGTGCCAGGTGCAAACCATCTCTGTGAAAGCAGCAAGGTTTGTCGACCATGGCTTCCCAGGCAGACAGGAACTGCATCCCTTTGGAATGACGCCAAAACTTAAGCCAGTTATTGAAATCAATATTTTTTTTTGTTTGTACTGTGGCATCATTGTAGGTGAGGGTAGTATGCTGCTCAAGGCTAGGGACATACCTGCCTGGGACACACACTCAGAGAGCTCGACCATGTCTCTCTTCATATAGTCCACTGAGGTACATCTCAGGTCATTCACACCAACATGAACTATGACAGAGTCATAACAGTACTTGTTGCTGAGAAACCTGAGTGGATGCGTGATTTGGCTAGTCCTGACACCAGACAGATAGCTGACCTTGACTTTCTCCTTGTCCAACCTGATGAGTGGAACATCCGTGTGTCTAAATATTGAGTCTCCAATGACAAGAAAACTTGTTTTTGAGTGTTATGCCTTACAGGCTTGGTGGGTGAGATACTGGTGTTGCTATGTGTCATGAGTGCTGTGGAGAGTGTGATAGCTGTAGCAGACTTGTGTTTTGGAGCTCTCTGATGTTTTGGTAAGTTTTTTTTAGAGAACCTCTGCACATGTGGATTTACATGTTTGATATTTGCTATGTATGTGAGTAGTGGTATGTGTACGAGTAGTGGCACTATGTGAATATGTAGTGGTGGGTGAGTTGGCAACCTTCTCCGTGTTACTGTTTTGAGTGAGAAGAGGATGGATCCTAGATTCTTGGTGTGAATACATCTCTCACACTCTGTGCTAGATTGTGTTATTAGTAGAGGGTTGTCTGTGTACATTAGGCAGTTGCTACACTGACTCAAGAGACTCTAGTCAACAAGGTTAGCAGAAGAAACAAGAGTAGTCCAACTGTCTATAATAAAAACTAAATGTTGAAAGGACTCCAGTCGCAACTGAGCAGGTTCAGTAATTTATTAAAATATAAAGAACCAGTAAAATACCGTGAGCGCTTTCGTCTCACCCGAGAGACTTCATCAGACAAATGATGCCTTACACATCACTTCCTTAAATATCCTCCTTGATTAACCCTTTACAGTCCATGTAACATACAGATAACCTGTCACACTGATATTTGAAACCTAAAAAGTGTTAAAAACTGCTTGACAAGCTCAAAAAATGTATATAAGTCATAAACATTTTTCACAATATTAAAAAAGGATGAATTTTTCATTTTCACATGTTCTAACAAAAACAGAGCATATTATTTAAGTCTCCACTCATCCTATAATAGCTGCCCTTTCTTTTAAAATGGGTTTAACAGATACATACCTCAAGCCCAGGGATACACAGAACTTCAACCAGGGGTGAGGAGGAAAAGGAATGTTTAAAATACGTTAGGAATGGTATAGTTGGGCAATTTAATGATTTCAAACTTTACAATTACACTGATAGACAGTTAGTGAAAGAACACTACACGCTGTTTTTTGAATGGGTTAAAATTTGTGCCCAGTTGTAAGGCTGATGTAGCACAAATCCTCCTTGACCTTAAATTATTCCTAAGGAAAGTTAATTTGAACCTATTTTATAAAGAAAATGAGGTTAGGAGTAGCATAAGATGTAGGGTTGGTGAGCTAAAAAGAAAAAGCACATTTAACCCACCCCTCCAACCAACTTTGCAGGTATTTGAAAAATATGTGACTGAGGATATTTACAAACAGTTCTCAAAGGACACCGTCCTCATAGCTCTCAACCTTCCATCTTAAAAATGAGGAACACTGCCTCTCATAATGTGGAACAAATGGGCAAAATATGGAACACTTACTAATGGCTTACTAACAACTTCATCTATGAAGCTCATAGGATGGCTAAAATGTGATATTTTTACTTATAGAATATTTTTTTTAATGAAATAATATGATTAATTTCTATTTACCTCTGATGTCAGTGAAAATGCTGCTAACACTAAATGTGTGACAGACCCTGTCAATGTGGAACTTCGAGGAACATGAACTTTTTCAGACCCCAAATGAGGAACATTCCACACTATGAGGTACACTTGAGAGGTATGACTCTGCTTTCCTTCAATGCTACTAAAGATGAAAGTAATATTTAAACTTTTAAGGAAAGAGAGTGGGGTTAGAGTTATAAAGCCTGACCGGGGGGGGGGGGGCGGCGTGTTCTATGAGACCGAGGCATACAACAATGCCATGACTAACCTTTTGACCAATAATGAAACTTATACTCCAGTTTCAAGGAATGAGATATCTATTGCTTATTGTAAAATTGACTCCTACTTAGAAGAGTACTTAATAGATGACAGGATTAGTGTGATTACTTACAATTTTTTCGGTACAAGTCAACCCAATTATACCTAACTTCTTCAGAATACCAAAAATTCATAAATCAATTGAAAATCCACAGTTTAGGCTTATAGTTTCAGCTAGTGGCTCTAAAACCCACCTGTTAGTAGTGTACATAGACGACAGTGTGAAGAAAATAGTCTTTAACACCCCTCATTTGATACGAGATTCATGGGACTTTTTAAGTAGATTAAAATCTTCCATTTGGAAGAACAGTCTGACTTTTTTGACCATTGATGTAAAATATTTATTCTCAGTCATTCCTAAAAATGAGGGACTTAAATATTTTCATGAGTCCCTCACTTCTCAATCCTTTTTTGCAGATCAACTGGTAAACCTACTGGTTGAATTAATGGAACTTATTATGAAGAACAACTATATTCATTTTCAGGGTGAATATTTCCAGCAAGTCACTGGAGTAGTGATGGGGGCAGTGTGCGCCCCAGCTTACGCTAACCTTGTCATGCTGGGATGGGAAAAGCAATATGTCTTTAATAGCCCCTATTCTAAATTCCTGCATTTATATGTAAGTTTTTGGATGATGTCTTTATTTTGTGGGATGATGACCTGAGGGAATACCTAGATTTTTGGAGTACCTGAACAGTTGTTTGTCATACTTCAGATTCACACATGAGTAGAACAAGGATAGAATCAACTACCTGGACGTAATTGTGTCAGATACCATAGGAGGATTTAAATCAAACATCCATAGGAAGGATACCTGGTGTAATAGCTATTTACACTATGACAGTTGTCACCCCCAGTTCCAAAAAAGAAATCTAGTGAAGAGTCAAGCTATTCGGATAGCTAGGATGACATCTGACCAGAATGAGTTGGAGGCAGAATTTGATAATCTTAAAGAAATGTTTACCAACAGAGATTACCCTAGTGAATTGGTTACGGAAATATTGGAGGATGTTCTTAAAGGGTGGGTACTAAATACACCCCTCTTTTAGGTGTGGGGCTTGACAAAGAAGACACTCAGGATTCAGAAAAAGAGTTTGATAAGGCATTTATTACAGAGTTCAACCATTTCACTAAACCTTTGGGTGATATATTACGAGCTAACTGGAGTATTTTTAAAATTAATAAGGATTTAAGTGAAATAGTGGGGGATAAGCCGAGGTTCACCTACAGGACTGGAAAGAATGTTATGGAACTCCTAGAGGGTGAGTGACTTAATAGTGGAGAAGGGGGCAACACCTTGTGGTGTGTGTATCTTTTGTTCCCATATTATTGGTACAGAAAGTCTAACCTTAGAAAATGGGTTGCAGAGTAAAATTTACTTCATAAAAGGTAATTGTGCAACTTCCAAACTGGTATACCTAACAAAATGCAGTGGTTGTTCAAGTTTTTATATAGGCAAAACTGAGAGGGTGCTCAGAAATAGAATTTATGAGCACCTTTATGATATAAGAACAAAGAAAGAAACCAGTGCTTTATTTAAACACTCTTCCGAGTGTTTTAAACATGAGGGCTTTAAGTTTGGTATTTTGGATTTAGTGAAAAAGAATCCAAGAGGGGGAGATTGGAAGTTGGCATTGATAAAAAAAGAACTGATATGGCAACTTAGGTTGAGAGCCACCTCCCCTCCTGGATTGAATGAGTATGTATCTGTTAAACCCAATTTAAAAGAAAGGGCAGCTATTATAGGATGAGTGGAGACTTAAATAATATGCTCCGTTTTTGTTAGAACATGAGTAAATGAAAAATTCATCCTTTTTTAATATTGTGAAAAATGTTTATGACTTATATGCATTTTTTGAGCTTGTCAAGCAGTATTTATTAACAATGTTTAGGTTTAAAATAGTGTGACAGGTTATTTGCATGTTACATGTATTGTAAAGGGTTAATCAAGGAGGGTATTTAAGGAAGTGATGTGTAAGGTATCATTTGTCTGATGAAGTCTCTGGGGTAAGACGAAAGCGCTCACGGTATTTTATTGGCTCTTTGTATTTTAATAAATTATTGAGACTGTTCAGTTGCGGCTGGAGTCCTTTCTACATTTATTTTTTCTTGGTTGGTTATCGATAAATTGGTTATTCAGCTGTCCATAATGCTAGGTTGAAGACTGTTGTCACTAGGGGTGGCTTTTCAGAAACGATCACTGAAGAGTTCAGAGAATGGATATTTCTGCCTGGGTTTTAAGGAAAAATTTGTAGAATGTAACTGTTTGCCTTTGGTTGTGCGCTAGTGCACAGTGCTGCATGACATGCAAACAAGCAGAAACCTGATCAGATGCAGGGCCTAAATACCAGAAGCTAAAACTTAAAAAAAAAAAAAAAAAAAAATCAACAAAATTCAAAAGGACCAATGAGGATGTTTATTCCAAACCCTAGACTGGCCTGCCTTTACCAGTCAAGTCCCGTTATGCACATACATACATACATATATACATGTACAGCACCCCTCATACAGACTGTGCTTTTATGCCCTTTAGTAACTGGGCCATTGTTATCATCCTCAGATATTAGCTCACTGGAGCTGCCCCCCTCCCGCAAAAAAAAAAAAGCAATCTGACTTGCTTGACACTTTAACTAGCATTATGATACTGTAAGGGAAGTTTACCATGTGTCCACCTGAAGGACAATTTTGATTTTGACTGTTGTATCTGATGAAAAAAATAAATAAATAAAAGTGGCAAATGTCCTGATTTTTTTTTTAAGAGAAAAAAAATATTTTCCTGACATATCTAAAAACTAATAAAATACCTCAAACACCTTAATTACTTTTATATGGCAATGTGGGTGTCATGTAATAATTATAGTACTGTTGCTGTAATGTTTAGCACAAACAATGCTGGTGATCATTTGTAATCTTTAACAAGGAATTTGACTCTGGTTTAGATTGAGGAACAAACTCTAGCCTCTTAATGGATTCCTTTACATTTTCATTAATAAGCAGCTCTGGGGCATTCACCATTAAAACAGCAAACTACCAAAAATCATGGCAATTTCCTCATGAAACACTCTTTAAGTCTTGTCCAAATCAATAACTCTTGTTTTGCAGACACAAGTCAAGTACAGGAAACCATTATTTTTTTTCAGTAAAAGGCAAATGGCTTTACAGAGAGTGAGTATAGATTTATAATGCTGCTGATGCAAGGTAAAATGAGACACTCAGTTCTAAACATTTTGTCCAGTTATAGGTTCATATGTAAGTACTAGGCTGTCTGCCCAAGGGCATTTATAAGCCTAGCCAGAATGTGTTGGCTTTTGCCACCCCCTTAGGTTAGTTCCCTGTGCCTCTGTCCAGCAGTGCCATTAGTTCCCTGCGCCACTGTCCAGCAGAGCCACTGCAGTGATCCCCAGGGTAAATTTTCTGTTTCCCATCCACCTGTCAAGGTTTCTCTTGAAGTGTGTTAGTGAGGGGCTCTGCCTGATGTATATTGGAATCCTGTTCCAAAGCATGGGGAGTCTCTGGGATAAGAATCTGTCCCTCCAGCATGTCCTATTTATCGTTGTGGTGAGGTTTATATCTCTAGAGCGTGTGGCTCTCCGGGATTTGTTTTTTTTTTTTAGGTGGAGCATGTCCATCAATTCTGGGTTGGACATAGCCTTGTATGTCAGACCGAGATCACCTCTGAGTAAGCGGTATGCAACCGAGTACAGCTGGAGTTTCTTGAGTCAGGCTGCATAGGGCATCTGTTTGAGGCCAGTAATCCTCTTGGTGAGGTACTTCTGTGGTCTTTCCAGCTGTTGCAGGTGTGTTGTAAGGTACATCCCAAATGGGGCGTTGTATTCTATGATGGGTCTAATGAGTGATGAGTAGAGGGGCACAATAACCTCTTTTGTTCTAGATGCGAACCCTTTTGTGGTTAGGTGGGCCACATAGAAGGATTTTCTAACCACCTTGGCAATATGATTATCAAAGGAGAGATTACTATCTACTTGGGTCCCCAGATCCCTTATTACATTTTCTGTATTTAGGGGACTACCACCTATGTGGTAGTTTGCGGGTACTTTGTTTTTTCCAAATGGGATGACTATGCACTTTTAGGCATTTAGCTTGAGGCCATGATTTTGACACCAGGTATCCTTCTCAGTGGGACCCATCTGGAGGGTGTCTGTATCAGCCGGAGAATCAATTATGGCCCCTAGTTTGCAGTCGTCTGCGAACTTTATCAGCCATAGTCCTCCTATGCTTGCCTGTACCTCTGAGAAGTATATACCGAACAGGAGGGGTCCTAGGACTGAGCCCTGGGGGACGCCTTTTGTAACCGGTTTAGAGTCGGATGTAGAGCCTGCAACTCTCACCATGTGGGTTCTATCCATGAGCCAGTTGATAACCCATCTCGTGACATATGTTCAAGCTGGTGAGCTTGTCTATAATACTAGAATGGGGAATGGTGTCGAAGCCTTTGCGAGGTCTAGGTAGGCTGTGTGGACCTCCTTTCCCTCATCTAATGCCTTGATAACCGTCTCAAAGAAGTCCACCAGGTTTAGGAGGCATGATCTGCCCTTAACAAAGCCAAACTGGGTAGGGTCCAAGGTTTGGAGGTTCCCAATGTCTCTGTTAATGAGTTCCATGATTATGCATTCCATAGCCTTGCAGACCAGGCTAGACAGGCTTATAGGGTGATAGTTCCCGGGGTCCGTTGTGGCTCCACCTTTGTGGAGCGGGATAACTGTTGCTGTGCGCTACTCTGTGGGTATGTAGTCTGTAGAGAGGCTGAGTTTGAACAGTGTGTTTAGGTGAGGGGTTAGTTCATTTTGGAGCTCTTGTAAGACACAGCCTGGGATGCTGTCCGGTCCCATTGAAGCTGTGTTTTTGGCTTTGGATAGGGCTGTTTTAACCTGTGTGTCAGTGATTGACAGGGCCGTACATTCTTCTGGTATGGTTATGGGCCCTTTAGGGGGTGAGAGGGGGGGTGAAGTTTGCACTAAACCTGTCTGCCAGAATGTTGGCAATATCAGTCGGTTCAGTATATTTTGTGCCATTCTGCACTAACTCAGAGCAGATCTGAGAGTTTCCACTTAGGTTCTTGACATAGCTAAAAAATGCTTTGTGGTTATCTTTGGAGTCATTGGCAATTTTTCTTTCGAAACTAGCCTTGGACAATTTAATGAGGGATCGTAGTTTCTTGCTGATACTGATCAGGGATGTCTTTCCTTCTTGGGATTTTACTCTTTTCTGTACTAGTTTCCTCCTTCTGTTGTATAGCTTGTTTATGGCAGGGGTCCACCAGACTGGTTTCTTTTTCTTGGAGGAGTGAGTCTTGGTTTTACTTGGGATAGCACGATCCATGCATTCCTGAAGATGCTCATAGAGTGCCTTTGTAAAGGTTTCAGCAGCTTGGACAGCATTGTCCTTTAGCATGGGGGCTGTGAACCTATCCACCTCGGTCTTAAGTAATGTGAAGTTTGCTTTTGAAACGTTTTTCATGGTGGTTTCCTTGATTGGGGGTGGGGGCAGAATGTGGATATCCAGAGTGATTAGTCTATGGTCTGATCTAACCAGCGAGGGGTTGACCTCCGGTGTGGAACACCGGTCGCCCATGTTGGTGATGACCAGGTCCAATATGTTGTTCCCTCTGGTGGGGGTGTTGACCAGCTGATCCAGGGCGTTCGAGTTTATAAATTCTGGGAAGCGTTGGCCAGGGGAATTAGTGCTTGAGTAGTTCTCCCAGTTTATGTTTGGGTAATTGAAATCACCCAGTGTTAGGGTGTTTGGTAGGACCTTCATATTTCCCAGTGTCTCCAGAAATGCGGAATGGGTGTCCTGGGCCATGGTGGGTGATCTGTAGCAAGTTACAATTTGGATTGCAGCTTTGCCCATTGTTAGTTGCACATGGATGATCTCTGATGCATTGTGCTGCACCAATAACATGGAGGTGTGGGTATCCTTGATGAATATGGATACACCCCCGCTTTTTGTGTTTTGGTCCTGTTTCTGTGGCCGAAAGTAATGGTATGAGTTATAGCCTAGTAGTGCTTGGGTGCTCTCAGGAGCCTTAAACCAGGTTTCTGTTACTGCACAGATGTCGATGTTCTCCATACTGAGGAGTGCCTCGAGTGCGTGCATTTTGAGGTTTAGACTTCTGGCGTTGAGTAGCATTACACTCAGTTTTTGGTTACTTGTGCTATTTATGGTGGTGGGTTTGTCTTTTGAGCCTTGCCTAAAAAAGGCACTATGGGGGCGGCAGGAGCCTTGGCCAGTATTCGAAAGCATAAGGGTGACAGCTGCAAACCATCTCTTGCGAAGCAACGTGGCTTGTTGAGCATTTCATCCCAGGCGGACAGATACTGGATCCCCTTTGAATGACACCAGAAACTTAGCCAATTGTTGAAATTGATCATTTTTTTCTTTCTACTGTGGCATCATTCTTGATGAGGGCAGGATGCTACTCAGGGTCAGGTTCATACTGGCCTGGGCTACATAAACAGCGAGCTCTTCCATGTCTCTTTTCATGTAGTCCAGGGAGGTACGTCTCAGGTCATTCACACCAACATGGACAATGACAGAGTTGTATTTGTACTTGTTCTGGAGTGACCTGAGTGCTTGTGTTATGTGGCGGATCCTGGCACCCGACAGGCAGCTAACAGTAACCTTCTCCTTGTCCAGCCTAGTTAGTGGGACATCAGTGTGCCTGACTATAGAGTCATCTATTACTAGTGTGTTGGGTATGTTATTTTGCGTCAAGGGTTGTGATTGCGTGGCACACTGATTTTGTGAAGTATGTGTTTCATGGTCGGTGATGGGGTGTGGAGGTTGCTTGGATGTCTGCTTTGGAGGTCTCTGTTGCTTTTGCAGATTTTTATTAGAGCCTCTGTGTATGTTTTCATGTATTCATGTGTGTTATTTGCCAGTGTTGGTTTTTTAGGACTATGTGAGACTGGTGGTGTGTTGCAAGTATTACCCTTCTCCTCTTGCCTGTTAGTTCCAGTCTTGGGTTGAGAGAGCTCTGCCTCCAGTTTGGCTGTATAATTGCATCTCTTGCATATATTGGTGTTTGGTGGTAGGAGGAGAGGGTTGTCTGTGTACATGAGGCAGTTGTAACATTGCCTCAAAATGCCCAGATTCACCAGTTGGACTGGAGAGTACACCGGAAACAATCACTTTGTATATTATCACAGCTTGTCAAAAAAAATGGGTTCTACCATATTTGCTCAGAAGTACTGAAGGTATCTACTGTTAGGAATAACAGCAGCTTTTGACACCAACTGTTGACTCATTGTGATATGTAATTAATGGATGCAGCACTAGGTAAGTGTAATTGAAGTTCTCCTATGGCTAAACCTGCCTGCAGATATTTGGTCCAGAACAAGACTAGTGGGATCATATAAGTCTGCCAGGAGCTGCTACACCCATAGCCAGACAACAGGATGCTTGACGATGAAATGGGAGTGATCTGTTTGGTTGAACTATTATTGTCTATAAGTAGTTATTTAAAAAATTGTTTACTAAGTGCCAGGACTCTTAACAGTGTAAGCCAGGGAATGTTTTTAACTGACTTGCAGTTACCTAACTTTGGGAAGAACCAATTTAATAACATAAAATAAACGCAGAGTAAAGCTGTCACAATATAGGTTAGTACTAGGCTAACTGCCCTTGGGGGCCATTTTAAGTCAAACCAATTATCCTATTTGAGAATCAAACTCTGTACTTTGTATCTGTAAAGTAAACACTTTTATGTTAATCTTGCCCTCAATAAATATACCTTATTATAGACTATTAACTGTTATTAACCATTCATTGCAGTACTGTAATTGATTTTAGCTTTGAGGAAGGCAGTGCTGCCCTTGTCTGAAGTATTCAGATGTTATCCAACATTTTAGTTAAATTAAACATAAGACAGCGTGAGATAAGTGACCTTTGTACAGAACAGCTCAAGCTTGGACAATTTGCAGACAACTACTAAAGCAGCCAAAACTTAAGTAACCTTCAGTACATGGACACAGGCTTGATTGGATTTTTGGTATCCCCCAAACTACTAAATGCAATAAAATGACCGTCTTCCAGTAGAGATATTTCATTTGTTGCTGCAGTTCCCTTTGATTCACAGACAGCCACTGTAGTGGATAGAAGGGTTCACTCAAGCTTCTTCTTTACTTTTGATACTGATGGCCTCTACAAAGTAAGCAAACTATGTTTACAAATGGATGTCTCATAATAAATTATCACCCCAAAAATTATTTCATACATTGAGGATGTGAAGTGAATTTGATCTCCACTGGTGATAGTTACAGACAACAACAACTTTTGAACCATTCATTTTTTTCCCTTGATGTGATCCACATATCACTAATGTGTGACCCACCATTTGGGAATCATGGTGTTTTATGGATCATGTACAGATGTAGAAGTTTGCTCATTTTAGTAAACAAAAGCGCTAATTGGAACTGTTTTGAGTATCCGGTGTTGTCCTTTTTCCTCTTTCATTTTGTTGCAGTTTGTTCATTTTTTCTGAGTTAGCATACACAAATTGAAATATTCTGTAGAGTCCATATTTCCAGTTTACAGATAAAATGTTCCTTCAAAGGATGGATACCATATGTTAGCACAGATGCTTAACACGATAAGAGTGCATAGAACATAGCTGACTATGTTGGCTTTGCTATGGCCAGTGTACTGCCCTGCCAAAGAGAAGGGGAGCCTAGTAGCATCTGACTACTTTTGCAGCTGTATTTTAGAGGAATGGTACAAGAGTGACACCAGCACATGAATCATTCTTTGTTTGGTCACTTTTTTAGTGTAAAGATCTATGGAATATATCCTGCCAAGGATATCGGCCATCTGGCATTTATACTTAAGCTTTTGGATGTCTTCCTCATGCACCAAATGTCCAATCAAGCACAAGGGCATGCTAGCATAAAAAGGTTGTGTGGGTGCCAAAATTCAGAACTTTCTTGCTGTTGGTGTACTTATTCAGATGTATCATCATCTCAGCATCTTCAGAGTTATCAGTCGGCTTGGTGATGAATGTTTTGTGGGCAGATTAGTACTCACTGGGGATCTAACTTTATTTTTTTCTGTAAAAAGTGTATTTCAGTGGTATCTTGTATCTGTCAGAAAATGCAAATTGACATGTGGTAGACAAATACCTTAGGTTGCCCACACGGCTTGTATTTTCTGCCTTGAGGAGAATCATGACACCTGGTCCTATGGTATCTGTTTTTCTTTCACTTTCAAAAGCATTTGTAGCAGGAGTAATAGCCCTAAAAGTTTTCTTGAAAACTATCATCAGAAGGTCTAGGCATATGAGATCATGGCTACTGAATCCTGTACTTCGAATATCTCCCTTCAATCAAAAAAGTATAGAAAATTAAAAGAAAAACAAAAAACGGGGGCTTCTGAAAAGATTGCAATGTCTGCCTTTTTTTTCATTCATCTGGAAAGGATGGTTCCAGTGTCATAGTTTTGGAGCTGTGGGACTGTCGGTCAGATATACCTGGTCCTTCTCGTGAGTTTCTTCAGGAAGCCACTGTGGCCTAGGATATCCACACATCCATTCAGGTCAGGGTACAGATTCCCTTATTTGTGAACAGAAAACTACAGTTTGTTCTAACTGAAGGAGGAGAGGATGATGTGCATTGTGTCGTAGTAAAGGAAGAGGTAATGGGGGTTGATCGTGGAACTCTGGTTGTCTGATTTTTCTGAGACTGTCAGACTTAATACTCCAAAGAAAAGACCCAAAAGACTAAGCATTTATCCCACAGTTTAACTCCATCCCATTTGAAGGGCTTCCAAGAAAATTGCTGTAACTTTACCCATGGTCACTTCAAGGCTTTGAAATATTTTCAGTCTTCAACTCCTTTGTCTTCATGGCTAAGAAGAAGAGACTCCTCCCTCTTTCATTGCAGTGGTGGTATCCTCTGATGTGGAGCAGGAAGGTCTTCATTATGTTTCTCAAATCTCTTCCCTTATCTTTTATGAATCTGAATCAGAAGAATCTCTGTCCTCTGATTTCTGAACAAATTGACACAATTAGTAAAATGAAGGAATTTGTCAGATGGCAGGGAAGAGAAGCTATCAGAGGCACAAAAATAATATAGTTGCTGGAGTGCAGAAACCCTTCGCTATTCCTCAGATACTAGGGGCTTTGTAGGACACTTTTACTTCAGCTTGCACTTCTCCTGCACTTAGAATCCTTGATAGGCTGTATAAGGTACTAAACTTCCAATAAATGTATTTTTAGGAATCCTATTGCTGACCCTGCTGTGATTTCTATGGACAGGGCTAGTGGATCTAACCCTTTATCTTCTTCTAATCCTGTCCTCATTGAGAAAGACAGCAAGACATTTCACAGGTGTGGGAGGGAAGTTATGCTTCTTCCACTTTAGTTTTCAAGGCAATCAACTACCAGACTTATATGGCAAAGTATCTACTTTCTACATTTTTTTAAGATGCAGCAATCTGTAACTATCTTTCATCCGTCAGACATTTAAAAAGTAATTTATCAAACATGGTATCTTCTGCTTTATGGATCATAAAACAGTCAACAACATGCATATATGATGCAGTGGATGCTGTGCCAATAACTGCTATTGCAGGATCTGTGATGCGTAGGCATGCTTTGGTCAGACTCCAGCATTTCCCTGACGACAAGGCACAAAGATGCAAATATTAAATGTACCCTTGGAATAAGATTTTATTTTTGAGAATTCATCAGTAAAGGTCCTCAAAAAATTAGAGAAAAGAGGGAAGTTAATTCAGGTGGTGAAATGACTTTATCTTTCACCAGTCCCCGTATATCATAGAAACTACTCTTCAAGCCCTGGACCCTTCTTTAAGAAGGTTTTCAAACCAGGTCAACAAAACTCCACTAAGCAGCAGTACAAAATGGCAAGGGGACTCAGAAAAAAAGGGAATGGACCTCAAGGCAATTCCTTGCATAAGAAAAATGCATGACTACTTTCTCACCGCATTCCCTACTTCCATCCCCAGCTCAGCCCACCCATCTCCCCAAACTAGCACACAGCCTCTTTTATTCCCTGCCTTGGGAAAACATATAATAGGTTATTGGGTATTGAAAATAATTCAGCATAGCTACAAGTTTTGATGGGTTTCCTTTCCTCTACAATCAGAAATCTGTCTTTCACCAAAAAAAGTCTCATTTATTCTTCCACATTCCAACAGAAGTGCTACTACAAGGTGTAGTACAACCTGTTTCCCCTTATCTACAAGGAAAAGATTTCTTCTATTCAAGGATAGTTCTTGTATTCAAGAAGGAAGGCACCTGGAGACCAGTCTGAGATCTTTGTGAATACCTTCCTCAATATTTCAAGATTCAAAATGTTAATGTTACAGTCCCTTTTTTCTACTTCTTCCACTCAGCTCTTACTTGATCACTCTAAACCTCAGGGTTACATATCCCCACATCCTTATTTGCAAAGGCCTCATGGTATTGTTTATATGATTCTGTCTGTTGGAATTGCACTTTCAGTTTACATCTCATTTGGTCTGTCTGCAGCTCCAAGGGTGTTCACAAAATGTCTTGCTTCAGTCATTGCCTTTTTCAGATTTCAGGGAATTCGTATTTACCCCTAACTAGATGATTGTCTCATTTTAGCAGATTATGCCAAAGATACTCAGGCATCCCCTCATCATCTTGTGAGCTAATCTTTCTAGGACACCTTATTCATACCTCCTTGATGGTAGCTTACCTAACTCAAGAGAAAGATTCCTTCTTCCATCAGCATTTGCAAGATCATGCTCACCAGACCAGTTCTGTTTGCCTCCATTCACATCAGACAGTTACATAAATTCCATTCCATAATTCATTAAAAACAGGCCTGAAAAACAGTTGCCTATTTTTTCCTATGGATGACAATACTCATTTATGCCCTTCCCCTTGCTAACCAGAGTCTTACTTAAGATAAAAAAAGTACGCTCTTAGAGTACTCCTAGTAATACCTTATTGACTCAGACAGTACTGGTTCTGTCTTTTCACAAACCTGGTCAGAGGCAATTCCAAAATCTTCCTTACAAGGTGGGACCTACTAATGTAGGACAAGAGATTTCTTACCCACCCCAGCATTCTGAACCTACACCTGATTCTATGGATGACAAATTGTTAATCCCATTTAAGCACCTATTTACAGGGGATGTGCAAGAGGTGTTAAGAGGGTAGGAAAACCTGCTATTAGGAAATTGTTTTTGCTGAAGTTGAAGAGATTTTCTAATTGGTTCTGTAATAGAGACCAGGATGAAACCCAGGTTGGGGGGGGGGGGTTCGGTGGTTCTCCTGCAAACTGTGTGAATTGCTCATATCAGGCCTATCTTCTGACTTCTGTCAAAGTGCATCTTTTGCCCCTTTTCTGCTCATTTAACATTATATCCCTCCTACCCCCCTTTTTAACTTTTGTTCCAAGTCAAGCATTTCTGTCTAGGAATCAGGTAACTTCATCCAGGGATCTTAGTCTTGTATTGCAAAAGCTGACGCTGTGTTCATTTCAGCCTGTATGTAGCTCTTTACTGATGTTTCTTACCTGGAAGATAGTTTTACTTATTAGGTTCATAGGTAGGTACTAGGCTTTCGGCCCAAGGGCCTATGTAAGCCTAGCCAACAAGGTTCCCTGGCTTTCGCCACCCAAGGGTGCTATTTACCTGTGCCCCTGTTGAGTAGGGCCACCAAAGTGATTCCCAGGGTGAATTTCCTTTTACCCATCCACTCATCAAAATTTTTCTTGGAGTGCTAATGAGGAACTTTGCTTGACATAGATGGGTAGCTTGTTCCAGAGTATAGGAAGTCTTTGGGACATGAATCTATCCCTCCAGCATGTCCTGCTTATTGTGGTGACAAGGTTTAGGTCCCTAGAGCATGTAGCTCGGAAGGATTGGGATTTCTTTAAGTGTGGCATGTCCAACAGCTCTGGGTTTGACATAGCTTTGTTATGTTAGGCAGAGATGACCTCAGATTAGGTGTTGTGCTACGGAATAAAGCTGGAGTTGTTTTAGGCAGTCAGCGTAGGCCATCTGTTTGAGTCCCGTAATCCTCTTTGTGAAGTATTTTTGTGGCCTTTCCAGCTGTTCCAGATGTCTTGTAAGGTACATTCCAAAAGGGGCGTTGTACTCTATAATGGGTCTGATGAGAGCTTAGTAGAGGGGGACAATGACCTCTTTTTTTCCTGGATGAGAACCCTTTTGTGATGGTGTGCCACATAGAAGGATTTCCTGACTACTGTGGCGATATGATTATCAAAGGAGAGGCTACTATCCACTTGCGTCTCGAGGTCTGTTGTCATACCTTCAGCGTTGAGTGGGCTGCCACCTATGTGGTAGTTCATGGGTACAGAGTTTTTACCAAAGGAGATGACAATGCACTTTTTGGCATTGTGCTTGAGGCCAGGGCTCTGACACCAGGCATCAGTCTCAGTGAGGCTCTTTTGCAGGATGTCCACGTCGTTTGGGGACTCGACTATGGCACCCAGTTTGTAGTCACCTGTGAACTTCGCCAGCCAGAGGCCCTCTGTGTTAGTCCGTACTTCAGAGAAGTAGATCCCAATCTAGAGAGGACCCAAGACTGAGCCCTGTGGTGCTCCACTTGTCACAAGTTTGAAGTCTGCAATTTCTACAGTGTGGGTTCTGTCAGCGAGACAGTTGGCCACCCATCTTGTGACGTATGGATTTATACCCAATTTGGTGAATTTATCTATGATACCAGAATGGGGGATGGTGTCAAGCCTTGGCGAGGTCAAGATAGGCTGTGTGAATTGCCTTACCCTCGTCCACGGCTTTGGTGACTGTTTTAAAGAAGTCGATCAGGTTCAGGAGACACGATCTGCCCTTCACAAACCCGAACTGGGTGGGGTCCAGAGTTTGGAAGTTACCAATATCTTTGTTTATGAGTTCCATGATGATAAGAAAACCTACTTCTCCTCTAAACTCTTCTCCCAAAATACAAGCCCTAAAAAATTCTGGAAATCCATATCCTCCCTTCTGAATCCAGATAACATTCAAAATCCATCACCAGCACCTGACAAAACCCCTCTTCAGATAGCCCACATATTCAATAACCACTTTATTGACACCATCCAGAAACTAATCAAGGACTCACCCTCTAAAATAAAACCCATCTCTAGCATTACCCCCACAGACCCCCTATCCCCCATAAATAATTCACTAGTTAATTCATCTTTCTCACTCCGACCCGTGCCTACAGCCCTAATTCAAAAATTACTATCCAAATTAAAACCCTGCTCACTGTCTGCTGATAACATACCACCAGAATATTTACAACTAGCAGCCAAGGCTATAGCCTACCCAGTCAGCATTCTTGTTAACCGCTCTACCATTGAATCATATGTCCCCCTACTATGGAAAAAATCCATTATTACCCCACTTCACAAAGGAGGTAATGCCCATGATCTCTCAAACTACCGACCCATCTCCATTCTCTCCCCATTATCAAAAATCCTAGAAAAATTTATCCAGACCCAACTACTCAATCACCTCAATAGCCTATCTCCTACTCAACATGGCTTCTGCCCAGGACCTAGTGCTACCTCAGCTTTACTCTCCTTTGCTGATATTGTGAATAAAGCTCTTGATGCTGGTCTACTCACTTCTGTACTCCTGCTAGACCTCTCAAAAGTTTTCGATACAATATCTCACCCTAAAGTTTTGCAACAGCTAAACAAACTGGGTTGCTCTCAAAGGGTAACAACCTGGTTTTCCTCCTACCTAAACAACAGACAACAATCAGTTAAATGGCAAAACCAACAATCTGATTACCTTGCTAACAACACAGATGTCCCAGAAGGATCCATTTTTAGGACCTCTTCTCTTCAATATATTAATTAATGATCTAAATAAAGCCTCCCATCAAAGTATACTAATTCAATATGCAGATGATTCAACTATCATCTCATCCTCCAATAATTTCTCTAACCTCCAAAAAACCACACAAGATGTCTTCTCCTCTATACAGACCTGGCTGAATGGCTCTCAACTAATGCTTAACCCCCAAAAAAGCAAGCTGTTATTATTCTCATCAAAGCCTCCAATTACAGAATTCAAAATTTTCTCACATAACAAAACTGAAATAGAACAGGCGCAATCGGCAAAACTTCTAGGAATTACTATCGACAACAAATTCTGTTTTGAACAACACATTCTCAACACAGTAAAGAAAACCCACTTCAAACTGGGAAAATTATACTGGCACAAACTTTACCTTGACAAACAAACTAGGATCAAATTAGCTAACACCCTGCTTATTCCATCCCTTACGTATGGGAGCCCCATTTTTACCAACATACATCACTCAGTAATAAGCTACAGCAATGCTACTACAAGATAGCAAAATTTGCTTCTAACTTTTCTAACCACTCACACCACTGCAACGCTCTCTCAAACCTATCCTGGCTAGAATTTCACCACTATCTCCAGTTAACTTATAGTTAGGTACTAGGCTATCAGCCCTAGGGCCTATACAAGCCCAGCCAAAAAGGTACCCATGCTTTTGCCATCCAAGAAAATTATTTTCCTGTGCCACTAGCGAGCAGAGCCACAGAAGTGATCCCTGGGGTGAATCAATCATCAAGATTTTTCTTGAAAAGTGCTAATGAGGAGCTTTGTTTGATATAGATAGGTACTTTATTCCAGAGTATGGGAAGTCTCTGGGACAGGAGTCTATCCCTCTGGCATGTTCTGTTTATTGTGGTGACAAGGTTTAGGTCCCTAGAGCATGTAGCTCAGAGGGATTGGGATTTCTTTAAGTGGAGCATGTCCAACAGCTCTGGGTTTGACATAGCTTTATATGTTAGGCAGGGATCACCTCTGAGTAGGCGATATGCGATGGAGTAAAGCTGGAGTTTTTTGAGACGGTCTGCGTAGGGCATCTGTTTGAGGCTGGTAATCCTCTTTGTGAGGTATTTCTGCGGCCTTTCCAGTTGTTGTAGATGTCTTGTGAGGTACATGCCAAAAGGGGCATTGTACTCTATGATGGGTCTAATGAGTGATGAGTAGAGGGGAACAATGACCTCTTTTTTTCTGGATGAGAAACCTTTTGTGATGAGGTGTGCCAGGATTTCCTGACTACTGTGGCAATGTGATTATCAAAGGAGAGACTACTGTCCACCTGTGTCCCAAGGTCTCTTATCACACTTTCGGTGTTAAGTATACTACCGCCTATGTTGTAGTTCGTGGGTACAGAGTTTTTATCAAAGGGGATGACAATGCACTTTTTGGCATTGAGCTTGAGGCCATGGCTTTGACACTAGGCATCTGTCTTAGTGCGGACCTTTTGTAGGATGTCCACATCATTAGGATTTTCGATTATGGCTCCTAGTTTGCAAGTCATCTGTGAACTTTGTTGGCCAAAGACATTCTGTGTTAGCCTGTACTTCAAAGAAGTAGATACCAAACAGGAGAAGGACCCAGGACTGAACCCTGTGGTACTCCACTTGTCACTGGTCTGAAGTTGGATTTGGAGTCTTCTACTTTCACAGTGTGGGTTCTGTCAGTGAGCCAGTTGGCAACCCATCTTGTGACATAAGAATTTATACCTAGTTTAGTGAGTTTATCTATAATTCCAGAGTGGGGGATGGTGTCGAAAGCCTTGGCAAGATCTAGATAGGATGTGTGAACCACCTTACCCTCGTCTATGGCTTTGGTGACTGCTTCCAAAGAAGTCTATCAGGTTTAGGAGACATGATCTGCCTTTTACAAACCTGAACTGGGGGGGGGGGGGGTTCAGAGTTTGGAGATTACTAATGTCTTTGTTTATAAGTTCCATGATGATACGTTCTATGGACTTGCAGACCAGGCTCATCAGTCTAATGGGGTGGTAGTTCCCGGGGTCTGTGGTGGCTCCCCCCTTGTGGAGTGGGATAATCGCCGCTGTGCACCATTCAGCGGGCACAAAGCCTGAGGTGAGGCTATGATTGAACATGGTACTTAGGTGGGGTGCCAGTTCGGTCTGTAGTTTGTGTAGAACGTAGCCTGGGATGTTGTGTGGTCCCATGGATGCTGTGTTCTTGGCTTTGGAGAGTGTGGTTTTTACCTGTGCAGCCGTGATTACAGGAACTTTGCATTCTTCCGGTATAGAGATGGGCCCTTTAGGGGGTGAGAGGGGGGTAAAGTTAGCACTGAACCTATCTGCCAGGATGTTGGCAATATCAGTTGGGTCTGTATATTTAGTGCCATTGTGCTGTAACTCAGAGCAGATCTGAGTGTTGCCATTGAGATTCCTGACATAGCTATAGAATGCTTTGTGGTTGTCTTTAGAATCAGTGACGATTTTGTTTTCGTAACTAGCTTTGGAGGATTTTATCAGGGATCGCAGCTTCCTACTGAGGCTGACCAGGGAGCTCTTCCACTCATGGGATTTTACTTTCTTTTGCAACAGTTTCTTCCTTCTGTTGTACAGTTTGTTTATGGCAGGGTACCACCAGATTGGCTTCCTTTTTTGGAGGATAGCTTCTTGGTTCTGTTTGGGATAGCACAATCCATGCACTCGTGTAAGTGCTTATGAAGTGCAATTGTGTAGGATTCAGTAGTCGTAAATGTATTGTCCATCTGCATGGGTGTCATGAAGTTCACCACTTTTGTCTTAAGAAGCATGAAGTTGGCTTTGGAGAAAGTTTTTACCATGGTTTCCTTAATGGGGGGTGGGGGCAGGATGTGGATATCTAGGGTGATTAGCTTATGGTCAGATCGAACCAATGAGGCGTTGACTTCAGGTGTGGAACACCGGTCACTCATGTTGGTAATGACTAGATCTAGGATATTGTTGCCCCTAGTGTGGGTGTGGATAAGTTGATCCAGGACATTGGCGTTTATGAATTCCAGAAAGTGTTGAGCGAAGAAGTTGGTACACGAGTAGTTTTCCCAGTTAATGGTGGGGTAGTTGAAATCGCCCATTATTAGGGTGTTTGGTTGAACCCTAATATTTTCCAGTACATCACGAAAAGAGGAGTGAAAATCTTGGGGCATGGTGGGGGATGTGTATCAAGCTACAATTTGGATTGCAGTTTTGCCCAGAGTTAGTTGCACTTGGATAACCTCGTATGCATTATGCAGAGCAACTAGCTTGGAGGTGTGGATATCCTTAATGAATATGGACACACCTCCGCCTTTGGTATTCCGGTCCAGGTTACATGGCCGAAAAGTGTGGTATGAGTTATAGCCTGGAAGTGCAGGGGTGCTCTCTGGAGCCTTGAACCAGATCTCAGCTAACTACTGCCCATAAATTACTTTTCCAACCCAATAAATTCCCAGCTCTCCAATCCATCTTGCACACATACACCCCCACTTGATCCCTCCGCTCTTCACAGAAAACCCTTCTAAGTGTAGCTAAACCCAACAAGAGATCAAGACAGTGCCTTTATTCATACAGTATAGCCAAACATTGGCATGCCCTCCCCTCCTCCATTACTCAGCTAGACTCCCTGAAGTCCTTTAAAGCTGCACTACAAAACTACTTTTTACATAAGCCTAGCTGTATATGTGAAATACAGTGCAAAGCCCCCTTAATCCCATGACTTATTCAACTATAATCCCGTCTTTATAACACCTCTGATTTTCGATCAACTCAACTGAATTAAAATACTGTATTTGTTCACTACTTTGCTTTTCTCTGGAATATAGTTTACCTATGATATGGTGTTTATATAGTAATTTGTAAATCATATGTTTTGCAATTATGTTCTGTAATATTAGTCTTTCTTAACTGTGGAACCTTCCCTCCAGATCTGTACTTTATACTGTACAATATTTGTTTTTGATGTTTGTATAAATGCAGGGCTTTTCTTCCCAGGCCTCCACTGAAAATGGGTTTCTTTTTGCCCAGTGGACTTTCCTGCTCAACAAATGCCAATAAATAAATATGTTCCATGGCCTTGCAATCCAGGCTCCTTAGGCTAGTAGGGCGAAAGTTCCCGGGGTCCGTGGTGGCTCCCCCTTTGTGGAGTGGTACAACTGTTGCCGTGCTCCATTTCGTGAGTACAAAGGCTGCTCTGAGGCTATGATTGAACATGGTGCTTAAGTGGGGGGTTAGTTAATTCTAAAGTTCATGTGGAACACACCCAGGATATTGTCTGGTCCCATGGATGCTGTGTTCTTGGCTTTGGATAGTGCAGTTTTCACCTGTTCAATTGTGATTGCAGGGGCACTGCATTCTTCTGGTATGGATATAGGCCCTATTTGGGGTGAGGGGGGGGTAAAGTTAGCACTGAACCTATCAGCCAGGATGTTGGCAAAATCAGTTGGTTACGTGATTTTTTTTTTTTGCCATTGTGCTGTAACTCAGAGCAGATCTGGGTGTTGCCACTGAGATTCTTGACATAGCTATAGAATGCTTTGTGGTTGTCCTTTGAGTCAGTGGAAATTTTGTTTTCATAGTTCACTTTGGAGGATTTTATGAGGGATCTCAGCTTCTTGCTAAGGCTGACCAGGGAGCTCCTCCACTCATGGGATTTTACTCTCTTTTGAAACAGTTTTTTCCTTCTGTTGTAGAGTTTGTTTATAACAGGGGACCACTAAGATTTGTTTCCTTTTTTAGAAGACTGTGTCTTGGTTCTGTTAGAGATAGCATGATTCGGCAGTGGTAACTGTATTGTCCATCTGCATGGGTGTCGTGAAGTTGGCCACTTCTGTCTCAAGAAGCACAAAATTGGCTTTGGAGAAATTTTTTACAGTGGTTTCCTTATTAAGGGGTGGGGGCTAAATGTTGATATCTATGGTGATTAGTTTATGGTCAGATCTGACCAATGAGGAGTTGACTTCAGGTGTGGAGCACTGGTCACTCATGTTGGTAATTACTAGGTCTAGGATATTACTGCCCCTGGTAGGGGTGCAGATAAGTTGATCCAGGGCATTGGAGTTTATGAATTCTAGGAAGTGTTCAGGAAAGGAGTTGGTACAGGAGTAGTTTTCCCAGTTAATGGTGGTGTAGTTGAAATCACCTATTATTAGGGTGTTAGTTTGGACCCTGATATTCTCTAGTATATCAAGAAAACAGGACTTGAAATCCTAGGGCATGGTGGGGGATTCTGTTGCAAGCTACAATATGGATTGCAGTTTTGCCTAGAGTTAGTTGCTCTTGGATAATTTTGGGTGCATTATGTTGGGCAGCTAGTCTGGAGGTGTGGTTGTCCTTAATGAATATGGACACACCTCCGCCCTTGGTGTTCCGGTCCTGGTTTGATGGCCGCAAGGTGTGGTATGAGTTATATCCTGGTAACGCAGGGGTGCTCTCTGGAGCCTTGAACCAGGTTTCAGTCACTACACAGGTATCAATATTCTCCATTTTAAGGAGTGCCTCGAGTGAGTGCATTTTGAGATTTAGACTTCTAGCATTGAGTAGCATTAGCCTCAGTTTTTCTTGCCTGTATCAGTTACAGTGGTGGTTTTGTTTTTTGAACCTTGCCTAAGAAAGGAATGATAGCGGTGGTAAGAACATTAGTCAGTATCTGGAATCCCAGGGGCGACAGGTGCAGGCCATCTCTGACAAAGCATCGTGGCTTGTCAACCATGTCATCCCAGGCAGACAAATACTGGATCCCCTTAGAATGACACTAAAAGCTTAGCCAATTGTTGAAGTCAGTCATTTTATCCTTGTATTGTGGTATCATTCTGGGTGAAGCCGAAGGTAGGATGCTACTCAGGGCTAGGATCATACCTGCCTGGATTACAAGATCAGAGAGCTCCTCCATGTCTCTCTTCATGTAGTCCAGGGAGGTACATCTCAATTCGTTCACACCAACATGGTCAATGACTTTGGCTAGATGGGTACCTGTGTTGCAAGCCCTTGTTTCTTCGTAGCCCTTTATGTTTTTCACAAAGATAGGGTGACTCGTAGAGCCAGTTCTTCCTTCATGCCTAAGGTTGTTTCTGAACTTACCTTAAATCAGTCTGTTCCTTTCTCTGTATTTTCCTAAAGAACAGGTGAGAGTTCTGCATTCCCTGGATGCCCACTGGCAACCTGCATACTAGTTGGGCGAAACAAAAGCATCTGATTGTCGACTAACTCATTATTCCATTTGAAGGTAAGAAAAAAGGACAACCAGTTTCCAAAGAAACCTTTTCTAGATGGCTCTCCTAAGCTATGTATTTCTGCTGTTCTCTTCTGTCAGAGCACAATCCACTAGTGTTGTGACTACTTATGAGGCCTTTTGGAAAGGAGTGAATTCTAGAGCTGTTTTAGAAGCAGCAACTTGATCGTGTATCCACACTTTCACCAAACACTAGACAGTTGAGTCCATTGCCGGGTGTCCTAGATGTGTTTTCTTGGGACTTCTGTACTTGGGTTCTGATTCTTCCATCCTTACTCTCTGTGCGTTACTGCAATAGTTATATAACAATGAGCATAGTATAGTTGTGTAAAAAAACTTAACATAGCAGTAGATGTTCTAATAAATCATTGTTTCTGTAGTAGGACCTTGCTTCCTTTCCCCATTCTTTTATTATTTCTTCCATGTACCCCTGGCCAGGGTGGAATCTCTCTCACTCTTTCTTTTGTTCCTTTTTTCTGACATAATATGGCTTCATGTGAAATTGGCTACTTGATGTTTTTCTATAGGTCTAGGCTTTAAACCCCTCTTTAGGAGAAGAAAGCTCTTAGTTTTGGAGACTGTAAATCATTTTTATACCAGCACTCTGTCATGCTTTGAGGACTGTACAATGTGTTTGGAATCTCATAAAAAAACTTTAGCATACTGGGTGTATGCCTGATATATTTGTAAGGATACATCCCTTGGAGCTTTATGCTACTGCAGCAGTAATCTATTTGAACATCTACTGTTATGGCAAGTGTACTTAGACAACTATACTTTCCCCTAATCACAAATTGCCATGATGCTGTTTCTCTCTACTGTTCATGCATACTGGTGACTTTATGGTTATTGTGTCAGTGGATCAGTTAAGTAGTTGCAATCATCGTAGCATTTAGATAGTGATAATGTTTCCATTAAGGTCCCTTGGCTCTCCACTCTTGTTTTAAAAGGTGTTTGTGTAGTGGTAAACACTTCTTAATAATGATCATTTGTTTAGAAAACTGGTCATTGTGCTGTTAGCAAGCATGAGCTTATTGTTTGCATTGCATTTGTTCACACATAGAGCATGCATATGGGTTTGATAAATTGTGCAGTACTCATCTAATACTGGCACCCTTTTATAGCAATAAGTGCACAAGACTTTCTGGATATTCTTGAGTCTTTTCAATGAGTTTCTTAAAAACTTCCATTTGAAAACTGCAGTCATGGATTCCAGCATTTAAATGTACCCATTGTTGATAGTATATACAGGGATGCACAGGCTTGTTTACATGCCATATTGTTTGAGAAATAATAGTGGGTTCTGTATTTTTTTTTAGGTACTCGAAAATTACAACAAAGGAAAGACAGCGTTGCTGTCTGCAGCCAAAGTCATGGTGAGCCCCACAGAAGTTGATTTGAACCCAGAGACAGTGTTTCAACAGCATCAGCAGCAGCAGCAGCAATCACTACCACCAGATGGCGAAGCAGAGCAGAGAAACAGCAGTGTGAGGTAACACGGCTCTCATCCCAGTTCAGTGGTCTTCGTGGAGCCTCAAGAGATCTGTGTACTGTTGGAAGATTACTATAAGGAGAACTATGTTGAAATGTTTAGGCTGGCACAATTAATGGTTGAAGCCCTTTAATATCTATTGCTGAGATGTATTGTTTTTTTTTAATACCATGTGCTGAAGTGAAAGAATCGCTTCCCCTTACTACAGCACACTGTAGTTTCTCTTTCAATTACAAGGAAACACACACATACATATGCTAAATATGCTTTACCTAGTATCAGCCCCCCTTCCATATTCGCATTTTGCTGTCATGGTGCCCAGCCAATGAGAAACCTGTGATACAGCTGAGCTGCTAAGACTTTCCAAGTCTTTCCTTCTGTGCAGACACCATTACAAGACTGTCTATCCTATTTTAGACTTGTTTTACCATAGGTCTTAATTTTTTCAGTTGTTAAGGTCTGTGCAGTACATGGAGTGCTGTGATTATTTTCCAGTTTCGGCAAAAAGACAAACTTAGATAAGCCTACAGTAGCTCAAGACTCTATCTTAACATGTGCTAATCACCCCCAAGCACTGTTAAAATCAGGTCTTGCACTACTCTCTAAGAAATGACAGTGCCAGCCAGCAAACCGCAGTGGCAGTACTCAAGCCTGCAATGTGTCCCTTACTTTGTCAGAATATTGCCCTGATTTGTGGTGTTGTCTGTTTGACTTAGGCATTTTTCTTTGCTTTTTCTTTTTTACTGTAGCTATTAGTACATGGAGCAGATAAAACTCTGTGCACTACAAAGAATTATGACTGGTCAATAATTGTAACCTAGTATTGTGTGTACTTGCTTGGATCCCAAGATTCACCCTCAAGGTGAATTTCTTGGCATCTATGTCTTGAACACCCTACATATCCACATCCCGCCCCCACCACTCCATTAAGGAAATCATGGTAAAACATTTCTCCAAAGCTAACTTCATGCTTCTTACGACAGAAGTGGCAAACTTCATGACACCCATGCAGATGGACAATACAGTTACGAATGCTGAATCCTACACAAATGCACTCTATAAGCACTTACACGAGTGTATGGATTATGCTATCCCAAACTCTACAACTGGAGGAAGACACTGTTGCAAAAGAGAGTGAAATCTCATGAGTGGAGGAGCTCCCTGGTCAGCCTCAGTAAGAATCTGAGATCCCTTATAAGAGCCTCCAAAACTATCTATGAAAACAAAATCGCCACTGATTCTAGGGACAACCACAAAGCATTCTATAGCTATGTCAGGAATCTCAATGGCAACACCCAGATCTGCTCTGAGTTACAACACAATGGCACAAAAATTACAGAACCAACTGATATTGCCAACATCCTGGCAGATAAGTTCAGTGCTTACTTTACCCTCCCTCTCACCCACTAAAGGGCCAATATCTATACAGGAAGAATGCAGAGTCCCTGTAATCACAACTATGCAGGTAAAAACTGCATTCTCTAAAGCCAAAAACACAACATCCCCGGCTTCATTTTACACGTACTTCAGAATGAATTGGCTCCCCACCTAAGCACTATGTTCAATCATAGCCTCAAGTTAGGCTTTGTGCTCACTGAATGGCACACAGCAACAGTTATCCCACTCCAGAAAGGGGGAGCCACCACTCATCCTGGGAATTATCGCCCTATTAGCCTGATCTGTAAGACCATGGAATGTATCATCATGGAACTCCTAAACAAATACATTGGTAACCTCCAAACTCTGGACCCCACACCAGTTCGGGTTTGTGAAAGGCAGATAATGCCTCCTGAACCTGATCGACTTCTCTTAGGCAGTCAGCAAAGCCGTAGACGAGGGTAATGTGGTTCACACAGCCTATCTTGACCTCGCCAAGGCTTTCAACACCATTCCCCATTCTGGAATTATAGCTAAACTCACTAAACTAGGTATAAATCCCTACGTCACAAAATGGGTTGCCAACTGGCTCACTGACAGAACCCACACTGTAAAAGTTGCAGACTCCAAATCTGACTTCAGACCAGTGACAAGTGCAGTACCACAACGTTCAGTCCTGGGACCTCTCCTGTTTGGTATCTACTTTTCTGAAGTTCAGGCTAACACAGAAGACCTTTGGCTAACAATGTTCGCAGATGACTGCAAACTAGGAGCCATAGTCAAGTCCTCAAATGGTGTGGACATCTTACAGAAGGGCCTCACTGAGACAGATGCCTGGTGTCAGAGCCATGGCCTCAAGCTCCATGCCAGAAAGTGCCTTGTCATCCCTTTCGGTAAAAACTCCTTACTCATGAACTAGCACATAGCATACAGGCGGCAGTCTACTTAACGCCAAATGTGTGATAAGAGACCTTGGGACCCAGATGAACAGTAGTCTCTCCTTTGATAATCACATCACCACAGTAGTCAGGAAATCCTTCTATGTGGCACACCTCATCACAAAAGGGCTCTAATCCAGGAAAAAAGAGGTAATTGTTCCCCTGTACTCGACACTCATTAGACCCATTATAGAGTACAACACCCCTTTTGGAATGTACCTCACAAGATATCTGCAGCAGCTGGAAAGGCCACAGAAGTACCTCACAAAGAGGATTACTGGCCTCAAACAGATGCTCTACACTGACCGTCTCAAAAAACTCTAGCTTTGCTGCGTAGCATATCACCTACTCCAAGGTGATCTCTGCCTAACATATAAAGCTATGTTAAACCCAGAGCTGTTGGACATGCTATACCTAAAGAAAGCTCAATCCCTCCGAGCTACACGCTCTAGGGACCTAAACCTTGTCACCGCAATAAACAGGACATGCTGGAGGGATAGATTCCAGTCCCAGAGACTTCCCATACTCTGGAACAAGCTACCCATCTATGTCAAGCAAAGTTCCTCATTAGCACTCTTCAAGAAAAATCTTGATGAGTGGACGGTAAATAGGAAATACACCCAGGGGATCACTTGTGTGGCTCTGCTCGACAGGAGCACAGGAAAAAACTTTCTTGGGTGGTGTAAGCCAGGGAACCTTGTTGGCTAGGCTTACTTAGGCCCTTGGGCCGATAGCCTAGTACCTACTGTGAATGTATGAACACCCAATGATATGTTAACTGTCATGGACTCAGTCATAATCCCCTATGTTTTGCCTTTTCTTTTTTATGTGACAAGGATGTAGTCTCACTCAGGACTATCCTATGCTTTCTTCAGAAGTAATTCCTGATGTAGGCCTCACACATTCAGTTGACCTCACACTTTCCTCCTTCCTAAAACTCATAATAATGGAGAGTGCATTCTTAGTAGTCCAGATATTTTCTGGAAGATGCAGCTATGTCTGTGGAGATTTCCTGATTTTTGAAGGACTTACTATTTCTTCATCTCCATTCCTAAAGAGAGGGAACATTTCCATAGTGACCAAAGAGAATCCTTCCAAGTGACTTGTACAAGTTATTACACTTTTTTTCAGTTATCAGGTATGTAGGCTCTGTGGTAAATATCATTAAAGGTAATTTAATCAGAAAAATAGTTGCCTACAGTTATACCAGCAACTTGGATAATGTAAGTAGCCATTTTGCCATGATATTAGCTGGAGAATACACAGAGATGTAGATCTTAACACAGTAAAGAACTGCTTGGCCCGCCTAATCATCCCATTTCCCTGAATTTTGGATAAGCTGGAGTGCAATCTTGCTTAAATTACAGATTATTTCTGTTTCTTTCACCCAACATAAGAATTGCCTTTTGTCTGTCATGTGCTGTTGAACTTCAGTGTTCTTATTGCTTGTCCCTCTTTAGGAAAGCTGTTCCCAGTCATCCATCAGTGAAGTTAGCAGAAGTATTAATTTCTGGGTTGAGAGGATACACAGATCGAGTCTGGGAGTAGGGCAGCTGTAACATGACCATTATGCTCTTTGGGAGATTTTGCTAGCATTTGTAACAAAGAACTTATAGAAGTGTATAAGAGCTGACCAGTTTAGCATAATTCGCTGTGGCCCTCCATCTTGGATAATTATGTAAGTAGAAGCAGAGCAATTCTCCCAGTAGTTTTGGAGTCATTTGTTATGGTCCCTTTGGCCCACTACACTCCCTCTTTTCATTAAAGATACACAGCAAGCATCCACTTAAGTTTACTGGTCAGTGAGACTGTTGTGAAATAAAGGGAGGAAGGGAGGCTAGGAGGGTATAAAAGGATTATATATTAGAAACTCCAAGACTTTTGGCACATGTTGATTAAAAAGATTGTGTCCAAAGTTGACATTATTGCTGTGCTTACTTAGTTATCTTTGTGCATATTTATTAGCAACTGCATATTGAATCTCCATTCCCAGAGCACTGCTTTCCCTTAGAGAAATTCTGTAAGGCATGTTGCCCTGAAAGATCCTGTGGCTTGGTCTTGCCTCTCTCATTGCTTGTGTTTGGTAATACTGCTTGAAGGTCCTTCTCATTAGTTTGTCCATTACACATGCTGCACCCCCCCCCCCCATTAAAATGACAGTCACCATATTTCTACATCTTCCAGTGGGGCATTTACAGTATTTGACTTCCCACTCTCTATTTCTGTCTGCCTACATTTTGTTCTTTATATTAGCAATGCAGTTCTCACTGCAGTGGCATGTGTGTCTAAACTCTTAGATTAATTATGTACAGATCTGTTTTCTATGACGTTTGTTGTTTTTTTACATGAGATATGTAACTCATATACCAGACCATTAGGCAGCACATCTCCTAATCCTTTCCAAAAGTAAATGGGGGCTTGGCTTTATGAACATGAAGACTAGGTAGGTTTTTGAAGAGTTGTGTATGATAAGCCTACCAACTGCAAAAGGATTTCTTAAAGATCAAACAGATGTGATAAACGTTCAAAAATCATTACCATTATGGATTAAACCTCCCAATTTTAATGTGGCATACATACTGGGAAGGCCTTGTATTCTATTTACTAACAACGAACATGTGTCACCCTTTGAGCTAACACTTCATTTGTCAAGCTAAGAAGGTGCAATGTGCGCATATTAGTATGATTTATGTCTTTTATTCTTATGCCACCTGTACAGCCTACCCAGAAAATTCTACGCCTTCTTACTTTGGAACACCTTAATTTTATTCTCCCAAAATATGGCATAGGTAGGCTACAGCTGTCATGCAGACAAGTACATTTTTGTATACCAGGCTTGTGAAGTAATATGCATTGTTAGTTTGGGAAACACAGGTAAGCTTGAACACACATGGATTTTGCTTTGCAGACTCCCTGACATGGGGTCTTTTCAGTGATGTCATGATTTTGTGGGTGGGGGTGCATTATGACTGCTGTGGTTATTGCAGTAAAGTGTTGATGGTTTGCATTTGTTTGTGGATTTTTAATGCTACTAGTTCAGTGACAGAAAATAAGTAGTCGAGTGCTTTCTGAACTGATTATTGCAATGTTTTAAATATGGTTATTTAATTATAGAACTATATCTTGCCTATTGATGGCTATTATTTTAGCTGCTGCTGGTATTTCTGACTGATATTTTCGTCTTTTTTTTTCAAACTCTGCAGACTGTCAGCTCTGCCTTTGAGCTGCAGCATTGATCCATTCATTCTCCCTTGGTGCACATGTAAGGGGTTGGTTTGCAATGGCCTCTGCAATTGCTGTCTATGTCTCAGCATGTAACTTAATCAAAACCAAATCCCTTGGAAACTGCACCTTCAGAAGAAGCTCTGGCCCCAACCAGGATTTCAGCCAGTGAAGGTCTACATGGACAAGCAATCCTCTCTCGGTATATATATATATATATATATATATATATATATATATATATATATATATATATAAATTTATTTATACATACATGCATATATGTGTGTATATATTTCTATATTGGGGGATTCATAAAGGTTAACACAATGTGTACACATAGTGTATTTGAATTTAAGAACAGCCCTACCACAATGCTTTTGCTGTCTGTTCAGAAACATTACTCAAAGTGTACAGTGGTAGCCTCTATAAATCCCCATGTGAGTGTGTGTGTGTGTGTATATATATATATATATATATATATATATATATATATGTGTGTGTGTGTGTATACACACACACGCACATATGTATATACATATACATCACCTCTGAGGTCTACACCATCTTAATGTCGAGGGAAACGGTTCATCTGCTTCTAGAAAATGAAGATTTAGCATGGCAGGCTTTAACAAATCATCATATGATCACTTCAGTCACAGCAGATCATCTTCAAAGGAATACTTTACCTATTGTTTGCTCTAGATATGCAAGTGTGGTGACTTCCAGTTATTGCTTCCCCTTAGACAGCATCACTGAAATAAATCAGTAAGAGAACTTTGCATTTTTCTTTAGGGCAAATCAGATACAGTGAAATTGCTACTGCAATTTTACAGTCTTTGTAAAAAGAAAAATCCCAAGTCCTGGCTGCAAATGACCACATTGTTGTATCCAGGGGAATTCTGAAAATTGTACAGATCCTCTGTACACCTGTTATACCTTCTCAAACAGTTGATCTGGAGACAGTTTTATCAGTGAACTGCCATTCATCAAATTAAACCAAAAAAATAATTTTCTATGCTCAGCACCATGCTAAACTTCTCCTCTTCCAAACAATTTCTTATTATGATGCAACACTAATATGTGAGTGTAAGATGACACATCAGGATCCTTTGTTTTCTATGTAAAGCACTAATCCTTGACTCTTCCCATGTTTTTGGAGCCTGCCACCCACCCCAAAAAGAAGATTAGAGGAGGAGAGAGATTTTCAAGATTTGCTTTTCTTCTGTGCTTTCGATCTTTTTTTTTAATTGTCTTGTCGACACTCTCCATTTCTAGTGCCGACATTTCAATAGGGAGATGATGGAGTTCTTGTAAGTGCAAATGACAATAATACAAATTGTGGTTGTATGAAGAATTTTTGAGTTGTGGTACTTAGTGGTTATGTTGTGGAGCTGGCTGGGTTCTCTATGGTTTGTGGATGAGTTGCTATGTACACTGCTTCTGCTGGTGCTGTTGTACAGTGGCAGTAATTCCCTTTTTGGAGAAGATTCCTCCCATTTTGAGTTAGCATGCCTGTGGATTCACTTCATTTCAGTGTGTGGCTACAGGGGACCTTCCCCTGCAAAAAAATGTTTGACAATGCTTTATTTTGACATTGTTTGATGTTTTATTTTCGGTATTAGGTTTGCTTATTGTTTTGTGTTTTCCAGATTTTATTTTTGCTCATTAGATGGTCACTTATTGTGTTTTTTGACCATTCATGAGATTTTTGTCACATTATACGACATTCCATTCTCATCATATCTTTATCTCCTGCAGTAATATGTTTAATAATTAATTTAGCCATGCATTATACGTTCCCTTTTCTAGTACAAGTAATGGAAAGCACTAGTGTTTTTTTTTCTAGCACCAGTAGACTGTGTTATCAATGGCATGTGATCCAAAATCAGCACTGGGTTTATCTCAAAGCTTACTGCCCTAAATAGTTTTCAGAGAAAGTAAATTCCTTGTCTTTTTTTTTTTAAACCATATTCTACATTTTCGGTGACTAGTATGTGTATTTTGTGCTTTCATTTATAGGCACATCCATTTCATTCATTCTGAATCGTAATTAACTAAAAAACTCTCCAGTGTGGTTAATTTAACCTTTCTAGGGCCAAATTGTACAACATTGTAATTTTTTTTATCAAATCCCACTTATTGGCTATTGTTAGGATCATCTCATAAAAAAATATTTAAATAGTTCTGAGGTCCCTAATCTCGGTACTGGAGTAGGCATAAACCAATGCTCTTGTCACTATGTTTATTTTCCTTTTTCACTTAACTGCCCCAAATCTTTCTTTTCCAGCTGCAACCTCATCTTCCACATGAAATTAAATCCTTTTTTCCCTTAAGAATCAGCACCCTTTCCTTGCCCTGTAATATATTGAAAAGGCCCTTTTCATATACCCAGATATTAACAACTTTAAATGCTCAGACTCAATTAAATGCATCTCTTAGTAGTACAAACGTAAATCTATGCTTCATGTTATATGCAAATGTACTTCTCTTAACTGGGCATGTAAGTCTAATTGCATTCCAACTAAATAGTGTCAAAAATTTCATTCTCCCATTTAACACTTGGTAATACCATAGTTGATCCAGGCTGTGAGGGTCTCCCACCCTGAAACATGAAATATTTTGTATAATTGTCATTCCTTTCAAATAATTCCTTGCACATTTTATAGACCAAAAACATTTCCTCTACTGATTGCGGCAGTAGATAATGCTATGCAGAAATTCCTCAACCACTTCCATTTTCAGGACCTTATACTTGTACAGAATTAATTGCCCAGAAAAAACAATCTCCTGTTTGCCTACAAAAATGCCATTCACCATTGCCCAGTCCATACAAAATAGCATTTTAAGTACTCCCAAGGAAAGAGTCCATGATTTAAAATTGGGATCATCCATTTACTTTCAAACATCAAAATCTTTGATGCTTTTCACGCTTCCACTGCCGTCAGAGATACAAGCCACTGTCCCCTTTTAACAAACATGAAGTTGTGTGTAGTAGTTAGGATGTATACTTTTTGTATCATATGTCACCTTTATTTCCCAATCTATTGTCTCGTTGCAGCTTAAGTTTAATCTTATTGATGTTAATGTCCAAATTCTGCAGTAGTCACCCTACAAAATATACTTACTGTCCTTTAGCATTTGTTGTAGTCGTATCTGTTAATCCCTTACTTTGCTAATATTGGTGATTCACTTATTTGTAAACTTACATTCCATGGACATGAACATAGTTAAGCATGTTTATCCCCCCCCCCCCCCACACACACACACACATACCCTGCGTTTGAACTTTATTAAACATTTTTACAATATATCATGTACCAGTCTTTGTAAAACACTTTCCTCCAGTACAGCACCTCAGACGTCTTCCCACATCCAGACTACATAACTCAGTTCCACCACACAGTATTCCACATCTTGTGACATTTTTTAAAATTTTGTAATGCTCCACTGAATTCTCAACACTAGATCAAGCTATATAATCAGGAACCTAGACTCCTAGTCATTATTTGGCTTTCCAGTAGTAATTGTTCTTGCTTTATCATTGCTGAGCGTTATGTAGCTGACCTGCCTGTAGTGTAGTGGCATTGGTTATGATAACTTTTTTAGATTTTAACCTTCTCTAATACACTAGAATTATTCTAATCTTGCATGTACCTTTTTAGCTTATCCATTTCTTGCTGAGTCTAAATCAGTTATCCTAATATTGTTCACAACTCGATGCAGCATGATGTCAAGAAACACTTATTCTTTTACCAGGGGATACCGTTCACCTTACATACTCCCTCGTTAATATGTTTCCACCAAATATAAGTTCAGTACCCATGATGCAGCATTTAAAGGCTGCCTCATTGCACATACTCTTCTCGAATTAAAGCAACAACTGTGAGTCATGACTAGTCTTACCACTTTGCAGTTTTTGCATCAGTGTAATCCAAGAGGCTGTCTGACTACTTGTTAAATATCAGGGCAGCAAAACAAGCAGTTGACTGAAATCCCCTGATGCCGTCATCAGGTAGTAGAATACGAAATACAAACTCCATTTGTCTTTCAGCTTAACTAATGTAGCGGCAGCAGTTTACTGGCATTGCCAATTCTGTTTATAATGCTCTTGATTCACCATATCCTTATTTGGCATGCTGTATTGCTTCAGATGCTGCCTTTTGCCAGGCTTCTATCCTTCACTTGAATAATTTAAGAGTCCAAGACTTCTTTCTACTTTTCATATTTGCTGCTGTGGCTTGTTTGAGTCTGTTTCTCTGCTTTAGTGCTGTTGCGGTCTCATTTGTTCCACGTTTAGCAGATACTCATTTACTGCTGCAAACACTTCAGTCGTAGAAACAATGTTTTTGCCCGCAGGAAAAAATATGTAATATTGTCAGGTTTCTTATGTTAAACTTTGAGCATGTAAGCTTGTGGTGTCTACTAACTAATACAAATGCACTGTCCTTTTCTTGTTACTGCCGAGTAATCCTGCTTGCATAAACTCACAAGCCATTTGTTTAAGGTGGTTTCTGGGTGGTGAAGGCATTTTCCTTTATACATTAGTTTGAAAGTAATTCAGTAGAGGATGAGATTGATTTGATTTGTTTGACAATAGTAATAGGGCCATGCACTCAGTATACTCTTTCAGTAAAGATTTCAGTCTGCATTCCACTAGACATTACTTTATAAAGCTGATGACATTGTCTCTTCCTTTTTTTTCAGTAAACCTCCAGAATTGGATATTCTTTCTTCATACCCTGTACTCCTGTTTTACCACTTACTCTGCTAGTCCTTCCATATGGCATTTCTGTTAAGAGTGCTCCCTCAACTCCAGAGTCTCTGTTTCTATTTTCTGTATGGCATCAGAGTGGATTGTTAGGACATTTTCTATTTCCTTTTGTTTTTTGATGCTCACTGACGTGTATTCTTAAATTTTTGCACCCGTGCTTTAATTTTGTTCTACACAGTTTGCAACTTTGTACAGATAAGGGAGAGTAAAACTTGCTTTCCTGCAGACAAGACTTCTCCTGCAGTTGGACATTGCTCACTACTGGCCTGGTCATTTTGGAACCTGCACATAGTAGCACTGCTTAGGACTTGAATTCTTTATTTTTACTTTTTTTTTTGCATTTTTTTGTGTTGCTACTGCCATGCAATTAACATTGTTTTCTTTTTCCCAAGCAGGGAAACATATTTATTAAGCACTGGTCTTTTTTTTCCACTTTGGATAGGAGAGGAGCAATGAAAAGCACCACTTCAGCCAAGCAGTCCTATCCCTGAAGTCCCCAGATTGGAGGATACTATTCATGCCTTCTGCTCATAGGCCTGCCTTTATGACTGCAGACCTGGCCACTGTTCTGTTTTTTTTTTTTTTTCATCTTCTCTCCAACCCTTGGAAGGGACAAATAAGTCATATTCTTGGGAAGCCGGGTGAGGATGTAACACAGACTCCTGACTAAGATTTTACTCCACCTTCTCTGCTTTATGGCTCCTACAATCTTCTTGGTGCTTTCTGCATGGTTTGTGATGCAGTGAATTATGACCTGTCAAGCAGTAGCACAGTGGATAGTATTGTTCGCTCATAGCAAGAGATTCCCTGGTTCAGTTCTCACCTGGGGTGCCTTCTGTGCGGAGTCTGCATGTCCACCCTGTGTTCACGTGGGTTTCCTCTGGGTGCTCCGGTTTCCTCCTAGACATGCATTTGGTGGATTGGAGACACTAAACCGGCAGTAGGTGTGTGTGAGCGAGTGTGGTGTGGAAGAACTACCATGGGAGAGACTGCCACCCAATGGTGTAAACCTTGGATCTGGATGATTGTCACTGTTGAAGTGACACCTGATCTCATGTGGAAAAATGAGAAAAAGGAGTTGTGGATGGATGGAATGACATCATTCCCCTTTTTTTATTTTTCCAAATCTTTTGGGTTTCTAATACCATGATGGGAATGGACCCCATTCCTAAGTCAAAGTACTATTAAAGTTCATGAAATTAGTATTGTTTCAATCTTTGATGTCAGCCAGAAGTGCTCTTTGCAGCACCCACAGTGTACCCAGTAATGGCTCCTCCTGCAATTCATATGGGGTCACATGTATTGGTAACATATCTAAATACAATTGTACATTCTTTTTTATAAGACCCATTGCTTCTACTACTATTCAAACTGTCTGGGTATCTTTCTTTTACATTGCTCTCATTTCTGCCTGCAGATCCTGATATTTTATGACTTTGTGTGTCTCTGCATGCAAGACACTGTAGTCACTGCATGTGGCGATTTCAATGATCAATGCTACTTTTGTCTTCTATTCATGGACCACTGTATCCGGTTTCCTATCATCTGTCTTTTGAACTGTTGGTAATGGGTGATCCCATGTGATGTAAACTTTATCATTTTCTATGATGCTTTGTGGCTCATGTCTCCAGTGTTTTTCATCCACTTCTACCATAATGTTTGCACAATCACCAGTGCAGCAGTCTTGCCACATTGTTATGTCTTTCAGTATACAGTCCTTCTGCCATTAGTATGTCACAAAAAGCAATGAGGTGTGCGACTGTTTCCAATTCGGCTTTAGAAAACCTACATTTGTCTGTTTCTCCCACATGTTCAATGGACTTTGTAAACCAGCATATACATAGCCCACTGTCTTGGGCCACCAATATTAACCTTTCATCTCTTGGTTTGAATTCGCCTCTCCTTAAACCTTTCCTACATTTGTTCCTGATCAACAAGAAGGTCTTCCAGAAGTTTTCTATACTTGCAACTATATTTATACAATTTCCACATTTTTTGCCTTCTCATCTAGTCCTTCACCTTATATTCGTTCTTTTTTGACACATTTTCTTGATGCCTGATTTTTATCTACTTCTGGTTTGATTTCCATTCCTGCTTGACACCAATATGCTTCTGCTAGATCAAGCAGAGAAGTCATCTTAGATTTATTTTCCTCATGTTTCAAAACTTTCACTACATTTGGGTCTTGTGAGGTCAGCAGATATGTGTGGAGTCCCTCGATTGTAGATATATACATGTAATCAATTTCAAGGAGTTTCATACCTCCGTCAGGAACGGATTCATATATAACCTTGGTATGCACAAATTTTTATAAATCATTTGGTGAGCATGAAGCATCTTCTTGTTTTCCTATCTAAGCATTCCCCTCCCTTTTTAATTTCTCCAAATCTTTTAGGTTTCTAATACCATGACGGGAATGGACCACATTCTTAAGTCAAAGTACGATTAAAGTTCATGAAATTAGTATTGTTTCACTCTCTGATGTCAGCCAAAAGTGCTCTTCACAGCACCTGCAATGTGCCCAGTAATGACACCTTCTGTAATTCGTACAGAGTTACTTGTATTGGTAGCATATCTAAATATGATTGTAGACTCTTTTTGTATAAGACCTGTTGCCCCTACTACTATTGAAACTGTCTGGGTATCTATCTTCCACATTGCTCTCATTTCTACTTGCAAATCCTGGTATTTTATGATTTTGTGTGTGTGTCTCCCTCTTTGCGCAGGACACTGTAGTCACTGGGTGTGATGATTTCAATGATCAATGCTGCTCATGTCTTCTTGTCTTGGACCACTATATCTGGTTTTCTAGCATCTATTTTTTGAACTGTTGGTAATGGATGATCCCATGTGAAGTACACCTCATCGTTTTCTATGATGCTTTGTGGCTCATGCTTCCAGTGCCACATCAATACCATAATGATTGCACAATCCCCAGTGCAACAGTCTCACCACATTATTATGCCGTTCAGTATACAGTCCTTCTGCCATTAGTATGTCGCAACCAGCAATGATGTGTGCACTGTTTCCATTTCTGTTTTGGAAAACCAACATTTATCTGTTTATCCCACATGTTCAATGGACTCTGTAAACCAATGTGTACATAGCCCACTATCTTGTACTGGCAATATTAAACTTTCGTCTCTTGGTTTGAATCCACCCCTCTTTTAACCATTCCTGCTTTTGTTCCTGATCAACATGAGGTTCTTCCACAAGTTTTCTATACTTACAACTATATTTATGCATTTTCCACATTTCTTGCCTTCTCATCTGGTCCTTGACCTTATATTCTTTCTTTTGTTTTTTGGCACATTCAGTTGCTGCCTGGTTTTTATCTACTTCTGGTTTGATTTCCATTCCTGCTTGATGCCGATATGCTTCTGCTGGATTAAGCAGAGAAGTCATCTTAGAGTTATTCTCCTCATGTTTCGAAACTTTCAGTATGTTTGGGTCTTGTGAGGTCAGCAGTGAGTCCCACAATTGCAGATCTATACATGTAATCAGTTTCAAGGAGGTCCTTCAGAACAGGGAATATATAATCTTGGTATGCACTGATTTTTATAAATCATTTGATGAACATGAAGCATCCTTCTTGTTTTCTTGTCTAATCTATCCAACATGTTTTGGGGCCAGTCAGTCACTCCAAAACTGTAAGTTAGGACAGGAAGAGCAAATTGATTTATAGCTTGTATTTTGTTCCTAGAGGTCAGTGCTGTTTTCAGGATTAATTTAAGTCTTCTGAAATATTCCGTACTAGGTTTTATTCACATTTGTTCGTGTTTTATTGTTGATCCTTCATTAATTCCCAAATATTTATACAGTCATTCTTGCTCAAGTTTTTTTTATATCACATTCTTGTCCCAAACTGATGTTTTCCAGGTCTTGCAGTTTTCCTGCTTTAAAAGTTGCTTTTACACATTTATCAAGATCAAATAACATTCTTATATCATCTGAAAAAAATTTGACAACTTGCAGTTGTTTTTTCAGTTCCTCATCTGATGAGCTGTAGTTTTAAATCATCAGCAAAGAGAAGATGAGAAGTCTTTACACGTTGTTGTTTTCTAGGAGCCAAATTATAGCCATGGCCTAAGCTGTTAAGTAGACAGCGTAATGGGATTAAGGGCAAGGCAGAATAGCAGCGGTGACAGAGTCGCCCTTGAATATCCCCCTTTGAATTTTTATCCCTGGGATAATACTTTGTCCTTTATCATGTCTTAATTGCAAAGTGGTCTGCCACTGTTTCATGGTCACTCTAATGTACTCAATCAGTGAAGGATGTATCATATACATTTTTAATTACTCTTTTATCCATGAATGTGGGATACTATCAAATACTTTTTTTGTAGTCAATCCATGCCATACTTAGATTCCTCCCCTTTTTACAGTTCTTCACTATGACTTCAACAACAAATGATCCTTTGTTCCATATGGCTTTCTTTTATTGCCCTTTTGTTCTACTGCCATAATTGAGTTTTCTTCTAAATGACAAACTTTGTCGGCATCAGTTCCTGTGTATAATTTATACGTCGTCGGAAGGCAAGTAATTGGCCTATAATTCTTAGGGTAGCTTGCAGGTTCATTCTTAAGTAGGAGCATTGTTTTTCCTGTTGTTAGCCAGGTATGTGTCTGTTCTGGGTGTGCATATAAATAGTTCTTAGTCATGGCTAAATCTTCGTGCAAAGATGTTAATACTTTTAGCCAAAAGCTAGCTACTGCAGCTGGGCCTGGGGTTTTCCAATTAGAGGCTTTTCTTAACTTTATTTCAATTTATTTCACTGCTACTTCATCCCATTTCATATCCTGTACCTTTAAACTTCTTATTCTTTCTTTAACTTTTTCTGTCCATGTAGCATCTTTGTTATGTTCCACAGGATCTTCATAGATATTTCTCCAAAATGTTTCTATTGCTTTTTTTTGGCGGTCTTTCAATTACTTTTACCTTATTACCCAGTTCTCTATAAAACTTTTTTGGGTCATCAATAAATTGTTTATTTTGTACTTTTCATTTATATTTATCTTCATGTCTTCCAAGTCTTTCCGCCTGTGCTGAAATTTTTAGTTTATTTGCAATAGTGCATGATAGATCCTGGTCTGTTCTAATACTGCACAATGCTTTTATCGCATCTATCTTAGTGTTTTTGTTCTGTTCACTCTTTTATAGTCTTCTAACAGTGACACTTCTTGTTTTAACTGCTTAATAGTTTTCTCTATTCAATATTTCCAGGATGGTATTCTATTTCTCCATTTTCTCTCCCTCGCTATCCTGTGTTCTTATGGTAGAACTTTATCAGTTATTAATTTAGCTACACAGTAATATATCCTGTTTATGTCTGTTATATAGTATGGATCGCTACGGTCAGTCCTAATTATTGTGTTCATTTGTTTTATCAAACTTTTGATTTTTTGGGTTTATTGACCTTCTGCAGTCTATTTTCTTCATTAATCTTAATGTGTCTATCTATCTCTATTAAATTAAGCAACTCTTCTCTTAGCTTGTTTTCTTCTAAACTGAGAGCACATTTTTTGTTTTCCATTTCCTGCAAGCATTCTGTAGAAAGTTCTGTTGCATCTTCCTGTGGTATATTCTCTTCAGTTTCATCCTGTGCCATCCATTGCTCTGTCATATGAGAACTCAGTGGCCTATCACTCCTCAACATTAACTGTGTCAGAGTTTCCACAGTTTCCTGTTCCTTCCTTTGCTGTTCAGCTTCAAGTGAATGTTTATACTCATTTCCTGTGGAAGGCTCCAAAATATCTTCATATGGCACCTGACCAATTGCTTCCCATTCCACTGGTTTCCCCATAATTTGTGGTGATTTCTGAATTAGATTTTCTACACTGAATCCTTCACTTTGGAGGTACTCCATAACCTCAGATTCTATTTCTTTAACTTCTCCATTACTGATCTTCTTTTCTACTTTTCCTCTTTGTCTTCTTATTTTTTGTATTTGAAAGTTTTCCATGTCTGGATTCCTTTGCCTGTATTGCTCTTCAAATATCTTTGGTGCTGCTCTTTTTGTATTGATTAATTTTGCTTTCTCCTTTGGATGGATATTACATCATATTAACTCTTTTTCTTTCCCATGTCCATGTTACTTCTTCAGATGTCTCATGATCTTCCTGTTTCCCCTTACTTTGGGGACTCTTTCCATCATGCTGTGATGTAACCTGTGTTAGACCTTCTACATCACTTTGCAGGCACTCCCTAACTTCAACTTCTATTTTTTTAACTTCTACTTTACTAATCTTCTTTTCTACATTCTCTCTTTGTGATATTATTTTTTTTTATTGTGAAAATTTCCATGTCTGGATGCCTTTGCCTATATTTCTCTTCGAATATCTTTGGGGCTGCCTTTTTTATGTTGATTAATTTGGCTTTCGCTTTTGCAAAGATATTGCACAATATCAAATCTCTCTTTCTTTCCCATGTCAATATTTCTTTTTTATACTTTTCAAAATTTTCTAGGCTTTATTGTTTATATTTTCTCACTTTCTCAAATGCTTCTTTTTCCAAGCAAATCAATGTTTCTTGGTCTATATACCGTTTTTCAAAAATCTGTTGTTTTAATGACCACAATTTTTTTATTTGAAGCTTCTGACAGTTTTTCTTGTGGAAGTATTTTTATTTCCTCTAATTTCTCTCTTAATATTTTTGTATAGCTTGTGTCTGGAAATTCAGGGCTTTTTGCATAATAGTAACAATACATAATTTCTTTCTTATCCTGTATAGTCCACTCTATCGTCTTTATGGTTGTTCTTTGGCCCATCAGTTTTTGTGTTTTTTGTGGACTGCTACTTCCTTCTACAACAGGGAGGTCCATCCTCCCCCTGGGCTGGGCTGGGCCGGGCCGGGCCTGGCCTGGCCCCATTGCAGGGATGTTTCTGTATTTTGAAGATTGTACACTGCCATTTTTTCCAGTCCTGGCACCAGTGCACCTACCAGGATTGGGCAATTTTTTTATCCTGGGTCTTGTGCACCCACCTTTTTTAATTTTAGACCTCCTCCTATCCATGATCTTACACTATATAAATACAGTCTATATATCAGTGTTGCCTTGGTGCGATTTTGTAGAAAAACAGGGTCCACCTTGTGAAAGTATTCAACAAGACTTGAAGATGAACTGCTACTCTCCTTTGCTTGCTGACTTTTCATCTCTCCATTCACATCCATGTTTTCCTATCTAATCATCCCCCCATATGGTTATTGACATGTGTTGTCATGCCTTTATTGCCTAACCCTGGAGTGCAGACACTTCTTGCTAACCTACTTGTGGGTCTTGCCTTTACAACCAATTTAGATTCTAACAACAAATAAGTTAGATGTGAGTGTACCTGATCTCCCACATTGTAGAGGGAGCATAGTCTCTCCTGTACAGGGTTATCTATCAGCCATCTTAATGGAGCTTAAAGCTCTCCTTTTTTATTATCTTGCTGTTCAGTGGGACATGGAGGGCGCTGAGATAGAGATGGCAGCCCATTTCCTTATTTAATGTAAACAGTGTTAAGATGTTTAGGTTGAGTGGGCACGCCACAAAAAAGACAAGTCCATGCCGGTGAGTAGCATGCAGGAGATAAAGAAGGATTATGTATTGATAGATACTTTCAAATTTAGTCTGATACAAACTGTGTATGTACAGGACATGTTTATGCTTTCCTTTTTTATTCCAGGTATTCATAAACCCAAGAGAGTTTAGAGTTTCCCTGATATGGTTGGCATCAGACTGAAACATTCCTCATGAATTTTGCTGATGTTTTTGAGTGCAAGAAGCTGTCATACCAAGGAGTCTGATATTATTCAATAAAGGCTGACTGTCCCTCCACAACCTCCCCACTCTGCCTGTCAAGTTGATTACTGCATCATTGGTTGTCAGTCATTTCTTCTGAAGCACTAATGCTAATGCAGAAGTACTTGACTTGATGCATCTTAAACTGCTAAAAGTGACTTTTGAGTAATAAGGACAGTGAGAGACTGATGAAACTCTAGAGAAGTATTCATTTATCCATATTTTGACAGACTTGATGTTGATAATATAAGGTTAAACGGGAAGTGAGAGCTTGCTTCCTGCATAAAATGAAGGTCTTTGTTATGTTTTGGTTTGCTGTCCCAATTTATTTAATGGGAACAGTATTTTTGAAGGACACTGTTCAACATGTTTTTCATTGGGGTTTTGCCAGTCATCTTTAGGTTAACTACAACCTAGTAGTCGAAAACAGAAATTATTTTTTATTCCTTGATTGGCCTAGTAGATGTTATTGTATAAATGAATCTTTAACTTTTGATTAGCAGATTTTTCCCAGGTTATGCAGCAGGTGCTGGCAAAGGTTATGTTACCAGCTTCCAAGGTAACTCATGCATGGAGAGTTTACAAAGGGTGCTTACCATAGTTGGTTTTCCTATCTGCCACACAATGAGGTTTAAATCACTCAGTTACTAACATTTGTCTCATCCATGTTAAGCATCTAGCATCAGCTTGCTTCTTGTCTGCCTATACGCAATATTCCATAATGGGGGCTACATGGTTGCTGTCAAGTCAACAATTTACCATAGCTCATGTTTGACTTATTTGCTAAGAATGAGAAAACTTCCATGGGCCCCCCTGTGACATTTAAACTCATGACTGAGGCCCAAATGTCAGATGTGTATATATTTTTGTTGTCTTTTTGGACTTGTCTTCCTGAGATGGGAGTTGGACCTTGGGAAACATGGACAGACAATTATTCTAGCACTGTACAGGCCTCTCACACTTTAGCATCTCCTTCAGTATGTGCCTTCTGTTGTACCAGTGCTCTGTTTTCAGACACTTAAAGCTTACGTTCCACCTGGTCAGTCTAGGCCAAACCTTTTAGGAGGTAGGAGTTGGAGAAAATCTCCCTTTCACTTATTTTTTTTAGAAGGGAGTACAAGAAGACAGATGCAGTTGTTTCTAAGATAGGCAGAGATAATTAGATGTTCCTGCACCTTTTGATTATATGTTGCTCCTCTGCCTTCCCCCTGAAGTGGGTAAGAAGTTGAGTAACCATACCTTAGGTTATTCTGTTTACAGGACATGTCCTGAATGATGTCATCAGTGCAGCCTGGTAGCATTCAGTTTCTCCACCATGTGCTGCCAAGGAATCTGTGCCTGCTGATGACACCTGATGAACTGGAACTGCATCCTCACTACATCTGTCTGGTCTGGCATAGGCCCTAGACACCATAGTATCACCAACTCTTGCTGGTTGGTAAGGAATCTAAAGTTTTAGACAGGGTGGTCAAGTGGGTTTTCTCCTTTGTCACACTATGGAACTTAATTGTCTCACTAACTATGGGGTTGTGGACTGTTTCTAGGTGATTTCCTCTTTGAAAAAGCTTTACAGGTAATTGACTAAAGACCTCCAAAAGAAGAATCAAGCATTGACCACAGTAGAGAGTCTTATGACACACACCAACCCCATACTACTGTTCTAAGCAGCTCCAGTTATACAAAAAGACTAATGCCTTCTAGAATGAGGTGTATTCCCAAATGACAAGCACTGATGCCTTCTGCAGTTGTTCTGACTACTAGTTTTAGGATGAGGGCTCCACTGACTTTGTATTTACAGTCCTGACCATTCGATAGAACCACCAGAGCTACAGCAGTTCTCTGAGTTTGGTCTAGCTTGGAGGGTTATCATCATGGACAATAGGGTTCTAAACATGGTCATGGAAAACAGTGTCTCGTCTTAGAGCTTTTAGGCTCTCTTCAGAAAGAGCTGCATTAATGGTGCATAAACACTTCACAGAGCTCCTCAAACAGGTTCAGACTCTGTTCCTCATGAGAACATCTGAGGTCGTTGCTCCTTTTGAAAGAGCAAAGGCTGCTTCTCCTACTTTCTTCCATGACTGTTGTCCCATCATGGATCTCAGTATCTTCATGTCAAGTTCCAGCTGGCGACTCTTCATGAGGTAATCTTCTGCTTCCACAGGGTACCTAAGTGGATTTACTGAATGTGGCAGATGCCTTCTGGAAAATCAGTGTTTAGGGTATGCAGGGATCTGCCAGAAGATTCCTTCAGTTTGATATGGGTAGGAGCTAGGGCATCACTTTCAGTACAAGGTATTACTGTTAGTCTTTCCTCTGACACTGAATGTTTAAAATGTACTTGTTATGGTTGCAGAGGACCTGTGGGAGAATGACTTCTATTTGTTCCATTGCATTCAGTAGCTGGCTCCTGGTACCCTTTTCAATGGAATCTGTGGAAACATTACTGACTTCTGTGAGAGAGTGTTTTTTTTTTAATTTAAATAACCTGGGAACATCTAGCTATTTTTCACCCTTTTCAGAGGTGTTCCTTAAGATGTAGAGAACTGGACACTTTCCATTTTTTACTATCCCTGTGTATGGGAAAAGAAACAACAGGAAGAAACTAATCTTAAAAGGGTACCTTCTGTGACCTACTTTACAGAGGCACAGTAGGCTAATCTAATAGGGAGGCGGAAGCCAAATACACTCTGGCTAGGCTTATAAATGCCCTAGGGCAGATAGCCTAGTATCTACCTATGAACCTATAACTTTGCCTGCTGGATATGGAATTAGAGAAATGTTCAAGTTTGGACACTGCTTTCCTACTTGGGCCTCAGGGTAGCCAAACTATCATCTCCATGTTTGTATTCAGATTCTTGACATTGCATTGGACTGTGAAGTATTATTTCCAAAGCTATCATATCATGATGGATTTTGTTTCAGTGTGTGACCCTTACCTTCAGGCTCTGAAGTAGTGGAAGTTTCTGCCAGTCTCTGTATAAGCTTTCACATCCTGCCACAGAACTCACCATTAATTGTGATTTTGAACACTTGCTTGCATATTGTGGTGGTACATCATTTACTCTCCTGGTTAGAGAAAGCAGACCATCTCAAAAGTGGAAGCCTCGCCTATACCATATGAAACCCTGGACATTACTCCTTGTCTTCAAAGCTTTCAAGTGTGAATTGAAACCAGAGGCCTTCTTATTTATGCAGAGAGGGGATGCTGATCTGGCTGTGGGCCATAGACTGAGGCACCAACAAGACAACTGTTCACATCTTACAAGAAGTGAATGTGCTGGTGGTTTGCATGTGTCACATTTCCATTCATAATCTGGAGCTAAGGATTTGGGAATCATGTCTGGTAGGGTGTTCATGGAGTTGTACATACAAGAAACTGACCTGTAGTCCTCTCCTATTGTTCCAGCATAACATGTTGGAGATAATGGCAGATCTATAATTTGTCTTGTGGCAAGGAAGATTCCTGCATGACTTTCTTCATTTCATGCCTCATCAAAAAACGTAAACAAGAAAAAATATATATTTTTGTTGTTGTTATTCTGTGATGGCAGTAACATGTTTTTTGTGTTTCTGTCCAACCCATCTAAGGGCACTCCAAGGGAATTCTTGATAGCTGGGGTGGTAGACAGTTCTGTCTCAGGGTATGGGTTTTTTAGCTCCCTGGCTTCTGCTGGATCTGTCAGTAGGAGTCTCAGAGGTAGTAGAAGATGCCCGGAAGCCGCATACTCATCAGAAATTATCTGATTATGTGAAGAGAGGTACTACTTCTTGCCTCATTTGATCACTTTGCAGTCGTCCCTGTATATGACATGAGTGTCAGTTAATCATTGGCCAAGATGCATAACTTTGTGGATAGTGGAACGTTTACTCATCACTGACTACTTAAGCTGTTACTGAAAGGGATTCTTCATCTTTGCCCTTTTTTGAACCTTTTTCTTCTTTGGGACTTGAATGTCATGATTGTCAGGATGGTGTGAGCTTTTTTGGCACCTCTGAAGTTTGTTACAAGATGCTTTTCTTGAGAACCATCACCTCAACTTGCAGGATCTTTGAGTTATAGATCTTTATTTTTTGGAAACTCTGCTCTTTCACAAGGGACAAGTGTCCATTTGTAGCAGTAGTAAGTTGTGTCTTCTATTAAAAGTGATTTCAGAAGTGTTGTTGAACTACTCCATTCTTCTCCCTGCTTAATTTGTTGTGGCAGACTTCAGTGCAAAGAGGGGCTATTCATAACTTGAACATATTATCACCATCTTGGATTTAAACTGAAGAAAATGCATGTATTCAGGAAGATCAAGCAGTTGTTGGTTTCCCTTGCTTCAGGAAGAGTTGAGCTGTTAGTTGCAATTTAGACACTGCCCAGGTGGACTGCTAACTGCATTTTTGCCATCAGGTGATTAACTTCTCAACTGAAGATACTGCTGTCAATGGTCACTCCATCAGGGATGAGTTTGCTTTTACTGCTGTTTCAGAAGTGTCTCCATTGTGTGTCTTTATGACATGGCCAGTTGTCTGTTAGTTCACATATTCACAAAGCACTATTGCTTGGAATTTGAGTTCATGAGTCTGTCATGGCCTTCTGAGCCCTTCCATTTGGCCTTTTCTCCTGCCTTCCGAGTGGTTTATTCTTTTATTTCATTAAATTCTTCTAAACTACTACATGCTTTAAGAAGGCTAGTAGAGTTGTACTTCTTAATCTTACATGTTTATCTCTGAGGAAAGACACTGGCATTGGATGCATGTTGCTCTCTCTCCATCCATATATGTTTGGATAGCCATTCTGTCATGCAAATACAGGATAGATTTCCTGTAAACTGAAAGGGGATGTAAATATGTTCTTATTCAATGATTGTTTCTTTGTTTTTATTTTTTCCTTTGTTGCATGGGAACTGAATGTGTCCTCCTTGTGTGTTGTCTGATGACAACATGCAATCCTGGTAAAAATCAGCCAGTCAATGCAGAGAAGTGAGAAAATTCAGAAGAGGAAGTTCTAGTTATTACCACTGTAGAAGGCCTGCTTACAGAATGTCTAGGATGTTGAGTACATAGCTATTTATTTCCTAGATGCATTGTTGGAACTAAAATGGCTGCCTCCTTGAATTTTGGGTCATCCAAATGTATTTGGATAAGTACAGCTGACCGAATGAACAACTCAAAAATTATTTTTTTTTCTTTGCTGTGCAATTATTCGCTAATGTAACTAACTCAGAAGATGCTAAATCCCACACAATATAGTCTCCATTGCCAAGTTATATTTTTTGATGGAAATTATTTGTTTAGTTGATCGTTCTAATTCTAAGATATTTCAGTAAACTCAGGCAATGATCAAGTGATCTATGTACATGTTATACCACATACTACAATAAGGCAGGAGAGAGCAACACACAAAGACATGTCACTGATTTAAAAGCAACTGCATTTCAACAAAATAAAATCAGATGCTAAGATTTTGCAGGTCAGAAGTTTTGCATTAATTAGACAGAAATGAGCAAGGTAAGTAGTATTGGCAGATAAAACCAGAACTACAGGAAGAGAGAGAGCATATGGTCTACAGATATATGCCAAATGGATGTGTGCAGTGCAGAACATGCTTAAACAGATTAGTCAGCTATGTGCTAAACAGAATGGTACAAATTCTACTGTTTTTTTTTCCGAAGTAGTCTGTCAAAGAAGTGACACGATGCATTATCGCATCATGAGTCATGTGACAATGCTTTTTGCACCTTCCAAGCTTTAGTGGTCCAGTAAAGCAAAAGATACACCCCATGCACACACAAACATATATAGTGGTATACCAGGGAGAAAGGAATATATCATTGCTAAAAGTTGACAAACCAAATCTCTCAGCTGGTCAAATGCTGTACTTTTTCACAGCCTCTAAACTCTGGAATGCTCTCCCACCTTCTATCAGAACCATAATTAACCCTGTTCTCTTTAAGTCATTCCCAAGAAAACATCTTTCTTCACTCTGGCATTGTTCTTGTGCTAAAATAAATTCTCCTTAAATATCTGCTTCCTCACTTTAAACCCTCCTTATTCAATCTCAGTACTCTTTAAATCTCTCTCACATTATCTCACCACAACAACTGCATGAGCTCAAACTCTAGCTGTTAAATCTTTGCTACTACCACCCACAACCCAATAACAATTAATCTTTCAAAGCTGTTTCACAATCATCTAGTTCTACCATTAATGTTCGCAATACTACACAAGATAGAAGTGTGTAAATATGTATATAATATTGAACCATTGGGATTACATTCTTCGTAATGTAGTGTGGCTGTATAAACTCTATATTAGTGTAAACTTCAATGTTTTACTCCATTGTAACTGTATTGTACTCTATAATGCATATTATTTTCTTGTATGCACTGTCATATTTTGTGGAGCTTTTCTCCCCGGGCCTCCAATGAAAATTGGCTCACCTAGGCCTAGTGGACCATCCCGGTAAACAAATACAATAAGTAATAAATAAATATACAACAGAGCTAAGCACAGGCACACAGACGAGAGGCAGCAACAACTAGATTGCAGTAGGGTGGGCTCAGTAGTTAAGATTTTTGCTTCACAACTCTGGGGTCCAGAATTCAATCCTGTTCTTCAATGACTCCCTGTGTGGATTTTGAATATTCTCCACATGTCTATATGGATTTTCTCTGTATATTTATCTGAGAGATAGCAAAGAGGATTAAGGCTATGAGAAGTTAATGAACTGCTTTGTGTAGTCCAGGATTCATACCTCCAACCTCAGTTTAACTACTGTACAACTCTAAGACAGTGCTAGGGGATAATTGAGAAATTGGAATTGGCTTCACAGTGGTCTCCTGGACTTCATGCCTAGTAATGAAATAAGGAACTTATCCAACACTTGAAATCCTTACCTTTGAGCTAGTGTAGGAGCAGCAGTGGAATAGGAAGACATGTCCTTTATCAATGCCACCGCCTTACCATGCTGTTGGACTGCAGTCTTTTTCAGCAGACCAGTAGTAGTGTCAAATATCTACCTTTGCTGACACATCCTGCACTGTATCTCATACAGAGCACATATCAACTGCCAGTACGTGTTTGCTTCTTACTGCATGGCATTAAGAAATACTGACCATGATCTTAATTGTTTGTACATATGACAGTCCCATGCATTATGATCATAATGTGATCCATCGTGCTTTATGGCCTGACCTCCTGCCACTGATGTTACCTGACTGAGGATACACATCTCATCCCCTTCTACCTCAGAATTACCTGTGGTGACATGGCATGTACCAATCTGCAGCAGCCTTCCTATCAGAACTTTAAGATGTGCTGCTGTTAGCTCAGCTATAGATAGAGACATTTGCATTGTAAATGTAATCAAAATGTACATCACAAATATAGTGCAGATAGACATGTTCTAACCCCCTGGGAGCATTTCTTCTACACTAGCAGCACAGACATAATCTCTCCTGGACATGCATCTCTGCATTTTTATGATGTAGACCCTTATGTGGCAAGCACAAGTGTTAATAGCTTGATAACGTGTATACTGCTCAATCTGAATGCAGCAGTTCATGGACCCCAAAGTGTTCCAGCACATCAAAGAGTGAACAAAGGCCACATGCTGGTGTTAGTGCATCTCATTAGAAATTACTAGGATGCTGTATATCTTAGCAGACAGGAGTCTTAGTACACAGACAGGTAGGCTGGTTCAGCGTATTTTGAAGAGTGAGACAAGTATCAGCATATCAGGGCATATCATTACAACAATTACATAGTGCCACAGTCTGTAGAGCCTTAATAAACAAGATTAGAGGTAGCATTAAACATACTTTGTGGTATAGTACATATACTCAGCATGAACCTACCGGCTACTCTGTAGCTATAAAGTCTGTTTAAAGACAGGTTTGTTTTATGAGACGTGCAGAGTATCACAAGTACAGAAATGTTATACTGGAAGTGAAATAAACCAGTGCATCCAGCTTAGGACAGCACAAACTAAATGCATTCAAAACAACAGCCATGCTTGATAAAAAGGCACATTCAGCAGCTCTTCTACTAAGAGCCACATGGGCAGATGCAGACACACTTTCCCATGGTGGTCAGGTACATTGAAACAGTGCATGATGCATGCCCTTAGGTCTAGGTATGGGAATGGTAGTGCTGCATATCATTCCACTCATAATGGCATTGCTCGTCATCTCATGGAATGGCTATCTGCTGGACTACTGCCTAATGTTGTGTTATGTGTTCAACTATCCTTAGTCTAAAGCTCACCTCCAAAGCTGGTTTGAGTCCATATCTGCTAGGTGGAGAGTTTCTTGCTGTAGTTATCTTGGTGCTCATATTTTTGTGTGCGCCATTACTGTACAGTAAGGTAAATCATAACCGGCAGTGTATTACAGTAATTAAGCATATTGTGCAAAACTTGGTTGAGCTGCTGCCATTTAAGTTCTTCTGTCACAGTATCCTGCACTGTAACCACATGGCAGCATTTGGGACTGTGGGCATTCCCCAGTTTCTGGCTTTGCAACACACAGTACACAGTTGTGCATCAGAATGGAATGACATTGTAAAGCACACATGGAAAAAAGAAAGTAAAGTAACATTGTAGAATGCTATGCAGTTGCTACCATTTGTATAGAATTACGCTGTAGAATTTTTCTAAGATTCATAGACCTGCATGAATTTACAACTCTAATTTGCATGGATTGGTGTCATAAGTGCACCCCAGTTATGTACCTATGAATAGGACATTGTATAGCATGCCTCTCAGATATTCAGTGCAGGATATTTGCAAACCTGATCAGATATTGGGTATGTCTACAGGGATCAGTTGATTAGTGTTGTCCACAGCATTTGTGCTCCTCTAGTGTAGTGCAGGCTACCTTGTGATAAATGTTTGGTAGGCATTATGCTTATTGCTTCATGAGCAATAAAAAGAAAGCCAGTCTGGTGGTCCCCTGCCATAAACGAACTGTACAACAGAAGGAAGAAACTGTTGCAAAAGAGAGTAAAATCCCATGAGTGGAGGAGCTCCCTTGTCAGCTTCAGTAAGAAGTTGAGATCTCTTATAAGATCCTCCAAAGCTAGCTACGAAAACAAAATCGCCACTAAATCCAAGGACCAACCACAAAGCATTCTGTAGCTATGTCAAGAATCTAGATGGCAACACCCAGATCTACACTGAGTGCACAAAGGCACAAAAATTACAGAACCAACTGATATTGCCAACATCCTGGCAGATAGGTTCAGTGCTAACTTTACCCCCTCTCACCCCCTAAAGGGCCCGTATCTATACAGTCAGAATGCAGAGTCCCTGCAATCACAACTACCCAAGTTAAAGCTGCACTCTCTAAAGCCAAAAACACAGCATCCATGGGACCGGACAACATCCCAGGCTGCGTTTTACACGGACTTCAGAACGAACTGACTCTCCACTTAAGCACCATGTTCAATAATAGCCTCGCATAAGGCTTTGTGCCCACTGAATGGCGCACAGCAACAGTTATCCCACTCCACAAAGGGGGAGCCACCACTGATCCCAGGAACTATCGACCTATTAGCCTGACAAGCCTCGTCTGCAAGGCCATGGAACGTATCATCATAAACAAAGGCATTGGTAACCTCCAAACTCTGGATCCAGTTCGGGTTTGTGAAAGGCAGATCATGCTTCCTGAACCTGATCAACTTCTTTGATGCAGTCACCATAGCCGAGGATGAGGGTAAGGTGGTTCACACAGCCTATCTTGACCTCGCCAAGGCTTTTGACAAAATCCCCCATTCTGAATTATAGCTAAACTCACTAAACTAGGTATAAATCCCTACATCACAAGATGGGTTGCCAACTGGCTTACTTACAGAACCCACACTGTAAAAGTTGCAGACTCCAATTCTGACCTCAAAACAGTAACAAGTAGAGTACCACAGGGTTCCGTCCTGGGACCTCTTCTGTTTGCTATTTTACTTCTCTGAAGTACAGGCTAACACAGAAGGCCTCTGGCTAACGAAGTTCGCAGATGACTGCAAACTAGGAGCCATAGTCAAGTCCCCAAATGATGTGGACATCCTATAGAAGCGCCTCACTGAGACAGATGCCTGGTGTCAGAGCCATCATCTCAAGCTCAATGCCAAAAAGTGCAGCGTCATCCCCTTTGGTAAAAACTCTGTACCCATGAACTACCACATAGGCAGCAATCTACTTAACACCGAATGCGTGATAACAGACCTTGGGACCCAGGTGGACAGTAGTCTCTCCTTTGATAGTCACATCGCCACAGTAGTCAGGAAGTCCTTCTACATGGCACATCTCATCACAAAAGGGTTCTCATCTAGGAAAAAAGAGGTCATTGTTGCCCTCTACTCGTCACTCATTAGACCCCTTATAGAGTACAACGCTCCTTTTGGAATGTACCTCACAATACATCTGCAGCAGCTGGAAAGGCCACAGAAGTACCTCACAATGAGGATTACTGGCCTCAAACAAATGCTCTACACTGACCGCCTCAAAAAAACCCAGCTTTACTCCATAGCATATCGCGTACTCCAAGGTGATCTCTGCCTAACATATAAAGCTATGTCAAACCCAGAGCTGTTGGACACGCTACACCTAAAGAAATCCCAATCCCCTCAAGCTGCATGCTCTGGGGACCCAAACCTTGTCACCACAATAAACAGGACATGCTGGAGGGATAGATTCCTGTCCCAGAGACTTCCTATACTCTGGAACAAGCTACCCATCTATGTCAAGCAAAGTTCTTCATTAGCATTCTTCAAGAAAAATCTTGATGAGTGGATGGGAAATAGGAAATACACCCCGGGGATCACTTCTGTGTCTCTGCACGACAGTGGCACAGGAAAATAACTTTCTTGGGTGGTGTAAGCCATGGAAACTTGCTGGCTAGGCTTACGTAGGCCCTTGGGCCGATAGCCTAGTACCTACCTATGAATCTGAGAGTCAGCCTGATAATGATCCCCAAGGAAGAGAGAACAACTTTGATGAAGAGGGGAGAGCCCACCTTCTTCAGGCAGCCTATTATAATAACATGAAGTGTATGGACATAGTTGTATGATGGCATACAGTGAATATCGGTGGGCACTGATGATAAGTGATGCTACCAGAGCTAGATCTTGATGTACTTAAATATACTTACATGTATATGGACCACTCCCACAACTGATTTGCGCTATCAGTGTTACCTCACTACAGGGATGTCCATTTAGGACACAACTTATTTTTTTGCTTTATGCATAACTCTACACATTTTGATATTATTTAGATGCAGCACACACAGATAAGCTTTACATAGACTCTTCAGGAACTCAGGGCTGTATGGTAGTTCTGTGTACAAGTCCAGTGCACACAGACTGTGACAGCAGCCTATGTGCATCATTTCATGGAATGGATTTCCATTTATGGTACCAGACTTGGCTGCAGGAAGGCAGGCTGTCATTCAGATAGCAGAATTAGTAACTGATTCATTCAGACTTCTACCTCCTCTCCTTGGGGTGGAGCTGTATGGCATATGTGCACTTTTGGGATAGAGCCTCCATGGATGTAAGATATGGACGAGGCTGGTCTCCATGTAGAAGTGTGTAGCTCTGAACACACGTATGTACTGAGAGCTGTTAACACAAGTTTGGGCCGTAGACATCTTGTAATTGTGTAGGTGGATGCCCTGTATTATTTATAGGTTGAGTACTATGCACACCATATAGCAGAAAGTAATTAGTGTGCATTCAGAAGCTATGGAGTGGGAACACTTGTATGTCTATGGGTTTTTACATATATTTCATGGGCTTCCTTCAGTGGAGGTTTACAGCATTACACAGTGGAGACACTGGTTTGCCTAGATCTTTCTGTTGTTTTTGCATGTGAGGCTTTTCTGTGTGACCTGTCCACTTGCTGTTTTGGTTAAACTATTCTAGAGTGCTTACCACAGTGACTTAATAATGCATAGTGTAAATTACTGTCAGTCATCTTAGGAACACTGACTTCATGTATGCTGCATCCCTATCTGCCATGTATTATGCTGCATATATGTCCAACAGATATGTATATGCCATGGTATGAACATGCTTCACCTGTTGTGTGATATGTGTTAGTGATGAAACTGCCAGTTTGGTCTCTGTGCCATCCATCAGTATACCACCACTGGCCAGTAACTGTGCAATGGCAACCATATTCTGACATGCTACTACCAGCCTGTATTGTAGGCATATGTTGTATAGCATGGCATGTGTCAGACCAGAAAGAAGCATGCAGCTTTATCCTGAAGAAATACTGTAGAACTCCCACTGAGGCATCAAGGCACATATGGTGCCTCTTCAGTATGCCATACAATTTCTGTGCAGCCAGATGTACTGGCATAGATTGATAAAGCCCTGAGTATGGTCTAGATTTGACAATTTTGATTAGTGCATAGAGTGTCTTTTGCAACTAGCATGTGAAGGATGGGCATGGCTATCTTTAGTGGTTGTGGACTGTGGCCATCCAGTGCCACAAACCATCAGAGCAGGGGAATCATTTCAAAGATGGCCTGTGGGTGCAGAGGAGTTTGAACTCACAAGGGGAGGGCATAGTGGGTTCTGCAGTGACGCAGGCCAATTACCTCCCACCCAGTGGAGGTGCAAGTTCTGATAATACAAAAAAATGCCTTACTAATAGGATGTTGGTAAAAACACAGACTAGCATTGAAGGTGCCTGGCAGCTCTCAGCCTTATGGAGGAATACCTAGGGCAAGGCAATGAATGGACCCGACTGAATGGGAGGATACCAGATGGTTAGTAGGCACAGTGGGAAGAAACATATATTTAACAAAAACAAAACAAAACATAAAACAATTCTGTGCCACTTGGGATGTTTGTCTTTGAGTATAGTTGACCCCCATAAGGCATAACTTTGGAGATTGTAGATAGGGGGTTCATCAACCATGGCTATATTAGTGTGCAGTACACCTGTTCCCATGTTACTGGTATGTCAGTGCTGGTTGTGACCAGTATTTCCACCCATTTTTAGCTGTTTGGTGTCATTGTGGTATGTGTTTCTGGGATAAGGCATATTCACGCTCGCTCATGTCATCAGATGTGGTATCATTAGTAGTCGCACAGTCATGATGATGCTGTCACCTCTACACACAAACTGGCATTCTGAATGAAACAACTTATTGTTCATGTGTGTCATTCCTCTGACTGCCTGCTTTCTTACAGATTGATATGTTGGTAGTCCATAATAAGTAGTTCCACCGGTAGACCTACCACTTTATAGAATGTTTGCTTGGTGGTTACCATTCTTTGAGGGTATAATGGAAAATGCATAATGTCCCATGTGCTGTACCATGTATGTTTGAAGTATGTCCAGTATCTTATGCTGATCACTGAGATATGCCTGGAGTATGATACGGGTCTACATTGAATGACTGAAATGACAAAACTTTGAACTCATATGGTTAGGACCATATGATCAAAACTTTGTAATTTCGAACATTAAAAAAAAAGAAAAAAAAAATTAAAACACATATATGCAGGGGGGCAAGCCCCCCTGCAGCCCCCACATGGGGGGCTGCACCCTCCACACCCCTGCTATTAAAATATACCAACTCACAGATAGCACTACAGTGAGGAAAAGGGAATATTCCCATTCCGCACTGTATGGAGATCTCCGTTTAAATGTTCAAAGTTTTAAAACTTTGATCATATGGTTTCGGCCATATGAAATTCAAAGTTCTAAACTTTGATCACTTAAATAGGGACCCGTATGATGCATGGAAAGATGGAATGTGCCTGTGAGTAGAATATGGAATGCAGCTTTGGCCTCCAGAGGGAGCATGCTGTTCTGTTGGTGTCATGTCTACATGCCACATTTGACATTTACTATTCTGGATAGTTCTTGCCACCATCTATTAATTTGCTTGTTGTGTGACAAGAATCTTCCTCATGAGGAAACTTGTTGCATTTTGTTTCTGTCCAGGATTACCAATTCTTGTCAGATGTGCTACTCAGTCCAGAACCATTCTGAACTTTTATTCACCATTAGTTTGTGATCTTATGTACTTATAACTCTCTCTCTACCACTTAAAGAATCAGGTTTGTGTGGATTGCATCTTTAGTTACAACTGTTTCTCATTTATGTTACTCCATTTGCTACATCTACTTAATGTGTATGCTTGGTGTGTCTTGGTTTCTACATTGATAACTTTCATGAATCACCACTGTTTCACATGATTCTTCCATTGTGTTACGCTGTGTTTTATTTCACTTCATTACATTGAACTGCTCAATACTTTTATTTTGTCCACGAATCACAGCCTCAGTTCAGGAGGAAACCATACATAAAACAAAGGAGATTATTACAGGTGAGTAATATTTTCTTATTGCTTGAAAGTCACTCTAGTTGCTTGAACCTCTGCCTAACATACCCTCAAAGATGACAGAACAGTTACATAGGAATTTCTTACCCTGCGCATTTCTAATGGGCTGTCTGTCAGCAGGTCTATATTTGCAGCATTCTTCTCCTGTTCTCTCTTATTGTATGCTTACACTTCTAGTGGGCTGATTGTGGTTCTCATATATTTTTTCTTTATTGTCAGAACTGGATGACCTCAATCCTCTTGGCTTATGGTAACCAGGAAGCAGTGATCCTTGCTTCTTCACAAGAAAAAGCTAAAAGTAGAGTGACTGCTATAATTTTTGTGTGCTTAAATACTTAATTTAAATTTGTTTGGTGGCAGAAGAAGACACTAAGCCTGTACAGTGTGCCCTTTATGTATATTTCAAATTCTACCTCCCCTCCATCCCTGCCTTCGCCCTTACCCTTTCTCCACCTGCCCCATCCCCTCTTGAATACTTCTTTAGATTCTGTCTCCATCTCCCATTCTGGCAGCTCATTCCATGAATTTGGTGATCCAGGGAATAGTCCCTGATGGCAGTAGTATTGTCTGTGAGGGAACCTGCATGCCGCATACACTGTAGGGTCTGTCATGGAATTTTACCATTTGGCAATGCATGGTTATAATTGCCTGACTTCATGAGTACACACCTCTCGAAGATCTGGTGCATTCTTATATAACTGTTCTTTCTGCTGTTTTTTGTTTTTAATATTGTATTGCTTTGTATATGATTACCCTATTATACTTCTTTAGTAGAGCTTAAACAGTTTTATTAAGTTTGCATTATGTTGATTATATTTGATTGTTTTGTCAGCATTTTGTACAGTATTTTTATTTTATATCATAATCTGAGTGTGTATAATTATTAAAATTTACATTTTGTAATTTGTCCAGGAGCAGAACAAGATCGGAAATCAGTCTGGAAGGATTTTATGAAACTAAACCATGCTCTCCACCTCCAAAAGACCCTGTGGAGCTTCTTCTCATGGGCACAAAGCAGCGCTTAGCATCAGAATTCCAAGAACGAAGGGCTCCATTGGCCATCATGGAGAGTTTGTCTGACAATGAATCGATCTGCAGCTTTGATTCACGGCGCTCTTCTGGTCTGCGCAGTGTTAGGGACTCACCAAGCCTGCATGTAGTTATGGAGAAGGATGAGATGCCATGCTTTTATGTTAACCCTGCAATTCCTGAGGAGAACCCCTCACTTAGTTCCCGCACAGAACTACTGGGTGCTGACACTTTATCCAAACACTCACAGGATACACAAATCTTAGAACCAATGCATACCAGTTCACCATCTTCACCTAGTCAGCACCGTGATGAATCAGGGAGCGATCACACAGCAGTGGAGGCGGATGGCATTTCACAGCAGTCACAAGAGGAGATGGCACTACAGAATGGTCGGCTGACTGAGGTGCCCAGTCCACAAGTACTGGAATTTGCTGAGTTCATTGACAGCTTATTTAACTTGGATGGCAAAAGTAGTTCCTTCCAGGATATCTACCACATGATGATTTCAGAAAGTATGGAGGAGTTTTCTGAAGTTCCCAAGTCTGTCAGCGAGCATGAGATTTTATTACGGGCACAGTATGAACCAAATCTTGTGCCAAAGCCACCACGTCTATTTACTGGTTCAGCAGACCCTTCTTCGGGAATCTCTGTTTCCCCATCCTTTCCACTTAGCTCCTCAGGGGAGCTCATGGACCTCACACCAACTGGCATGAGCAGTCAGGAAAATTTATCAGTTGATAAACTTCGGACATCAACACCTACCCAGCAAGAGCCAAACCACTTACAGCAGGACGATTTTATCATCTCTGCCCTTTAGGACATGCTTTACATTATGTGACTTGTTTCATACTTTCTTATTTTTCTTTTAGTCATAAGAGCAGAATTAATATTGGAATTTTTGTTTCCTAATTTTTTCATTTTTCTCTGTATATGCCTTGATAAAATGAATTGATCATTGGGCCAGTCTACATAGATTGGTACACTTTGCCAGTGTCTACATTTTAAGGTATGGGTAAGGCTGGTAAAAGTGTGTGTGTGTGTGTGAGTGTGTGTGTGTGTGTGTGTGTGTGTGTGTGTGTGTGTGTGTGTGTGTGTGTGTGTGTGTGTGTGTGTGTGTGTGTGTGTGTGTGTGTGTGTGTGTGTGTGTGTGTGTGTGTGTGTGTGCGCACTTGCATATGTGAATTTATGAGTTACATATATTATATAGGTTGGCTGCTTTGGGATCAACTTATTTATAAAAGTTGTAATGCTTTACTTATAACTGAGTTTGGCCACCTAACTGAAATTATTTGAAGTATAGTGACATTTCGTCTATATTATTAAAACATTTTCCCAAGATTATTGCACTTTTCAGAAATGCCATTGCATGTCAGATTGCCTGTCATAATTAGCCATAAATATTTAAGGTGACCAAACGTGAACTTGACAAGTCAAAGCTGCACATATGTAGGATTGTGTGAAGTAAACTGCTCTACAGGTGAAGTGCGATGCCATGGGATTTTATTTCTTAATTGCTGGAACTGTGTTCTCATAACTTTTCATATACTGTTGTTCAGTCTTTCCAAAGCAGAAAATAACTGTATCTATACTCAGAGAAAAATGATGTGATGACCAGTCACCTGTGTCAGTTCAACTTCATCTCCACGCTGTGTTGCTGAGGTGACAAATCCCAATTTTACCTGTTAGACTGTGCTGCTGTGCTGATGTCTTAACTAGGCTTCTGCTAAAAGTCCTCTGAAAGGCAGCTTGCAGGATTCATTGATGCACAAAGATGGATATGAACTAGGCTCAAGGGGAATTTGACTGGGTAATTAAAGTGTAGGGTCAGTTAATAAATATATCTGCCAGGATGTGACCTTGGATAAAAAGCAAAAGTAGTACGTCAGATGAAATTAATCAGAAATCTATTTGTAAGACCAACAGGGTCCACAGCATTTACAGGGTTTGTAGGATGCTTCTTCTGAAGTCTCAGATAACACTATTACTGTATCAGCTGTACAGTCAAATGTGTAGAAGCTTTTTTAGTTTATAGTGTGCACAATGTTAGCCATGCACATTGTTAGAAACAGAAACATACATAACAGTGTATCTCAGTAGTGGACTGTTTAAGCATGGTCAGTAGTTGGGGAGGGTTAAACATATGGTTCGGTCAACCCTTTGGCTGCATGCACCTACAGTCATATTACTAAAGCTATATTTAGAGCTGTTTACTAAACTGTTTGAATGAATTTTTAATCAGTAGGGCATGTTTATGGATTACATTTTAAAACACACTGCCTTTAGATGTAACACACATATTCCAGCCATAAATTTATTTTTACAAAATGTAGGCAAACACCTTATTACATCAATTCCTGTCTATTGTTGTGTTATTTTTGGTGGTGCTTCAGGGGTCAAAGTCATAAGGTAGCTGTTGGCCTTAATAAGACATCATAATGGCATCTTGCATTGTTTAAAAAAAATAAAATTGTCAGAAAGTGACATTATAATATCATCTTACAAAATGAAAATAGCTGAAACTCATCAAAATTATAGTGGGTTCCATGGCTGGAAGACAATGCCCAGAATTCAGTCACTGATGTGGATTGCTGATTAATGCACTTGTTTACATTGGATAATGATGTTTATTTATTACATTCCGATGTCTTGGACTTTCTTTATTATGTTTTATTTTTATGACTGTACCTTTGAAACTTGCTTTTTTTCCACCTTTGACATTACAGTTATTGCTTAAAGTGTAATGATATAAGGCTCTTGAGTTCATATACTTACAATTTTCTCTTGCAGGACATGTCTGTTGTATACAGAAGTACAAATCTGTCTTTTTTTTAATAATTCTCAAAGAAAATGATTGACTAGAGAGAAAATGTATTCACAGTGGGGAGTCAGTTACACTGTAGTCTTCTGTATAAGAGACATGTTTTAGTTGTATTATACTTTATGTTCACTTGAATGACTGACTGTTGATAATACTGTGACAGATCAAAATGTCAGTTTGTGCCAGAGTAAAATGTATACCACTAGAGCCCTTTTGTTTCATGCTCACTGGCAGGTGTATATCCATATGTCCATAGAGAACAGAAGAGGCCTTTATTTCTTTAAATTACATTGGCTTGGCTGCATAGCCTAGCAAGGAGATTGGGTGATTTTTTTTCATAAATGTAGATATGTGACTGTCTTTTACTGCAGATTTTCTGTTTGTCATTTATTTTGTTCTTGAGCTCAGTCTCCTGCTGGACATCAAGCCTTTCTGCCTCACCCCAGGTCAATTTTTCTCTTGATCCCCATGTATGAACACTGTATATCACTCCATTTCCTATTTTGAGGTATAGTTATCCTTTTTGGTAGCATGGATCTATGCTGGTAGTGGGGAGGGGAGCAGAAGACAGGTGGCCTGTGACTGTCTGTCCATCAGCATGGCTTATCTACACGTAGACTGAGCTATTCTGTACTCCCGTTCCATTGATTGGTAGTATCCCATATCATTTATTTATTATTTATTTGGCATTCTATGGAATACACTCCACTTTACAAGGGGTATCTGCCTTTCAGTTGTACATATCTTTAGTCAAGAGGTGGGGGGAGAGGCAGTACCTGGGGAGGGGCTTGTTGGCTACCAGACCATCCTGCATGGTGGTTCCCAGTGGCTGGCAGAAGCAATGACTACTATGCAGAGATGCTGATAACATTCATTCACATGCTTGTACCCTCATTTGAAAGAGAGAGGAAAACAACTCCCTTGGGTCTTTTTCTGTTTACTTTTCAAACACTTGGCCAGCTGACATTCCTACTGCTGGTTTCTGGCACCTCTTTATGGGATGATGAAATCAGTGTCATCCTCTTACTGTGATCCCTGCCAGCTCTCTTTGAACATTCCAACATGTCAAATCTAGATCACTTCTGAATATAGTATCTCGTTTGCTGAACAGTTTTGTCTGCTGTAGTTGTAGTTACAGCCAATTGCTATTTACTGCAGTGAGATCTGAATTGTGTCAAACAGTACAACTGCCAAAGCATTCCCCAGTCTATGCATGGACTTTTTAAATGTAAAATAATTGCTCGCAGTAGTCATACTTCAGCAGATGTGATGAAAACTACATTTATGGATAATGCACTTAGCGTATTAAGATCTTTTCCAGCATGGTTATATTTAAATTGTAATGTGAGAATGGTTGTCTTCTAGATTAGACAAAGCATTGTTTTTAAGCATGGCACTGTCTCTCTTACTGCAATACTCAGCAGACACATGCATAATGTAGTGGAACAGAGCCATGATGTGGTGACGTGTTTGATTCTCTCATCTTTTCAATACGTATTGCCCCATTTGTTTGTAAAGGTAACACTTGGCAGCCTTGGTACTACTCAGATATGATTGAAAAGCTTATATTGGGCACTCCATGTAATACGCAGCTAAAGCTGATTACCCCTTTTAGTATGCAGATTTGAGTGGACAGCTAATGCTGGCACCTCATGTACTACACTGATGGGAGTGGAAAGCTAATCCAAGGTGTCTGCTTGGTTGGGTGAAGGAGGTTACATGTCCAGGGAAACAACTGCACATCCCAGTTCATAATGATGTTTTATGAAGCAGGTTTCACATGTGGTCCAGTTTGTGATTTCCTGTCCATATTTTAGAAGATTGTGGTATAATAATAAATCTCTTAAGTTGTGCCAGTACAGTGATGCCCCTTATTAATCCATGGAATCTCCTCTTCATATGAGTTGGGATCTTACTACGACAACACATTCATACATGCATTTTGCACTATGTGGATACATTAAAAACATTTAAAAACCTGTTCTGTTAATTTCCATTCTTTCCAATAACATTCATAAATTTCATACCAAGGTCTATAGCATCTGTTTTCCAGCCATGTTATAAAGAAGATAAATGAGTGCGTGGCTGCTTTACCCAAGTGATATTTACCTTTAGAATAAACTGTGGAATTCACTAAACACTTTTACACAGCTTTTTACATCTTGGCACAGCTTTCATCATGGGTTATCCTTGTCACATTATTTACAGAACAAGTCTGTTGCACTTCTTTAAGGTAAAGTTTTGAAAGTTTCATAAAATGGACTACTGACCTAAGAAAGAAAATTTCAACAGAACAGTGTAAATGAAACACGTCTTTTCTGAAATCAGCAAGATTCAGGCTGCAGTATCTGGACAGTTTTTGCATAGCAGTTCTGATAGCAGAAGCCCAGATCGTAGCTGCTGACATACTTTCTGTCACTGGTCTAAAAAAAATGAAAGAAAAGAAAACCTTATGGAAAACTCCTGAAATTATATTGTAGACATTGAGGGTCCAAAACTAGAAAAATACTTCCACTTGTCTTGTTCTTCTGTGTAGTTCTGATGTCATGCATCTCTCTGAAAGTAGTAATATTTTTTAACTTGTTCTACAACAAAAAGGCATAGTGGAAGCAGCCACCTAGGTGTGATGTTTTCATCAAGGTCTTCACATGTTATAGTTTTTGTCCCCAGAGTATGACATTGTTTTACCTTTACTTTCCTTTTCTTTCGTTCGTCCCTTTCCATTGACACTGAATGTCAGCACTCTGAATTAGAAGACTTGGTCAGTATTTTAAGTAAGATTAAAAACTTTTGTGGTCCTTTTCTTGTTTTATCAAGGACCAGCATCCAGATTAATTGCTTTTGCAAAGTCTCTGAATGTTGTTGGTGCCCTTCCCCATTTTGTCGCATCCTTAGCCATGGGTGTATGTTTCCTGTCTTTTTGCACTTTTGTCGCATGTCTGACAGCTTACACAACAAGTATTACTTATACTGGCCACATTATTTGTTTTCAGTTATTACAAATCCCAAAACAAACTATTGTATGAAAGAAAGCCAAAGCAGCGTCCTCAGAGACTCCATGATTAGGTACAGATGACAGAAGTACTTTAACTGCGATTTCTTTTTTAAATCAAAGTTTATTGAAATATTCACTTTTGATTGTTTACATCGTATTGCATTGCAAAACCTGACGCTGTATGGGTTATATTAAATGGAAAGAAAAGCACTTTGTTGTGTAGAACATTTGATATTTGCATGTTGTTGCCTAATCTCATAAAGTTTAAATTTGTGTCACAGAGGTAAATCTAGCTGAATAGCTCTTTGGACTTTTCTGAAATTGCTTACTCTTCAATTCCAGGTGCCAGAAAAGGGAGAGGAAAGTAGTTTGTAGTTTTTGCTTAAGAAATATAGCAAGTACTTCACAACTGTATACTGAGTATTTCACAATTTAATACATTTCATTCAGGTGAAGAATAATGCTTGCCTTTCTATGCCAGTAGTACATAAAGACATGAAATTTAATTGTAGTGCATTGCTGCATTTTTGTAACAAGTTTAGCAAACTCAGAGTTGGACATAATCTCTTTACCACATACAAATCCAGATTATACAGTTTTTTGATGGAAAAGGTGTAATATGTTTGCACTTTAATTTGTTGATAAGGGTAACCCCCTGAAATGTTTTTAGAGTGGAAAATTCCTGCTAGGATATCATAAAAGAATGTACCCACAGTGCTTCACAATTTAAATAAGTGTGTAGTCTATTATATTTCAATGCTAGTTTCATAAGTACAAGAGTCTTAATTCCAAGAAAAAACTTGTAAATGAATATATGTGATGCAGTAGTGAAACCACAATGTAATTAAGAAGCTGTCAAAAGAAGCAAGTTATTTGTTACCCACAATGCCTTGATGTGTTGTGTAAATCACTACCTAATGTATACTGTATTATTTTGTGGTTATTGTTGTGGTCATAGAGAAAAACGCGAGTAGGCAGTGAAACTTAAAAACACCAAAAATTACAATACAGTCTTCATTTTTTAGTCACTTGTAACTGAAGCATCAGGAGTATAACTGTCATGGAAATTAACTATAAAACAATAATGTATGGAAAGAAAAATAGCAGGACACTTTAATACTGTACTTTTGGGCAACTTTAACAAGAAAAGTGAAAGTTTAAGCTGTCTGGGTGATATAGAGGAGATAAAGCTATGACTATGTTGCAGGCAGTCTGAGTTTGACTAGTGTCTCAGGTGTCGGTAGGATCTCGTGGGGAAGCCCTTTCTATGGATTTTCTTCCACTATGGTTGCTTGTGTTTTATATCTCCCCGTCCTGAGGTATTCTTGACGCAACTAACCACATTTTTTTGTGTTTTTGCTGGCTCCATGTTGACGAATGATGGAGACCTAGCTGTAGATTGTTATTTTGGTTCCTTTAGTGGTTATATCTGCTGCTGATGCTAACAAGTATTGCTCACCCATTCTAGAGTGAGAGAGTTGGTTTAGCCTACTGTTTGACCAGTGGTGGCTGGTGACTTCAAATCAAAGGGGGGGGGGGGGCTGCAGGAGACAGCTGAATGGGTGGGACCAACTAGAAAGGGGAGGGGCTATGCTCAAAACCACAAAAACTAACTTTAATTAAATAAGCTGCCGTGGGTGCCAAACCGTCATTATGAGAGTCCAATCAAGACAAAATGAAGTGTAGAAGAATAAAAATATTTCAATGCATTGGCTGCATGACAGCTTACTTAATATCTATATGGAAACAAAAAGGTTGTGAGGTATGAAAAAATAAATTACTTTTTAAATACATTACTGGAATACCAGTCAAAATCAAGTATAAGAAAAACAAGCAGCACTCAACTCAAACCACTTCTCCTTGCACTGCATTTCTAATTATAATTTATATTCAGCTTTATTTAAGTACCAAGTAACACGCTGTAAGTAGAAATCTCTGTGATGCCCCCACTTGTAAAAATGTTTCTTATCCAAAAAAAGACGTGCTGCCTGACAACTATCTACTTGTTTCATGGGGAAAACATGATCAAAGTAAAAAATGAAAAGCAAACAAGAAACGTGCTCAAGATACATTGCTTAAAGGATTAATGTACAGGTTATGGACCACACATGAATGGCATTCTGTTTAGTTTACAGGTAAAGCCCTCAGAGATCACTGGAAGTCTCCAACCAGTGCAATGAGCTTCTTAAAATAATGTAATCCTGTCCTTTATTACAAATACTATCATATGCATTTCAATACCAAAGGCTTATACATTATCTAGTTAAGTATTCTCTGCATGGCAACAACAGAAAGGCTTTCAATGTTGGCAGTTCTTTAGCAGTATGCTTATTAAAGCTTACTTGCATCTTACGATCTCAGACAAGCTTACCTGATGGTCATTAAAGCATTGCTACTTAAATACAGCGCAACAGGCACTTTGAGTAATAAGCATAAATCAACAGTACAAAAATATGACAAACCAGACCATTCTGCAAAATCAAGGACAGATGAAAAGCCACTGTAGTACTTGTGTGTACCTTGGATGGGGGGATACTGTGCACATTTTCACTGCATAACTATTCCTTTCCTTGCTTGGACACATACAGAGTCACTACATGGGGGAGTGGGATGCAACAAGTATGTCACAATTTGAAATGTATCTGGCTGACTGTGATGGCCCTGACACATTTGTCATACCTCTCAACCTCAGAGCAAGAAATCTGGACAAAGCCATACATAGAAGTGGAACAAAGGCCCAAAAATATTTTAAATATTGCTCTTATAAACTTAGAAAGGTAATAGAATAGGTCTTGCATTAGTATGAATTTTCTGAAGAGTATGAAATCTGAAACTCAAATGTCTGCCATTATTTTCTAACTTCAGTCTTTAATAATTTGTCACTAATTTGCCAAAAAAAAACAATTTTATGAAAAATGGACCAAAAATGTGATGCAAAAATATAAAATAGCCACACAATACAGCTGGGAACCTGTCAAAGAAGGGACACTTTAATATTAGTACTGCTAACTCGAGCAGCTGACAAAATAAAAGAATCTACATGCATTTCTGAAATAAAAGTAATCTATAACTCTGATTATTACAGTTATTTCTTAATTGTAAACCCTCCATGTTTTCTTTCAAAATTGCTATTTTGCAGAGGGATTATTAGGGCGAAGAGCAACATTTTGTGCCAAAATCTGGGACAGTTGAGAGGTTTGGCTATGCCTAATTCTATAAAGCAATTTATTTGCATGTACCTCTCAACCTGTTAATACAATAAATCTGGTCAAGGCCAAATATATTGGGGGAACATATAAACAGTACTAAAAATTGCTCTTGTATAAACTGAGACATTTGATAGAATAACAGGTCTTACTTTAGCATGCATTTTTCTGAAGGTTATGAAGTCTGAAACTCAGTGTCATTATTTAGTGACTTAATTCCTAAATGATTTGCCAGAAAACCACAAATGTTATGAGGAGCAAACCAAAAATAAGAAGCAAAAATCTATTCATTCTTTGAAAATCTGGACAGTTGGGAGGTATAGTTCAGCTGGAGCTGTCTGAGTTTGCCACCCTTCCCCCACACAACATGGTCGAATGGAGCCTCCCCCCTGCAGCCATTCCAATGATCCATTACTTGGCTATTTCACTCTATTTATCATAAACGCTAATGTGCATACTGCTTTACTTCTATGATGATTTGGACTTCATTTGAAAGTTTTATTTTGCATTTTACAGCACAAACACTAAGACATCTGCTAAACAAAGCAATGCAGTCTCACGATGAAAATAGTCTTAGCATTAAAACTTCTCTGCCCTTGAAACTCACATTCATTGAAACATTGAAACCCGTATTCAAAGAAAATAAATTTTGCCAGTGGCAGATAGATTAATTCTGGGCTGTTTTCAAATCATAGGCCCCTTGCATATGAAACATACATGTGTTCTTTGATACACCTTCCTGATTGTACTAAATTATATTCCTTGTACAATACAGTACAGTTGTTAGAGGATGTTTTAAATTTATTAAACAACGAAACAAAATACATGCACCAGTAATGACAAAACTGCCCACTTCAGAACATTTCCATCATAAAAGTCTACTCAAACTTCTACAGTCAACCATTATCAGTAAATATGCACAATTCTACAGTCCACCATTATCTGTAAATATGCACAATCTCTGAAGAAGTAAAAGTCATCTAAATAATTCCACATTAAAGAAATCTGTATCTAATGAAGAGGTTGCTGCTAGCAAACACCTTTATATTTCATGGTTTCATCGAAAAATACTGTCTGTTGCCCCTGAGGAATAAATTGCTTATATTACATTAAAAAATGATAAGCTAGTAATATTGCAATAGGAAATGGATGGCAAACTGATAACAGGCTCATAGTTAGTATCTTCACCAAGGAAGACATTCTCAGTATGGCAGCATCTACCCCTTGTGGGAGTAGAACCCACAGCCTTCTGCATCAAAAGCAAATACACAACCTGTTGTGCTATTAACAATGTAAGCAAACTTAGCATAAGCAGCACTAAACTTCTCTTCCCCTGCAGCTCTCAGCTCATTGTAAAATGTACTCAATACTCAACTGCATCTCAACTTCGCAGCACAAAAAATCTGGAAAAAGCCAAAATTTATTGGGGTGGGGTGGCAAAAGCCTAAAAGCCAGGGACAGATTAAACATTGCTTGTATAATCTTGGAAAGTTGCTTGAATAAAATGCTGTGTACCACCATACATTTTACTGCCAAGGTCCCTGTGCAAAACAGTCAGAGCAATATACCACTACGCCAAATCAGCTGCTTTGTGAAAGAAAAATGCTGTGTTACCACCATACATTTTACTGCCAAGGTCCCTGTACAAAACAGTCAGAGCAACATACCACTACACCAAATCAGCTGCTTTGTGAAAGAGGAGGAAGACTGAAACTTAAATGGCTATCATTTAGTGAATTCAGTTCTCACCATAGCGGTCAACCTCTTAGCACAAAATAACTGGACAAACCCAGTAATGAGGGAATACAGCCCTCAAACATATTTAGTGAATTCAGTTCTTGCCATAGCTGTCAACCTTAGCACAAAAAACCTGAACGAAGCCAATAATGGGGGAATACAGTCCCAAAAATAGGGACAAATTTCAAATATTCATCTTATAAACTTAGAAAATTGCTAGAATAAAAAGGTTGTGTTACTATGTATTTTCTGAAGAATATGAAGTCTGAAATTCAAATGCCTGTCAATTTTACTTCTGACGGAACAAAAACAATTTTCAGCAGATGCCCAGGGAGAAATGCTGCAGACACAACTTTGTAAAATGGCAGGACACCAGAGCAAATCCACACAAACACAGGGAGGAGATGCAGACTCCACACAGAAGGCACCCCAGCCAAGAATCAAACCAGAAAACCTAATAGCTGTGAGGTAACAATGCTACCACTGCACCATCAGATATGTAAAGAATTAAACATTCAGAAACCCGAAATCTGAAATTCCAATGCCTGTCAATTTTATTTAACATTTGTTAACCAGGACAGTCTGACTTGGAACAAAAAAAAAACAATTTTCAGCAGAGGAAGAAATAATGCAGACATGTCTTTGTAACATGGGAGGACACAAATGCAAACCCACACAAACACAGGGAGAAGATGCAGGCCCCACACAGAAGGTGCCCCAGCCAAGAATCAACCCTAAGAACCTGCAGCTGTGAGGCAACAGTGCTACCACTGTACCATCAAATATCAAGCATTTAAACATTTAGGAACCACAGATATTATGAGGAATAGAACAGATCAAATATGAGTCAAAAATCTGCAATTTTCTTTACAAATGGTGGTGGGTAGGGAATTCAGGCCCTTAGCACCTGCATACAAGGTACAGGGTTCAAGCCTGAGGTATTCCCTACCAACCACCATGAGTTTTCTCTAGCCACCAGTATATAGCAACTGGGGCATTTTACACACACCCCCGCTCGACATCATACACACACACTAGCCCGCTCGACATCCAAGTCCACGATGAAAGCCCCGAATCCATGAAGCAGCAGTAACAAGTCCACCCTCCATGAAGCCCGCTCGAAATCCAAGTCCGAAATCCCTGCGAGAGCTTAAAACTTACCTCACCTCTCTCCTGATTGGTCCTGTCTGCTGCTGAAGCAGTCCAGAGCTCCTCAGTTCTGTGCAGTCGTCACCGCACAGATTTCTGGACATCTGCAGGGCAGTCTGCGCATGTGCAGAGTTAGTTCTGGGACTCATGAAAAAAATGTTTTTGTTTTCTTTTTTCTTTAATTTTATGTTTTACGGTTTGTTTTTCTTTTTGTTTGTAGTGGGAGGGCTGCAGTCCTATAGCACGAGCTGCCCCTGTGTTTGACTGCCACCTGGTGGAGATCAGGTTTTGTAGCAGCATCACAAGTCTGAGGATGGGCACATTGGTCTGCCAAGCAGCACATAACTTATAAGTTAGTTTTAGTAGGTAAGCTTGAGTGCGCACACACGCTACATACCTCTCAGCCTCTTAGTGCAAGAAATCTGGACAAAGCCTGAGAAAATTGGGGGACAAAGGCCCCAAAATAGGGACAGATGTTAAATATTGTTCTTATTAACTTAGAAGGTTGCTAGAATAACAGGGTGTGTGCTAACATGCATTTTCTGAAGGATTTGAAGTCTGACACTCAAATGTATGTCATTATTTAATGACTTCAGTCCTCAGATCAACCCAGTAATTTTAAAGAAAACCACAAATTTTATGAGGACTAGACCAAAATGTTTGTGTCTTTTGGCTTTTCCTGGTTAGGGGTCGCCACAGTGGAACTCCGGTCTGCTAATGATTGGTAGTGGATTTTTTACGTACCGGGTTACCAGTCCTGACGCACAACCTTCAATGAAGGCACGCCCCATTCACATATGCCTCCACACAGAAGACAGTCTAGCTGAGAATTGAACAGGACAACGTCTTGCTATGAGGCGACAATGCTACCGCAGCACCACCACCACAAGTGAAAAATCTGGACATTCTTTCAAAGTCTGGACAGTTGAGAGGGTATGTACATGCACCAGCATTACCACCCCTGCTTCAACACTATGTTTGTCAACCGCAATGGGTGCAGCAGTTAGGAGCCTATAAAACTTCCTCACCATGCTTTGATTATGACAATTACTCATAGCTCTCACCAACCTCTCCCACTGTTTATGGATGCCAAACAGAGGAATGATTGAGACCTGTAGGGATGATGGCTTACCATCCATTCAAGGAGTAATAATTAGCAAAATGGTTTGACATTTCAATCAACTACCAAAATACTGTCTTTGTACAGATATATTTTTTTCTGTCTAAAGCTGGTCTTAAGTACTGTAGTGTCAAGGTCATCTTTCAGCCTGTTCAGCTTTTCTGGAACTATTGAGTGAGTACTCTGTGGCCTAAAAGTGAGGGGAAGCATTTATCTGTAAGTATTAGGAGCCTAGTCCTCACCTGGGTTTTGAATTTCATTTTGAGTCCCTAACCTTTTCTTTTCTTTGAACTTTGAGATTTATCAGCCATTTTCTGGAATTCTGGCTTATTAGATTATTTAAACTGAACTAAGCAGTTTGCAAGGCTTTAATAAAAGGAACAACTGAAATAAAACCTAAAGAAAATACATTGCTAAGTAACCGGAAAGAATTAAGTGCATTGTGCAAGATATTAAAATAAAAAAAGATAAAGATTTAACTGAAAAAAAGACAGAAACAACATAAAGCTGTGTCACTGAATGTCTGCAAGAAACTGAGCCTGAACATGTTAGTTAAATTTAAAAATAGTGGACTGTAACTACAGTTAAAGTAAAGTACAATCTAGTCTTGTAAAAGTTTTTAAGATACAACCCTCAAGTGAGTGTAGGCCATAAAAAAACAATGGATAATACAAGTAACTTAAACAGAACAAAGTTAATAACATTAAAATATTAATGAGTCTTCTAATATTCTTAAGGCTCAGAAGCAAAGTGCAGTACAGCTACTTTCATAGATGCTGACTACAGTTTGATGTTAAGATAGAAGCAGCAGGAATGAGGGTTCACCTGACAGTGTTAAAAAATAAATAAGGAAACATCTGGATCATGGAAAGTGACAGCGCTATGGGTAAATGATCATCTCCATTTGAAGACTAATAAGCCTACAGACTAAAAATAGTCTATTATTCTACATTTCATCTTCTACTTTTCTCAAATAAACTTTTCCTAGTTCCTGTCTTACCTTTGTTCTCATCCTCTAGCCTTCAAAGCCATCTTTTCCTACATTTCAGAAACAGCTTGTTTCTCCTGCAGTTCATTCACCTCATGATTCCAACGAAACTCTTATATTGTGTCCTTCAAAAACTTCTTCTCCAAATCAGCACTGATATTTGATAGTCTTTATCACGACTCATATGCCATACTATTCAAGTACAATTACCCAAAGCAACAGCCAGTTACTCACAAACTGGGTAAGTAAACATAAAAATCAGACCAAACTGCCTCTACCTGTACCTTCATAACTCCATAACCATAAAACTTAGCAGTGACACCCACCAAACCCAGGCCCAACCAAACATATTGAGGGCATCAGACAGCATGACATCATCAACCCCTTTATTACTAGCATCTCACCCACAGTCCCACTCTGGCCTTCATATATAACCTACCAACTTATAAAGTATTTATACCAGACTCCCTGAAGTGCATGTGTGGACAGCATTACATACTGTTGACATCTTAGCAGACACACAAACCTGGCTCTGCCAGGAAAAAAATGAAAAATTGCCTCACAAGACTATAACATTATCAGATTAGAAAGAGCTAATTAAAAAAAAAAAAAAAAGCTGACAGTGTCACTATTTTCTACAAAAACACATTACGTTTCTCATTTTCCCCCACATCCTACCAGCTTTCTCTAACTCAGAAATCCTACTAGCCATGACCAAATGAAACACAAAAGACAGTTGTAATCATTGGTATATACATACCCCCAGGTAGCAATGCTAAAACACTGGAAGATATTCTCTGCTGGGCCTCCTCAAAAATCCCTCATGAAACCATGAAACTAATTTAGGGTGTTGTTAATGTAGACTGGCAAACCATACACCAAAAATCCAACCAGTAATATACATTTAAACAAGCTCACCCAACTTATAACCACATCAACTAGATATAGAAAACCATTGGCTGCATCCTAACATACTTTCAAAATAAAATTTCATCCCATGGAACTCTGTCAGACAGCCTAAGTGATCACTTACCAGTCTATACATATATGTAGTCCCACAGCAAAAGATCACAAATCCATCACTACAGCCTTGTGGGAAAATGTGCTAATTTTCATGAAGACAATTTTATTAATGCACTATATCTGGTTAACTATGTGTTCTTAAAGACTTTCCCAGTAGGTGATGTCGTTGAGTTCAGTCCATGTTCTAAACACATTAGTCCCCCCCTCCTCCCAAGAATAAAGAGAGTCAAAGCCATCCTTGACCCATAACTATCCTTGTAACTAAATAACTCATGAAACAGTGACAAAGAATGGAAGGCCTGGACAAAAAAAAATAAATAAATAAAATAGGTCCTGCTTTATTAGCATGCAGACTACTAAGAAACTTAACAAAGCACTGCATCACCAAAGATAAGAAACCTATTACTCGCCCAATCAAAACAGACTCACTAGCAATCTAAAACTGTTTGGGCCCTCAATCAGTAAACTGTTAAATCCAGGACCAGCTATTCAGCCAACGACGAACAGAAAAAAAAATTATACCATAGTAACTAATTCAGTACCCACTTTATACAGACAGTGCAGTCATTAACCAGCCAGGTGACTAATCAAGGTCTTGATGTCCCTACTCAACCAAATAACCTCCCTCAACATTTCTTCTTTCAACCAATTCCCACAGACACCATCAAAATGTACCTCAAAAGAATTAAAGCCTTCTAAAACTGTATTGAAATACCACACACAGGCAGGAAACTGGATCCAAAGTATTTATTCTTTAGCGTCTCGACTTAACCAGTCTTCAAGAAGTATATCTTCTAAAACTGTCCCTGATAATCTGCCTGTTGAATATCTTAAAATATCAGTTGATGATATTACATATTCATTTTTAATTCTGATAAATCAATTCATTTCTAAAAAATAAAGCCCCTCATTATGGAAAAATCATTCAGTATTTCAATGCACAAGGGTCGATGCAATACAGATATTTCAAACTATAGGGCAAGTGGCAGTTTATCTCCCCTGTCAACATTTTTTTTTTTCATACGCAACTTTTCAACTGTCTAATAGATAACCAGCTAATGTCTTCAACCCAGTGTGGCTTCCTTCTTTATCACAGCGCAACCGCTGCTTTGCTGAATTTTGTTAATACTTTCAACACCCACAGAAATGCTGGAAGCCTATTCTTCACCATCTTCCTATGCCTATGAAAAGCTTTTGATACATTCTCCCACTAGAAACTCCTACATAAACTCTCATCCTTTGGGCTCACAAACTGTTCACAGCAGTGGTTCCATAGCTACCTCTTAAACAGAGCACAAGCAGGGAAATGGAGTTTCTAAAGACTCTTCCAGTTAAGTATGGTGTCCCACAAGGAATTGTACTAGTCCCCATACTTTTCAACATATTCATCCATGACCTCCGTGCTGCTACAAAAAATGCTACCCTTGTTCAATACACTGATGACACGATCCTAAAATGCTCTGCCAACTCTCTCTCTAAACTGTTTGACCTCATATAACAATCCTTCTTATCAACTGACATATGGCTAAATTATTCACAACTACTTATAAACCCCAAAAAATAAATTACTGCTCTTCACCACAAAACACATCTCTACCATAACAACACTATTCACTATCATCTCTGCCAACACCACCATGATAGATTAAGTAAACCATACAAAATTAAAGGGTGTCATCATGGATGTTGGTTTTCTGTGACCATGTATCACACATGGTTAAAAGAAATCAGCAAAAACTAGGTACATTACAGAGAGTGAAAAGATAGCTGACTGACATAGCCAAAAGACATATAACCTCTATTTTCTTAGTTCCATCTCTACTCTTTGCTGCCCCAATCTTCACTAACCTGCAGATATCACAACTGTCCAAACTTGGGCAATGATATAGTAAAATAGCCAAGTTTGCAGTAAGCTATAACAGTAGAACATACCACTACCTAGCCCTCAGAGAACTAAACCAGGTAGAACTACTCTAACCACAATACACAGACTTCTCTGTAAGCCAGAACATTGCCCTGGCTGTAGCACTACCCAGAATAGAATTGTGCGCTCTTGAGAAAAATCACTAATTACTATAACAAAATCATGTGATACTGCAGGTGACTCTATTCAAGTAGCATAGCTAAACTATGTAACCTTATCCCAATAGTACTGAAATCCATTCAGAATGCAAACTCATTTAAAAGAAAAATAAAACTTCACCTATTAAATCAATGGATTTGCACCTGTATAACTCCAGGATAAATGTCACTGTTATTTTCAGCTTGCTATATTGGCAAACCACTTCTGTTCATTCAGAATCTTATGCCCCATGAACAGTCCTCACCAGTACCTGAAGAGTCTTACTAGCAGCTCCTTACCATTTTGCATAGTTTTGTGAAACTGCTCACCCTGCACATTTATACTTTTAATGTGAATCTTATTATAGCCGTATATGTAATTGTCTCTGAACCTTCTTTATAGCCTACCTCTGAAAGTACAGTTGTGTACACTTACCATAAATGTAGATATTCAAGTGTATTCAAAGTTGCAGTCATCACATTTGGGTTATCCTTTGCAGGGTACCCTCGGCCGGCCCGAATACCAGAGGCTTAGTATTTCTACTTTGTTTGCTATCGCTTCAGGACTTACATCAGGTCATCAGTAGTATAAAGTAAGGCAGACGACGCCATTACATTAGTTTTTCTTGCCCTAACCTGTCAGGAGCCCCCAAGTAGAAGTCAGGTTCTGATGGAAGAACCCCACCAGTAGAAAGTAAATACCAATATGTCCCTAGTAAGGAAAGAGAAGAAGGGGGTGGAGGGAGGGAAAGCAGGACTGCAACAGTGAATACATTTGAACTTCTACATTTATGGTGACTGTACTCAACTGTACTATGTTCTTCGTGTTTCACTGTTGCAGTCATCACATTTCAGTTGATTCCCAAAGCCGAAGAAATGGGTGGAGGCAGTCAAGGAAACTAGGGGCTGGCTAGGATGCCCTGCAAAACTTCAGAGGCAAACCTTGCCCTGGATTTGGAGAAGAGAGGCAGGTGGTAATGTTTGGTAAAAGTGTGAACAGATGTCCAGGTGGCAGCCTCCAAGGATGCCTCTGGTGGGGACTTCTCTGAGGAAAGCTGCAGAGGTGGAGGCTGTTCTGGTGGAGTGAGTCCTGACCCCCTTGGGGGGAGGCTTTCCATGTTGTTTGTAGCAGAAATGGATGCAGTGTGCTATCCATTTGGAAATGGTTTGTTTGGAGATAGCTTTACCTTCTGCCCATGTAGCAAAGCTAACAAGCAATTGATCAGACTTTCTGAAGGATTTAGTCCTGTCTAGATAGAATCTGAGCTGTCTGTGCACATCAGGAGAGTGCAGGATCCTTTCCCCCTTGTTCTGTGGATTAGGAAAAAAGGTGGGCAAATGGATGCATTGGTTGAGACCCACATTAGACACCACCTTGGGCATGAAGGGTGGGTTAGTTCTGAGGGATACCCTGCCAGCATGGAAGATGATGAAGGGTTCCACAACGATGAGCGCTTGTAGCTTAGAGACTCTTCTGGCTGAAGGAAAGCTGTCTTCCAGGAAAGAAATTTTAGCTCTGCAGAAGAAACTGGTTCAAAAGGGGAGGGGGTGAGCTTTTCCAACACAAAGTTAAGGTCCCAAGCTGGAGGTGGTGCTCTTCTGGGTGGCCTCTTATGAACTGTTTGATCAAAGGGTGTGAGAAAAGGGGCTGCTCAGTGGGGAAATGAGCAAAGATAGCAGAGGCATGAATTTTTATAGAGGAGAAAGAGAGGCCACTGTGTAGTAGGTCAGCTGAGTAATCCAGGATAAGAGGGGAGGGAGGAATGTGCTGTATTGGCTCCCTTAGCCTGGATCCAGGTGCAGAACCTTTTCCATTTATCAGCATAAGACTTTCTAGTGCTAGGATGTCTGGCCTCATGTATAACATCTAGAACCTGTTTACTGAGTTTGGCAGATTGATCCAGGGTTAGGGAATAAGCCAAGCTGCCAAATTGAATATCTGCAGTTGGGGATGCATGAATTCTCCTTCCTTCTGGGTCAGGAGGTTTGGAATCTGAGGAAGATGCCATGGTGGCAGTGGTGATAGGCTGCGCATCAAGGGGTACTAGTGCTGGTGAGGCCAGTCTGGAGCTATAAGAATTGTCCTTGGTTTTTCCTCCTTTATTTTCAGTAGTACCCTGGGGATGAGAGGTAGTGGAGGAAAGGCATAGACTGATAGATTGACCCAGGGGAAGGAAAGGGCATCCACTTTCCAAACCATGCATTGATGCTCACTGGTGCAGAATTTGCTGAGTTGATGGTTGGTGTGGGAGGCAAAGAGGTCGACCTTCGGTGTGCCCCATTTCTGAGTTGTTAGGGTGAAGGTTCTTGTGTTGAGCTGCCACTCATGTGGGTCCAGAACATTTCTGCTTAATTGGTCTGCCAGAGAGTTAAGAGAAGCTGGTAGGAATTGTGCTAACAGGTGTAGTTGCATGGTAGAGGCTGTTTGCCAAAGGGTCATGGCCATCCTGCATAGAGGGTAGGAGTGAGTCCCTTTCTGCTTGTTGATATACCATATCACAGTGGCGTTGTCTGTTTTGATCAGGAGAACCCCTGGGGAGAGAAGGGGTTTGAAAGCTATCAAGGCATGCTGGATAGCCATCTTCTCTTTTTGGTTGATCTGGAGTGGGATTTGCTGTGGGCTTTATTGGCCCTGTATGCACCTGCCGTCCAGGTGTGCACCCTAGGCATAGCCTGGTGTGTCTGTGGTGAGGGTCTGGGTGGTGGGGGGTGGTGAGAAAGGTAGTCCCTTGTTGTGGGAGCATGCTGTTGCCCACCAAAGTAAATCTTTTCTGAGGCAAGGAATTATAGGTATAAGAGTCTCCAGGTCTTGAGAGTGTTGACACCAAAGGCTTTTTAGGTACCACTGAAGTTTCCTTATATGCCGTCTGGCATATGGAATGAGTAGTATGCAAGATACCATGAACCTCAGAGCTTGCAGGATCTTCCTTGCAGATAACTGGGGTCTGGTGGCTAGTTGAGAGAAGTAGGCTGCCAGGAAAATTTGCTTTTCTGGTGTAAGGAATGCCATCTGGGATGCTGTTACCAGTCTTGCTCCCAGGAAGATAATCCTTTGGGTGGGTACCTGTTGGGATTTATTTTTGTTGATTGTGAACTCTAGGGAGGTTAGTAGGGTCTTTACAAAGGCCAGGTGCTTGAGCAGCTTTTCCTGGCTGTCTACCTGAATAAGGCAGTTGTCTAAGTATGGGTAAATATGGATATTCCTTTGTCTGCAAAAGGCAATGGCCGGAGCCAGACATTTTGTGAAAACTCTGGGAGCAGTAGATAAACCAAAGGGAAGTGCAGAGAAGTGAAAGTGTTGAGATCCTGCCCTGAAATGGAGATATTTCCTGCATGATTCCCTGATAGGAATGTGGAGGTAGGCCTTTTTTAGAGCTAGGGTGGCTAGCCAAGTGTCCTTGGAGAGCATGGGTAGCAGCTTCTGGAGGGTGAGCATTTTGAATTTTGGGATCACCAGGAAGGTGTTTAGCATGGATAGATTGAGGATGGGGTGCTGGGTGCCCTCTTTTCTGGGCACCAGAAAAAGTCTGGAGTAGAAACCTTGGCCTTTCTGTTCTGCAGGAGTGTGCCCTACTGCCCCCATAGAAAGCAGGGAAAGGATTTGCTTTTGAGCCTCTGCCCTCTGGTTTGGAGGTAGATCTGGGAACCCTTTTGGGGTTGGAAGGGTGTGGAAGGAAAATTTTTATCCCTGAGACACTATATTGAGAACCCAGCGGTTGTTGGTAATGGTGGCCCAGGTGCTTGCGTGAAAGGAGAGTTTTCCTCCTAGAGGTAAGTGAAGGTGGGTAGAAAGATGGGGTGGGGGAGGTGAGTCATTGTGAGTTCTTACCATAAAGGGATGGCTTAGAACTCCCTGGTTTTGAAGTGGAGGTAGTCCACTGCTTAGATCTCTGCATTCCCTGTGGCTGCTGTCTGGGGGGTCTGGTTCCCCAGGCCCTGGGCTGGACTGGCGTAGTGGAGCAGGAAAGGACCAGTGGTTGGTGGGACAGTGGCTGGACCTGTAAGAAATCCTTAACTGTCTGCATAGATTTTGTTTTTTTCTTCCATCTTTTTTAAGAGCTCTTCTGCCTTAGTGCCAAATAAGTTGTCTTTTTGCAAGGGGGCATCCAACAATTTAGATTTGACATGGTCTGGCAGGGGCTGTTCCTTAAGCTATGCATGCCTTCTAAGACAGATCCAGTGACTGCTGCCCTGCAAGAAGCTTCTAGGATGTCAAAACCACAGTGCAAGGTGTGTTTAGTTACTTGACTTGCAGAATGCATCAAGTCTTGTAACTCTTTAGATTCTGCACAAGCAGGAAAGGATGACATTTTTTTTGAGAAGTTCCAGGGTATGTTGCTGAAATTTTAGCATATGGAACTGACAATGTAATGCCCTGATAGCAAGATTAGCTGAGGTGTATACTTTTTTACCCCATCTGTCTAGTGCTCGGGAATCCTTATCTGAGGGGGTGGGATTCATAGCAGAGGTTGCTTTAATCCCTTTAGGCCCTTGAGAAATTACCTCAGAGTCAGCAGTAGGATTTTTAAAAATAAATTTGTGTGAGTCAGGGACTCTATAGTACCTGTCTGATTTTCTGGGTGCAGGAGGGAGGGTGTCAGGAGTCAAGCTGGATTCCAGGAAAACATCCTGCACAACATCCAGGACTGGTTGGGGGGGGGGGGGGTGGCCAAGGGTCTGTGCTGTGGAAGATCTAAGAATTCCATGAGTCCCTTTTTAGACTGAGGGTAGTCTTGACTCTTCCATTGGAAATGCTCCAGTAAAGTATGAAGCATTTCCCCAAACGAAAAATCCTCTAGAGGAGAGTCTGTAGGGATGGAATCCTCTGCATCAGAATCCTCATAAGTAGACAGGGGTTGCATGTTTTCATATTCAGATGCATCATAGTCATCTGACTCTTATTCCGATATAACTACAGGGGACAGATCTCTTTTCCTTTTGGAGGGGATAGCTTTGCTTCCCCTGATCAACATGATAAGGTCTTCTGCCATTTTAAGCATTTGAGACTGAGGCAAGGAAGCAGGTGCCTGAGATTGGGTCGTCAGTTTTTTGGGTGTAGTTCGTACCCTGGGCCTAAGAAAATCAGTAATTTTTGAAAAAATGGTAGTGGCGAAAGAAGTTGGTTTGTGTCAAGAATCGGTAGTGCGAAGGACTTCCTCAGAAGCCAGTGCCTGCTCAGTGGCTCGGACCCATCCAAGGTAAAGATGACCGCAGGAACCTTAGTAGAAGAAGAGTTTTGCGGCATACCAGACTCCGAAAGGGTCTCGGTAATGGCCTATGAATCCACAGAAGCGGGCATTAGGGCCTGCGAAAGCACCTCACTGAGGACCAGAAAACTGACGACTAGCTTAACGGAAGTGTCATTGGTAGGTTTGGAGCTGTGCGGTCTGTCTCTGTCTTTATTTTTGCATTTTTTCAGAAGATCTGCTGTCGGATGGCTTACCGAAGTCATATCAAAATTCAAGGACTGTAAGCGAAAATATCTAGCTACAATAAGGGCCCAGTGATGGATAGGTCTGGTGTTGAACAAAGCATAGAAGCGACAACAGGGGATGTCGTGGCCTGGGCCTAAGCAAGTGACACAATAAGAATGAAAGGCTCGGTGTGGTATTTGCTTTCCTCATATGAGACAGTTATTAACTTTTTCTGACATCGGTTAGTGCAAGAAAAAAGGATCCCCAATGGGCTACTTGGCTTTAGAAGACTTCAACTTCAATTCGGTAGACGAAACTCAGGTAGCGGCTGACTGGCACTTGTGTGAACTGCTTCTGGTTCAGGCTTCATGGCAAGAAAGACTGATGTAATGGCGCTGGCTGCCTTACTTTATACTACTGATGACCTGATGTCAGTCCTGAAGCGACAGCAACTGATGCAGAAATACTAAGCCTCTGGTATTCAGGCCGGCCGAGGGCTACCCTGGCAGGGATAACCCAGCTGTGATGACTGCAACAGTGAAACACGAAGAACATCTACAGAATTAACATTTTCTTCCTTACTGAGTTCCTTCTCTTGCCTACATTTTTTTTGAATGTCTAAACTCTTAATCACAGTATATTATCTATTTGACAGACCACCAACATACCTTTTTAATGCTCAATGTTCAACTTCTACTAATGCATAAGTATCTTTGTACAGTAATATTTACCTTTATTTCATATGAATGTTATCTAATTAAATATATGTGTAATTGTTAGTGTATATTGCTTAATGCCTGTTTATGTATATTACTGAGCATCTGTTTAAAAAATGTTTGTAATATGTTGGAGCCATACCTCTCAACCTCTTAGAGCAAGAAATCTTGACAAAGTGGGGGTGACAAAGGCCCAGAAAAGATTTTAAATATTGCTCTTATAAACTTAGTAAGTTGCTAGAATAACAGGATTTGTTAGCATTCATTTTCTGAAGGATATAAGGCATGAAACTCAAATGTTTGTCATTATTTAGTGACTTCATTCCTCGGTTATTTGTTAGAAAACCACATATTTCAAACAGACCAAAAGTATGAGTCAAAAATCTAGACAGTTAAGAGGTATAGTTGGAGCTTCTCTCCCTTGGCCTTGACTACAAAGGGTTGTTTTGATTAAACTATGCAAAATAAAACAAAAATAAAGACCATCTTCATGGCAACAAGGCAGAGGTAAAGCCCCAGTAGATGTGAAATGGGTTCACTGGTGGGAACTGCCAGGAACTCTGATAGAGACAGTGCTAAATCTCATCTCACTGATTAAGGAAGCCCTTGTAGATGGAAGTGACCATGAGAAAATGGAGCTGAGTTGGACTTCACTATTAACAACTGATATATCTAACTTCCATGTACTTAGGTATTCCAGATGTTAATACAGAAGAGGTTCCAAGGAAAGAATTTCATCCCACACAGTAAACCATATTAAGAAGAAATGTCCAGTCTGTCAAGTTGTATTCCATGCCAAAATCCACATGGCATAAATTTATTTATTTTTCTAGACCAGGTTAGTTCTGCTAAGTACATATTTTATTTTCAGGGGTGACCCAAAGTGGTATCCGCAGATTAAAATTTGGTTAGGATATCAGGAAAGTATCCTTGCTGATCTTTCCATGTAGTGCCATGGCACCTCAGTTTAATTTCCCATTTAAAGTACTACACTTCAGGAGTGAATCCCCCTGCTTCACTATCCCATTGATGCAGAGTTGTTTTGATACTAGAATACAAATCCAAACACTCTTTGGGGAAATAGGACCAACGTTCTGATCATCCAGACTTTCAGGCAATGCATAATTCTTTCCTACTTCATTCAGGTCGTAAAGCAGTTCATAGGATCATAGGAGTTATAAGCCATGGGAATATTTCTGCCTTGCCTGTCTTTTTAAGGAGAGCCAGACCAGTCATACCAGGGGATGAATTTGTGAATGTAATACAGGAGTACAGCTCCTTTTTTCAAGACAGACTGTGTCACACTGCTTAACTTGAAGAAAGTACTATTTCCAGAGGCATGTTAGTCTTTACATGACAAATCTATCCTCCTTGTCTTATTTATTTGTTAGAGTAGAGTTATATCTCTGTCAGAAGTTGCAAGCAGGGACTGAAACTCTGGCACTTAGCACTTTTATTCAAACAGCTGTCAAATTTCGAAAAAAGAAGCAGATGAGGCTTATAGAAAATCCCGTTTCAGTTTACATTTGCAGAATCAGAAAAAACAGTCCAACAAATGATCTCACTTCAGTAAAGAAATCCAACTCAAAAGAGCAAAAAAAGCTAGATAATATGGGAGACTTAATAAAATCTGGAAAATAAAATTAGAAAAGAGAGAGGGAGGAAGAAAGAGAAAGTTACAAGTGTGATTTGCGCCAAGGTGTCACTATCTTGCTTTTACAGTCTTAATGGCTGTTAGTTCAGCATACAGAATATTCAAGATACATTCTCATTACTATGATCTGTCCTGTATGGCTTTTCATCAGAATCATCAGAACAGAGTGTCTTTCTATCCATATGCAACATTTTCTTTGAAAGGGTTTTTCGAATTTAAACTCTAATATTAATTTGCCCCCATTTTTCTTGGGCATATTCAGTGGAAGTGGGTATGTTAAGATATTTGGATATTGGAGAGATTCATGAAAAATTCCTTTTCTGTGCAATAGAGCTAGCATTAAATGGCTTGAGTCTACCAAGGGCCAGGCTATAGAGTGACTGAAAAAATAAATTAACTTTTAACTCTGGTGCCACTGTGTTGGTCTTTGTTATACTTTCTAGCTGGCTCGGCTGTGTAGCTCTCATCCTGTAGACACTGAACATCTGGACAATGGTTCTTGAAAAGTAGGTAAAAATGTAGACAGCTGATTAGCATAAAATGTGCACAGTAGGATTGTGAGATACCACACCACTGAGAGAGAGAATAGTGTAGAAAGTGAGAGTACCAAAATTATGCTAAAAAAGTTTACTGTGAAACAGCATGATAATACTGCAGAATAATCATAGTTTATTTTCTTATTACTGAATCATATAGTCTAAACTGAAACACAAAGAAAGTGAATATAGGAATTTCCCTGAGGTAGACACCAGTGAGTGGGAGAGACGGAGAGAGAGAAAGGACAAAGCAGCACCTGGCAACATAACTTTCAACCTTTTAACTCAAGAATCGGGGACAAAGTCAAAATAATGAGGAATAAGGACCCAAAAATCAGTGGCAGATTTTAAACGTTCCTATATACTTAAAAAAATTGTTAGACTAACATGTTTTTTTCATTAGCATGCATTTGCTGATGAATATGAAGTCTGAAACTTAAATGTCTGTCATCAATCCACAACCGTTTATGGAAAAAAATTATGAAAAGTAGATAAAATATGAGGGAAAGTCAAGGATATTCAGGCAATGAAACAGAAAACAGACAGTGGTGGATTGCACACTGCTTTAAAAGTTCAGTCGGCAGGCAGTGCAACCAGTACAATACTGCCCCCAACACACAAACATCAAACCTTCAGCTCCAAATGTTCTTCAAATGATTCTGCACTCTGCAGAACCTTCCACTCATGAATGTCCAGAGTTTGCCTCTAGTAGTTAATGATATATGCATGACTCCTTAAACATTTCAGTGTTTACACATGTATCAGCTAGTGGTTAGGCATGAAAAGAGAGGTGGTTTAGGCACTAAGTTCAGTACTTCAATCAATAAACTACACACACACACACACACTTGTGCAGATGAATAACAGAGGAGAAGCCACTTCTCTGGTGTTGACTAAATAAACATCGATTTATCTCTTGACACTTGTTTAATCCTGTGGATCACATTCCAAATGTCTATATTTAATTCCCTTGAATGTCACATTCCTTATTACATTTCCACAGTGATTTAAAATCACGTCAAAGTGACTTTTCTTTAAAGTGAAATGTTATTAAACAGGCATTTGCCAACTGGAATTGCAAGAAGAAATAAAAAAGGTGCAGTAAATTAAAGACTTGTGATTAATTTTTAAGGACAAATGGTAAATATCTTATGAAAGATAAGCACTGGCATATTTTAAAACTATACAGCAATAAGTGTTACTGCTCTTTCCTGTCTTTGATAAGTACTGTGTGGTATAAAATAGTACGCATTGTCCGTACATGTTATGTGCTGTCAGTGTCTCTTACAGCATAATCAGTCATGCATTTAATGTGTAGAGTATTCACTGGTGCCATAACAGGTATAGACAGAGACAAAGTCCATGTGGATAACAATGGAACTCTGTCTGTTTTGTTCTATGCTGATTTTCTCATTAAAACGGCAAAGAGCTAAAACATTGTCATTTCATAAGCAAAGTAAAAAAAATGCTTCCTGCTCATAGTATTACAATCACCTCTAGCAGCTACTTGTAATTGCATGCATATAAACAGTTGGTAGGGTCTCCTCCTTCCAATGTCTTGTTTGCTTCTCACTCTGGAGTTCTGCTGGTTAAACAACACACCACAGAACTCTTCATTCTCTGTTTCACATGCAGTGCATAAAGCCATGCTCTCGAGAAACTGAAGTAGTCTGGCGACTCGGCTGAGAACTTTTTTTTTTTGTTAAACATAACTTCCAGTTGCTCATACTTTGCTTCTCACAGGTGTTTACAGTCCAGTGGAATTGAAGTGTATTGATTTTGTTGCAGGTCACAGCTGGTAAAGGTTAAATTGTTTAAAAAACTGTGTTTTAAAGAGACCACTTGGAATTTTTTGGCATCCTGTTATTTTAGTGATGAAATCTGTATTTTCTGGCGATGAGAAGACAGTTGAGAGGTATTCTGTTCTGATCAGGACACATAAGGAGGCCATGTCAGTGTCATGTTGCACAAGCAGTATATGAGGCCCCCCTTGTGTTTTAAATGCAATCTCACCTGTACCCCCCTCCATTCTAGTGATCAATTTTATTTCTAAGCTAAACACTTTCACGTAAGTTGCTGTACTCCCCAGACAGCACTCATTCCTTTGCTGTCATACTGAGATACTGCTTATATCAAGGTTACACCTTAAAAATTGTCATTTCAGTATAGAAATGAAATAAAACTAGTTACAAACTCAGGATCAATTGAATATGATAGTACAATAATGATGCACTTTTCAAGTGTGAAAACATCATGCTCTTCTGATAAAATACTTTTAAAAAACAGTGGATGGTTGTACTTTTACTAATATTTACAAATAATCAAAACATCACTAATTACAATTATGTGAACTAGTCAAGTCACACATTGTTTAATACTATTCTCCATTTTTAAGAAATGACTTGGAAAATATCAAGTCCTAACACATGAGGTAAGTCTAAAGTGAGCTGCTATTTACATTTATGGCACAATAATTCATAATTTACTACACAACCACAGCCCATAAGGCATAACAACGTACCCAACACTCTAGTCATAGGTGACTCTATAGTCAGGCACACTGATGTTCCACTCACCAGGCTAAACAAGGAGAAAGTTACTGTCAGCTGCCTGTCGGGTGCCAGGATCCGCCACATAATGCATGCACTCAGGTCACTCCACAACAAGTACAAATATGACTCCGTCATTGTCCATGTTGATGTGAATGACCTGAGACGTACCTCCTTGGACTACATGAAAAGGGACATGGAGGAGCTGTCTGATCTTGTAGCCCAGGCAGGTATGACCCTAGCCCTGAGTAGCATCCTGCCATCACCCAGAATGATACCACAGTACAAGAACAAAATGATTGACTTCAACAATTGGCTAAGCTTCTGGTGTCATTCTAAGGGGATCCAGTATCTGTCTGCCTGGGATGACATGATCGACAAGCCACAATGCTTTGCCAGAGATGGCCTGCACCTGTCGCCCCCTGAGATTCCGGATACTGGCTAAGGCTGTAGCCACCCCTATAGTGCCTTTTTTAGGCAAGGTTCAAATGACAAATTCACCACCGTAACAGGTACAATCAAGCAAAATCTGAGGGTAATTCTACCCAATGTTAGAAGCCTAAACCTCAAAATGCACTCACTCAAGGCACTCCTTAAAATGGAGAACATCGACTTCTGTGCAGTGACAGAGACCTGGTTCAAGGCTCCAGAAAGCACCCCTGCATTACCAGGCTATAATTCATACCACACCTTTCGGCCACCCAACCTGGACCAAAACACTAAAGGTGGAGGCGTGTCCATATTCATTAAGGATATCCACACCTCCAGGCTAGTTGCTCAGCATAATGCATCCGAGATTATCCAAGTGCATCTAACCCTGGGCAAGACTGCAATCCAAATTGTAGCTTGCTACAGATCCTCTACCATGCCCCAGGATTCCCACTCCTCATTTCTTAATACACTGGAAAATATTAGGGTACAACCTAACACCCTAATAATGGGCGATTTCAACTACCCTACCATTAACTGGGAAAACTACTCATGTACCAACTCTTGTGCTCAACGTTTTCTGTAATTCATAAATTCCAATGCCATAGATCAACTTATCCACACCCCCACCAGGGGCAGTAGTATCCTAGACCTGGTTATTACCAACATAGGCAACCGGTGCTCCACACCAGAGGTCAATTCCTTGTTGGTCAGATCTGACCATAAGCTAATCACCCTAGACATCCACATCCCTCCCCCACCCCCCCACCCCCATTAGGGAAACCACAGTAAAAAATTTCTCCAAAACCAACTTCATGCTTCTTAAGACAGAAGTGGCAAACTTCACGAACCCATGCTGACGGACAATAGAGGTATGACTGCTGAATCCTACACAAATGCACTTCATAAGCACTTACATGAGTGCATGGATCATGCAATCCCTAACAGAACCAAGATGCTATCCTCCAAAAAAAAGAAGCCAATCTGGTGGTCCCCTGCCATAAACAAACTCTACAACAGAAGAAAGAAACTGTTGCAAAAAAGAGTAAAATCCCATGATTGGAGAAACTCCCTGGTCAGCTTCAGTAAGAAGCTGAGATCCCTCATAAAATCCTCTAAAGCTAGTTATGAAAACAAAATCGCCACTGACTCTAAAGACAACCACAAAGCATTCTATAGCTATGTCAAGAATCTCAATGGCAACACTCAGATCTGCTCTGAGTTACAGCACAATGGCACTAAATATACAGAACCAACGGATATTGCCAACATCCTGGCAGATAGGTTCAGTGCTAACTTTACCCCTCTGTCATCCCCTAAAGGGCCCATCTCTATACATGAAGAATGCAAAGTTCCTGTAATCACGGCTGCACAGGTAAAAAAACACACTATCCAAAGCCAAGAACACAGCATCCATGGGACCTGATGACATTCCAGGCTGTGTTCTACATGAACTACAGAACGAACTGGCACCCCACCTAAGTACCATGTTCAATCATAGCCTCACCTCAGGCTATGTGCCCAATGAATGGCGCACAGCGACAGTTATCCCACTTCACAAAGGGGGAGCCACCACAGACCCTGGAAACTACCTCCCCATTAGCCTAACGAGCCTGGTCTGCAAGGCTATGGAGCGTATCATCATGGAACTTATAAACAATGACATTGGTAATCTCCAAACTCAGAACCCCACCCAGTTTGGGTTTGTAAAAGGCAGTTCATGTCTCCTAAACCTGATAAACTTCTTTGAAGCAGTCACCAAAGCCGTAGATGAGGGTAAGATGGTTCACACAGCCTATCTAAATCTCGCCAAGGCTTTTGACACCATCCCCCACTCTGCAATTATAGATAAACTCACTACACTAGGTATAAATCCCTATGTCACAAGATGGGTTGCCAACTGGCTCACTGACAGAACCCACACTGTGAAAGTAGCAGACTCCAAATCCAGTTTCAGACCAATGACAAGTGGAGTACCACAGGGTTCAGTTCTGGGTCCTCTCCTGTTTGGTATCTACTTTTCTGAAGTACAGGCCAACACAGAAGGTCTTTGGCTAATGAAGTTCGCAGATGACTGCAAACTAGGAGCCATAATAAAAACTCCAAAAGATGTGGACATCCTACAAAAGGGCCTTGCTGAGACAGATGCCTGGTGTCAAAGCCATGGCCTCAAGCTCAATGCCAAAAAGTGCATTGTCATTCCTTTTGGTAAAAACTCAGTACCCATGAACTACCACGTAGGTGGTAGTCTACTTAACACCGAAAGTGTGATAAGAGACCTTGGGACACAGGTGGACAGTAGTCTCTCCTTTGATAATCACATCGCCACAGTAGTCAGGAAATCCTTCTATGTGGCACACCTCATCACAAAAGGTTTCTCATCCAGGAAAAAAGAGGTCATTGCTCCCCTCTACTCGTCACTCATTAGACCCATTATAGAGTACAATGCCCCTTTTGGTATGTACCTCACAAGACATCTACAACAACTGGAAAGGCCACAGAAATACCTCGCAAAGAGGATTACCGGCCTCAAAGAGATGCCCTATGCAGACCATCTCAAAAAACTGCAGCTTTACTCCATTGCATATCGCCTACTCAGAGACGATCTCTGCCTAAGACACAAAGCTATGTCAAACCCACAGCTTTTAGACATGCTCCACTTAAAGAAATCCCAATCCCTACAAGCTACATGCTCTAGGGACCTAAACCTCATCACCACAATAAACAGAACATGCTGGAGGGATAGATTCCTGTCCCAGAGACTTCCCATAATCTGGAACAAACTACCTATCTATATCAAACAAAGCTCCTCATTAGCACTGTTCAAGAAAAATCTTGATGATTGGATGGGAGATAGGAAATTCACCCCGGGGATCACTTCTGTGGCTCTGCTCGACAGTGGCACAGGAAAATAATTTTCTTGGGTGGTGAAAGCCAGGGTACCTTTGGCTAGGCTTATATAGGCCCTAGGGCCAATAGCCTAGTACCTACCTATGAGCAACTATTGTGTATTGTCTGTAGAATTTGAAATTCAAAAGTACATTCTGTGAAGTATTTCTTAAATTTACATTCTGATCCCTTAAATTTCTAAAATTTGAACATGCATAAGCACATTTAGTTTTACCCATGTAAACATTTTGCAAGCATTTCAACTTGCCCATAAGCTAATAAGCTTTTCATTCTTTTAAAGAAAATTTTTTGTATATCTCAGGGTTTTCAAACACATTTGTTGTGTGCGCATATTTGTAAGTGCTACAGCTTAAACATTCTTTTTATAAATATACTACTGTTAAATATTTCTTTTAGCTTCTGACTTCTGTAAATTACACTAGGACACAAACCCAGTAGTTTAGTAACCTGACTTATAAGTAAAAATCTCCAAGTTATTTTATATTCTACTTTGCATCTCTTTACCAGCTGAATGGTTTTGAGCTAATAGAAATATACTTGTATCATATACATTACTTTCTTTTTGATTTGCCATTCACATCCCTTTTGTGATCATATAAAAAAACATTCAGTCATTCAAAATTTTATAGCATCATTTAAGGATTTAACTGTTAAGCTAAAATAATACTCTTCCTGCCTTCTCCAAAAAAGCATAGTCCGTAGCCAAAGCCACATTTCTTTGTTATTCCTATGCTGTAGTTCATGCTTTTCTAAGATATTACCCATGTGCAGCATTCCGGAGCGGCCTTAGGTCAACTGGTACCTTAGGCAAAAGGGATCTACGGCACCCCCCACATCATCCAGTGCTCCCATCCTGGTCTACCTACACCAAATAAATACCAGAAAAGTGCCCCTGATAGAGCGATGCCCTAGGCGGCTGCCTAGTTGGCCTATGCCTAAGGCCGGCTATGGCAGCATTGTTAGTAATGTACAGTGGATGGCAATAAGTTTTATATAAAATGGTACTGATACATATAAAAGTAAAATGTTATAAAACTGAAGTGCAAGTACTACCTATGCAGTTCCAATAATAAAATGTCCCAGGAAGCAAGGTCCAATAATAAAATGTCCCAGGAAGCAAGGTACTGATACATAGTTTTATTTCTGTATAATTTACTTTCTAATGTTCTTTAATAGAAATTCTTGTATAGTACTGCATCCAGGAAATTCAGTCTTTCCATGTAGTTTCACCTGTTCTTAATGACTTCAAATAGTTTTTGAGTTTTGTCAAAAAACACATTGATACTTTTAAAATATAATGCAGTACTGAATTCTCCATATCTAAATAAGCATTGGTCTTCTTTCCATGAGAAGAGAGAGAAAGATGTTGAAACTGTACCATGGCAGTACCCATGACATAAAAATGTTATGTTTGGGTGCAAACCTAGATAAGGTTAATATCAAATATGTAAAACTTGGAACCATACTTGTTTGACAGTTGGCACAGAAGGTTAAGACTGTGAGCTATAGTTCCTAGGGTTTGATTCATTATTTGCCTAGAGAGTGCCCCTGAGCAAGACACGTAACCAGACATTACTCCTGGGTTCTTCCTGAAAATGGACAGTGTGTCCAATGGATCCACCTGGTTAACAAACTGGTATTATTATTATATTGAGTAATGCTTGTTTCTTAGACTTCCCTGCTCCCTGTGTTCACTCAGTTTGGAATAACTGTGGACGTGCTGTCTTAAATATCTAATTTATGGAGTACATAAGTATTCTATAAAGAAGTGGTTTGTAAACATGGATGCATATGCATTTTGCATTATTGTTTTCATATTAGTGGAGAACATTCACACTTTGTAAACTTGACATAAACCCTTAGTATTAAGGAACCGTGACCATCATATAGAGGCTAGGATATGGAAGATGGCAGGCTGCCATGCTGCACTGTCCCTAAAACCACACCCCCAAGCCTGTTTACCTTGCAGATATTCCATACAACTATGTAGATTCTATGAACTAGGTGCATCTCTTTTGGCCACCACATTGCCACTGTGGTCAGAAAGTCCTTCTATGTGGCACATCTTATTACTAAGGGTTTTGCATCCAGGAAGAAAGAGGTCATCTTCCCTCATTAGCCCAGTCATCAAGTACAATGCCCCATTTGGCATGTACCTCACTAGACACCTGCAACAACTGGAGAGGCTGCAAAAGCACCTCACAAAGATGATCCTAGGCCTTAAACAGTTGTCCTATATGGACAGACTAAAAAAACTCCAACTATTCTCTGTCTCATATCACCTACTTAGAGGTGATCTCTGCTTGACTTACAAAGCCATGTCTGACCCAGCTCTGTTAGAAATGCTACATCTAAAGAAATCCCAATCCTTCCACACCACACACTCCAGAGACCTCAACCTCATTACAACAATCAACAGAACATACTGGAGGGACAGGTTCATAACCCAGAGACTACCCATGCTATGGAATAGACTTTACCTACATGTCAAACAGAACACCTCACTGGCCATCTTCAAGAGAAATCTTGATGAGTGAATGGGAAATAGAAAATTCACCCCGGGGATCACTCCAGTGACTCTACTTGACAGAGACACTGGGAACTAATGTCTGGTGGCACGATGCCATTGTAATCCTATGGGCTAGGTTGTAAAAGCTCTAGGGCCATTAGCCTAACATACAGCTATGAACCTGTGGTACATATGCCATTTTTTTCCAAACATTCCAAGGCCACCAAGTCTTATGTCCATTCATGCCCTGCCACTACCCTCCCTCAGACATAACCTCTTTTCTCCAGGAGGATAATACCAGCCAATACTGAAAATTTATGAATACCCATCCAGTCAACTAGGTTATGTTTAAAGGAACATAGTAAGTTACACTGATTAAAATGTCGAAGTTTATTTTAGAGGTTAGGGATGTACTGTGTCCCACCACTCTGTTTTAGTTATCTGTTTATGAAAACATAGTTACCTTCTTCATGTATTGGTGGATATACTGGATTTGTAGAGATACAGGAGGTCCAGGACAACTGGATTTCTAAATGGTATGATAAGCAAGACCGAGATCTACCCTCAAAAATCTAAAGACACTGAATAAATGAGTTTATCTTTCGACCACTCTTGGTAGCTCAGGGACTTTAGTCCTGAAGTTTTTTAGATTAGGAACCTTTGGGGTCTTTCTGATTGATATGTTTATTGAGTTACATTCCAAAGGGATCATTGTATTTGATAACTGGCCTGATCAATTCTGAATTTGATTGAGTGATTACCTTATTAGAACTTTTCTTTGGCAATTAGCTGGGATAAATACAAGAATTTCCTGATAATTATTTTCACATGATGGTCAAAAGAGAGGGAGCTATTAACCCAATTTAATAACCTGCATCCAGACCTTGATGGCAAGTGAGTTGTTCATTCTTAGGAGTGATCACGTCTCAACTTCACAGATGAGATGGGAGCTTGAAGGAGACTAACCTAGTAGAGAATTGCTTGAGATATAGCTGCCAAAACAACTCTGCTGGATGGATATTCATATGGCTTCAGCACCCTGCTGGCTGAGTTATCCAATTATAAATGGTTCAGACTTTAAAATACTGTAGTTTTATCTGTAACAAAGCTATCAGAAAAGTGCAAAACAGAAAAAAAAGGGGGGAGAGGGAATTTAAGATATTTTTATAGAGAAGGTTGCACTGTGACAGAAATGAAATGTGTAAGAATCGTGGATATTGCTTTTCGTTTATTATGGCCCCTTATCATCTTTCTTTGGAAGTAGAATAGATGGTGGTGAAAAGGCTTCTTTTTATCATTGAGACACAATCACCAGAAAATTAGTTTGCTAATCACAACTCAGGGAATCAGGAAAATAATCTGCAGTTAGTACTGCAGATCAAAAACCTTTTTTTTCTGCATCAGTGTACACCCCCAGTATCCACCGAGCTGGGACATACCACCCCTGTGGATACTCAATACTGGGAGGGGAGAAGCCCAATAAAATAATGCACATCAGTCCTGAAGAGCCAATGTTCTTACTCTAACATAAATGAGCTAATGATTTGAAAGAGACCTCCTATCAAGGAAACGCGAGGCAGCTAGTGGAAAGGTGCAAAGGATCCTGTCTTTCTAGGAAAATTGAAGTAGATCTCTAAAAAGTATGTTTTGACTTTAGCAGTAAAGAAAATGTACTATTTTATTTTGGCAAGAGATGAATGTAGCTAAAATACAGCATGCTCTAATATATTGCTTCTTGAGTTACATTGCTTCTTTAGATGAAACCAAACATTTTTGCTCATCAATCCATTTGTTAGACTTTTCTTTTGCTTGTATTTCTTGCTCAGTTTCTTTTTTTTTCTTTCATCTGTTTAGTACAACTGTGATTTCTGTCATTTGCATTGCCCCATGCCTTAAGCAGTGCTGAAAAATTGCTACATTTCTTATGCATTCTCTAGGTCGACGCATCACTTTCTGTTAAAAAGTTATTTTATCCTTGAGGTACAGGTGTGCAGCCAGAGGCCCTTGATATTGGCCTTGGCATCAGAGAGGTAAATGGCAAAAAGGAGTGGCCCCAGGGTGATATAGGAGTATACACCTAATTTTGTCAGTTTGTCTACAATACCTGAGTGGAGTATTGTGTCAGTGCTTTGAGTAGGTCAAGCTAGACGGTATGCACTCTTTTGCCATTATCCATTGCTATGGTGACTTTCAAGAAGAAGTCTGCCAGGTTGTGTAGGCATGATCTGCCCTTGACAAAACTAAACTGGTTTGAATCCACTATTTGAATGTTTCCTATGTCATTGTTTATCATCTCCATGATAATTATTTATAGGGCTTTACTTATAAGACTAATCAGACTTATAGGTCTGTAGTTACCACGGTCCATAGATGTCTCAGCCCTGTGCAGAGGGATGGCAGCTGCAGTCCTCCATTCACTTTGCACAAAGCCTGTGTCTGAAGGCTGTGGCTAAATATAGATTCTAGTGGTCCTGATGGGTTGTGTTTCATGCAGTTAAGGAGGAAACCCAGGATATTACTGTGAATCATTGATGCAAAGTTCTTTGCCTTGAAAAGTGCATTGAGGACATGTTCTCAAGTGATAGTTGGAGAAGTTATGGTATCTTCTGAGGGCTTGTCTGGGGTGGGAGAGGGGGGCAAAATTGAAGCTAAATTTATCGGACAGTAGATTTGCTATATCTTCTGTTTCAGTGCCGATGGCTGTATTTACAATCAAATCAGCACATTGTTGTCTATAGCCTTTAAGGTTGTGGACATGGCTACAAAATGCCTTGTGATTGTCCTTGGCCTGGGAAGATATTTTTACTTCAAATTTGGCTTTGGTAAACTTGATTAGCTCCTTTAGTTGCTTGTTTGGATTGATGAGGGAGTTGTTACCTTGCTGGGTATTACACGTCCTAATTTTGGCCATGATTTTCTTTTTGTTATACAACCTATTGATATTGGGATTCCACTGGTGTGGCTTGTGTTTGAGTTTTTCCTGGGCTTATTCTGGATACAACTGTTTCTGTGTTGCCCTTAACATGACTGCACAGGGATTTTGTGAACAATTTCACATAACCAGTGGTGTTCTTAGGGTTTGAGGTGGGCTTGAAATTTTGCTAGGGTGTCACATAATAGTAGGAAATTTGCCTTATGATAATTCCTAAACGTTCTATGGTTAGCTGGGGTCCAGTGTTTTATTTTAATTTCAAAGGAGACAGCTTTATGGTCCAAACTGACAAGTAAAGACATTACAGTTGGTGTTGTGTGAACAGGGAAAACATATCTATCTATGTGTGTGTGTTTGTGTGTGTGTGTGTATATATATATATATATATATATATATATATATATATATATATATATATATATATATATGTATGTATGTATGTATATCAGAGAGAGAGAGAGGTTTACTTCAAATTAACAAAAGACCGCTTATCTGGAAACAAAATTGCTGAGGCAAAATGTGAGAAACCTGATGTTAACGAATGATTGTATTGCCAAAACATTTCTCAGGGTAAGCATCAAGTCGACCAACATTTCACAAAGAAACACACCGGACTATCTCCAACCCACCCAGATGGTGGGCCAAACCCCCGACACCCCCCCACACTAAATATACCTACTCCAAGTTCACACTACAGTGGAGAAAAGGGGACATTTCCCCATGTTGGCCAACTGGATACTTACCTTGAAAATTGGTTCAGCAATGTGGTCGTTCATTAAAATCAGGTTTTGGACATCTCGTCTGGGCAATTTCTTCTTCGGGTAAGTTGTTTTTCATTAATTTGAAGAAGACCGATATAAAACTCAGAGTAAAAGAGAGGGATAGACGCATCTCCTAGTTTTGTTTAATATAGTCTTAAAATTGACAGCCAGCAAAACGAATCTCATTAGCTAGACCAATGCCTGTGAGTTATCTGCATTATACAGGCCTGTGTATGATTTCCACTTGCCCTGCTTGAATATTCTCAACATGAGTGCTAGTTAGCCAGTCAGTCTTTTTCTTACTTTTATTCAAAAAGTATAAAATGGATGAGCCCACAGGACATAAATATCTCTTTACAGGGGTGACACAAGAGTCATATATAATGCAAGTGCAAACTAATTGAATCAGAGACAGGAATTTGTGGTAAAGCTTGCTGGCAATGTAGAGTCTTAAAATTAAATATTTCCCTTTAAAAGTATGGTTCCAGAATGATTTAATTACTGGAAATTTGCCTTCCATTTTCTTGCCTTGGGATCAAAGCAAGAGAAAGCCAACCAGCCTTTTTCTTAAGCTTAACCACTGATGTGCATCGGCAGAAGAATTTGCCTGCACCTACATAACATAACTGTAGTTTTCTCATATCCGGTACTGTCCGCAGTCTTGCATAGGTAGTTTTCAGTCTTGCTGATATTAGCTGCTATAAAGAAATTTTGAAGTGTTGTGGAAGTTTTCTCCATTACCTTTGTTGCAAAGAGGAAGAAAAACACTGTCAATGAGCATAGCTGACCACATCAGTCTGAATAGTGATCCACTGAAAGTGCAGCATCTTTACAGAAGTGTGAAAATGTAATGTAAGATGACATTTGCATCTCAGTTAAAAAATAAAGATTTCATAACAGCACAAATTCAAGAACAAAAGATTAGTTTGAATCATTGCTGTACTGCACTGCAAAGACAGAGATAACAAGAGTTATAAAAGAAAAATCTTAAGAGCAAGTACATGACATTTCTATAACACTCAGATAAAAAAATACATCTTCCCACTGCAGATAGAAGGGATGAGCAAAAAACATTTTGAATGTGTTTTCCAAGTTCTTTGAAGTAACATTTGTCAATTACAACAACTGTTTTACAGAGGTATCTTTGAATCATCAGGAACTGTGTGGACGAGGTCTGTCAATACCCAAAGGACTACAAACTGACAGAATAAGAAAAGCCTCCAGTTCAGCTATTTTAGTTTGTTGAGGACTGAGGGTTACTATGACTTAGTTACAGGAACTGTATCAGTACAATGCAAATCAGAGTAATTCAGGGAAAAAGTTAAATAAAATTCTGTACCAGAAACTGTGCAAGATGCCTGTGACTCACATTACTGCAATTCTATGTAAATGGGAAAAAAATAATTCCTCACTTTTATGTCTAGTGTAACTCATAAAGAGGACTTGAAATGGATTCTGGGAATATGAAAAAACCAGTAAAGTGAGAATATGTTAGCATGGCAGATTCTATGATGGTCATTTTGTGGCAAAATTAATTAAAATACAAGAAACACTTAAAGGTGATGTCGATGCATTAAAATAGATCATAATAGAAAAAAAAATAAAAAAAAAACATATTTTGTTGTCCCTAACAAGCTGTCAACTCATTTCTGATTGCAACGAACTCATGAGGTAACACGAAGTAGAAGAGACAGTTCTTTATTCCATGCAAGTAAACAAAGTGTAAAGATTATGAGCGCTTTCGCGTTCACAAAAGAACGCTTTTTCAGACATAAAAACTCAGTAACACACTCAACTTAAAATACATGGGATCAATGGAGGTTTTGCTCAGTGATTTAGACGCATATAAATTATTAATAAGTGAGCAGTTGAATAGACAATAGTGTACGCAGTGATTTATATAATCTTTTAATGTGTAATGTCATTGATGGACAGTTACATAAATATTTTTTAATTGAGAATCCTTGTATACCCATGTTTCGAGGGCTACCCAAGGTCCACAAGGATATGATTAACCTGTGCTGATTACTACTATTTCTCTGTGAGATAATTCATCCTTGATGTTCTTCATGTTTCACTGTTGCAATCATCACATTTGGGTTATCCCTGCCAGGGTAGCCCTTGGCTCGCCCGAATACCAGAGGCTTAGTATTTCTGCATCGGTTGCTGTCACTTCAGGACTGATGTCAGGTCATCAGTAGTGTAAAGTAAGGCAGCCGATGCCATTACATCAGTCTTTCTTGCCGCAGAGCCTGAAGCAGAAGCAGTTCTCATGAGTGCCGTTTGGCTGCTACCTGAGTTTTGACTTCCAAATTGAAGTTGAAGTCTTCTAAAGCTAAGTACCCCATTGGGGATCCTTTTTTCTTGCACTAACCGATGTCAGAAAAAGTTAACAATTGTCTCACCTGTGGAAAGCAAATACCACACCAAGACTTTCATTCGTACTGCGTCACTTGCTTAGGCCCAGACCATGACATCCCCCGCTGTCACTGTTGTGCTTTGTTCATCGCCAGAACTATACATCGTTGGGCACTTATTGTAGCTAGATATTTTCGCTTACACTCCTTGAATACCGATATGGCTTCAGTAAGCCATCTGATAGCAGATCTTCTGATAAAACATAAGGATAAAGCAGAGACAGACTGTACAGGTCCAAACCTACCAATAACGCTTTGGTTAAGCTAGTCGTCAGTTCTCCGGTCCTCAGTGAGGCGCTTTCGCAGCCCCTGATGCCCACTTCTATGGATTCGCAGGCCGCTATTGAGACCCTTTCGGAGTCCAGTATGCTGAAAAACTCTTCTTCAGCTAAGGATCCTGCGGTTGTCTCTCCCTTGGATGGGTCCGGAGGCACTGGCTTCCGAGGAAGTACTTCACACTACTAATTCTCGACACAATGTGACGACTACTTTCACATCTATCATTCTTTTGAAAACTACTGAGTTTCTAAGGCCCTGGGTACAAACCAAACCCAAGAAATGACGACCCAATCTCAGGCACCTGCTTCCTTGCCTCAGTCTCAAATGCTTAAAATGGTGGAAGACCTTATCATGCTGATCAGGGGAAGCCAAGCTAGCCCTGCCAAAAGAAAAAGAGATCTGTCCCCAGTAGTTTTGTCTGAACAGGAGTCTGATGACTCTGATGCATCTGAATATGAAGACATGCAACCCCTCTCTGCTTATGAGGATTCTGATGCAGAGGACTCCATTCCTTCAGCCTCTCCCCCGAGGTCTTTTCCTTTGGGAAAACCCTTCATACCTTAAGGGAGCATTTCCAATGGGAATGTCAGGACTACTCACAGTCTAAAAAGAGACTCAGGGAATTCTTAGATCTTCCACAGCACAGACCCCTGGCCATTCCCCTAGTCCTGAATGTTGTGCACAATGTTTTCCTGGAATCCAGTTTTGACTCCTGACACCTTTCTTCCTGTACCCAGAAAACTAGACCAGGTATTAGAGTCCCTGACTTGCACAAATTTCTTTTTAAAAATCCTACTCCTAACCCTGAGGTAATTTCTCAAGGGCCTAAAGGAATTAAAGCAATCTCTGCTAAGAATCCCACCCCCTCAGATAGGGATTCCCGACCACTAGACATATGGGGTAAAAAAGTATACACCTCTGCTACTTTTGCTATCAGAGCACTAAATTGCCAGTTCCATATGCTAAAATTTCAGCAGCATACCCTGGAACTCCTCAAACAAAAAGTGTTTTCCTTTCCTGCTTGTGCAGAATCTAGAGAGTTACAAGAGTTAATGCATTCTGCAAGTCAAGTAACTAAACACACCTTGCACTGTGGTTTTGACACCCTAGAAGCTTCTTGCAGGGCAGCAGTCACCGGTTCTGTCCTTAGTAGGCATGCATGGCTTAAGGAACAGCCCTTGTCAGACCATGTTAAATCTAAATTGTTAGATGCACCCTTGCACAAAGACAACTTATTTGGCACTAAGGCAGAGGAGGTCTTAAAAAAGATAGAAGAAAAAGCTAAATCTATGCAGACAGTTAAGGATTTCTTACAGGTCCAGCCACCCAGGTTCATCAGGCATTGCCCCTTGAAGCATTGGTCCTTTCCCTGCTCTCACCAGATCAGTTCAGCCCACACCCCATGGAAGCAGACCCACCTCAGACAGCAGCCACAGGGAATGCAGAGATCAAAACAGTGCATTTCCTCCACTTCAAAAACAGGGAGTTCTAAGCCACCCCCTCATGGTAAGAACTCACAGTGACTCTCCTCCCCCACCCCTTCCCTCTGCCCACCTTCACTTAACCCTAGGAGGAAAACTATCCTTTCATGCAAGCACCTGGGCCACCATTATTATTGACCACTGGATCCTCAACATAGTGTCCCAGGGATACAAATTTTCTTTCCACACCCTTGCAACTCCAAAAGGGTTCTCAGATCTACCTCCAAAATGGTGGGCAGATGCACAAAAGCAAGTCCTTTCCCTGCTCTCTATGAGGGCAATAGAGGACGTTCCTGCAGAACAGAAAGGCCAAGGTTTCTACTCCAGACTTTTTCTGGTATCCAGAAAAAGGGCACCTGGCGCCCCAATCCTCGATCTATCCATTCTAAGCACCTTCCTGGTGATACCAAAATTCAAAATACACCCCCTCCTGCAACTGCTACCCATGTTGTCTAAGGATGCTTGACTATCCACCTTAGACCTAAAAGAGGCCCACCTCCACATTCCTATCAGGGAATCATGCAGGAAATAGCTACGTTTCATGGCAGGATCTCTGCACTTTCAGTTCCCTGCACTTCCCTTTGGCTTATCTACTGCTCCCAGAGTTTTCACAAAATGCCTGGCTCCTGCCATTACCTTTTGCAGACAAAGGAACATCCAGATTTACCCATACTTAGACAACTGCCTAATGCAGACAGACAGGAAAAGCTGCTCAAGCACCTGGCCTTTGTAAAGTCCTTACTGACTTCCATAGGGTACACAATCAATGAAATGGAATCCAAACAAGTACCCACCCAAAGGATTATATTCCTGGGAGCAAGCCTGGACACAGAATCCCAGATGGCATTCCTTACACCACAGAAGCAAACTTTCCTGACAGCCTACTTCTCTCAACTAGCCACCAGACCCCAGTTATCTGCAAGGAAAATCCTGCAAGCTCTGGGGTTCATGGCATCTTGCATTCTACTCATTCCATATGCCAGACTCCATATGAGGAAACTTCAAGTGGTACCTAAAAATCCTTTGGTGTCAACTCTCTCAAGACCTGGAAACTCTTATACCTGTGATACCTTGCCTCAGAAAAGATTTTCTTTGGTGGGCAGTAGCATGCTTCCACAACAGGGGACTACCTTTCTCACCAACCCCCCGCCACCCAGACCCTCACCACAGATGCATCGGACTATGCTTGGGGTGCACACCTGGATGGCAGGTGCATACAGGGCCAATGGAGCCCACAGCAAATCCATCTACACATCAACCAAAGAGAGATGTTAGCTGTCCAGCACGCCTTGACAGCTTTCAAGCCCCTTCTGTCCCCAGGGGCTTTCCTGATCAAAACAGACAACACCACTGTGATGTGGTATAACAAGCAGGGAGGGGCTCACTCCTACCCTCTATGCAGGCTGGCTATGACCCTTTGGCACATAGCCTCTGCCATGCAACTCCACCTGTTAGCACAATTCCTGCCAGGTTCCCTAAACTCTCTGGCAGACCACTTAAGCAGAAATCTTCTGGACCCACATGAATGGCAGCTAGACAAAAGAACCTTCACCCTAATAACTCAGAAATGGAGCACACCAAAGGTCAACCTCTTTGCCTCCTGCACCAACCATCAGCTCAGCAAGTTCTGCACCAGGGAGCATCACTGCATGGCTTGGAAAGTGGATGCCCTGTCCTTCCCCTGGGCCAATCTGTCAGTCTATGCCTTTCCTCCACTACCTCTCATCCCTAGGGCACTGCTCAAAATAAGGATGGAAAAACCAAGGACAATTCGTATTGCTCCAGACTGGCCTCACCAACACTGGTACCCACTGTTACACAGCTGATCCCCATTACCACCATGGCATCTCACTCAGACCCCAACCCTCCTGACCCAGAGGGAAGGAAAATTCATGCATCCCCAATTGCAGACACTCAATTTGGCAGCTTGGCTTATTCCCTAACCACAAATCAATCTGCCAACCTCGGTAAACAGGTTCTAGATGTTATACATGAGACCAGACACCCCAGCACTGGAAAGTCTTATGCTGACAAATGGAAAAAGTTCTGCACCTGGATTCGGGGTATGGGAGCTGATAAGGCACAGCCTCCCTTCCTCTCATCCTGGATTACTTAGCTGACCTGCTACACAGTGTTCTCTCTTTTTCCTCTATTAAAATTCATGCCTCTGCTCATTTCCCCACTGAGCAGCCCCTTTTCCTCACACCCTCTGATCAAACAATTCCTAAGAGGGACTAGCAACTTGAGGCTACCCAGAAGAGCACCTTCTCCAGCTTGAGACCTTAACTTTGTATTGGAAAAGCTCCCCCTGCTCCCCCTTTGAACCAGCATCTTCAGCAAAGTTAAAATGTCTCTCCTGGAAGACAGCTTTCCTTCTGGCCATCACTTCAGCCAGAAGGGTCTCCGAGCTACAAGTACTCATGGCTTTGGAGCCCTTCTTCATCTTCCATGCTAACAGGATTTCCTTAAGGACTAACCCATCCTTCATGCCCAAAGTGGTGTCCAGTGTGGCTCTCAACCAATCCATTCATTTCCCCACCTTTTTCCCCAACCCACAGAACAAGGGGGAAAGGATCCTGCACTCTCTAGATGTGCACAGACAGCTCAGATTCTATCTAGACAGGACTAAATCTTTCAGAAAGTCTGATCAATTGCTGGTTAGCTTTGCTGCAGGGGCAGAGGGCAAAGCCATTTCCAAACAAACAATTTCCAAATGGATAGCACACTGCATCCATTTATGTTACAAGCAACATGGAAAGCCTCTCCCTAAGGGGGTCAGGACTAACTCTGCCAGAGCAGCCTCCACCTCTGCAGCTTTCCTCAGAGGAGTTTCCACCAGGGACATCCTGGAGGCTGCCACCTGGACATCTGTTCAAACTTTCACCAAACATTACCATCTGCCTATCTTCTCCAAATCCAGGGCAGGGTGTACCTCAGCAGTCTTGCAGGGCATCCTAGCCAGCCCCTAGTCTCCTTGACTGCCTCCTCCCTTTTCCTCAGCTTTGAGAATCAACCCAAATGTGATGAAAGCAACAGTGAAACACAAAGAACATAGTACATTTATGTACACTTACCATAAATGTAGATGTTCGAGTGTGTTCACTGTTGCAGTCCTGGCTTCCCTCCCTTTTTTCTTCATTCTCCTTACAAGGGACATTTTGGCATTTACTTTCTGCTGGTGGGGTTCTTCTACCAGAACCTGGCTCCCACTTGGGGGCTCCTGACAGGGCAAGAAAAACTGATGTAATGGTGTTGGCTGCCTTACTTTATACTACTGACGGCCTGACGTCAGTCCTGAAGCGACAGGAACAGATGCAGAAATACTAAGCTTCTAGTATTCGGGCCGGCTGAGGGCTACCCTGGCAGGGATAACCCAAATGTGATTACTGCAACAGTGAATACACTCCAACATCTACATTTGTGGCAAGTGTACATAACTGCACTTTTTTGTGCTGTTTTTTGTGGTGGTTATTTGTGAAATACAAGGAACATGGCAGAAGGCCCTATAATAGAGATAGACTATAATCCTGGACTGCTGGAGTTGAATAACAAAACTGATGGATTTAAACGTCTCCTTCAAGCTGAAGATAATCCATTTCTTGCATTCAGGAAGAATGAATTAGGGATGAAAACTGATGATGAGATTGTCCTTGACAACAATCTTTCTGTGTTAAGGCTAACGAGAGAGATAGAGTTCAAGATGCAGAAACTGAAAAATATTCAGTGGCAGCATAAACATATGGATGCTTGCCTCTGTTTTAAAGTTGTGCCTAGGGGGCTATGCATTCTCAAAATGCCCACCTATGACTTATTGACTAAATGGCAGAGGCTTAATTTGGAAACAAGCTTTGGCTATATAAAGATGTTGATTGATCATTTTATGCAATTAGAGACAGGGCTTGCTGCCAAAGCTATATGTTTACAAGGGGAGATCAACAAGGCTCTGTCTCTGAATAGATGCAATAAGTTTCTAAATGATTTGAATGTAAATGTTTTCTTATTGAAGAATAAGTTATTGCAATCAAAAAAGAGAAAATAAGAACAAGACTGCCATGATTTTTCAGTGGGTAATGTATTTGCCTGGCCCAAGAAACCTATGAGAACATGGAAAATTAAAAACACCCACACCTCTAACCAATTGATGGCCACTAGGTCTACAAATCCTGATGATTTGACAAATACCAATGACGTCCATTTAGACGCACCCACTTGTTCTGCTGAGAATGATACGAGAAGGAAGGAAAGAGAGCCGTTAAGAGCCAATACTGAAGAATCGTCGTTTTTTCAAACATTACCACTACCCATCAGGGATTTTCACCAACATCAAAGGATCCAGAGCTGAGGTAGGAAGAGACGCAAGTCCTCAGAGGAAATAACCAACTATACGAAGCACTCAAAAAAAGCTTTGCACACAGTGAGTCAGACCTAATTATTAACGTTTCCCACTATGTTTTAAATGATAATGAGAGCGCATTATTGAACATGGGATTATCCTACATTCCTTCTACAGGGACTGATATGGTAGACTTATTGCTTGACATCAAGATGTTTACCAGAAATATTGCAGTGAAACTGCTTTACGGAGATGCTAGTAATGTCAGGGTTTGTGATTTTAAGAAACCTAGTATGTCCATACCTCCTAGTAACCCTGCACTCAATGCTGTTGAAAGATCATATGAAAATGATTTTTTGCAACTATATCAGACCACAAAGACAGTGAGTAACTGCGGCTTCTATAACTTAAGTACAGCTGAATATGAAGCATTAAAGCATTTACAGGCCATCCCTGACATTATCATTCATCAGGCTGACAAAGGAGGAGCAGTAGTTATTTTAGATAAAACTAAGTACATGGGACAAATGGAGGTTTTGCTCAATGATTTAGACACACATAAATTGTTAACTGGTGAGCAATTGAATAGACTGATTAATAGTGTACACAGTGATTTGTACGGTCTTTTAATGTGGTAATGTAATTGATGGACAATTATATAAATATTTTTCAATTGAGAATCCTTGTACACCCATGTTTTGAGGGCTTCCCAAGGTCCACAAGGATATGATTAACCCTCCGTTAAGACCCATCGTCTCAAGCAAGGAATGGTTGATGGAGTCCATGTCGATTTTTGTGGAAAAACAGCTCAGGGTAGTTGTTGATAATATTAACACTGTGGTAAAAGACACTCAACATTTTTTTGAATGCCTTTCACTTTGTTCATTCTGACAGTTGCAATTGTGATGTCATGTTTGTGACCTTAGATGTCAGAACTTTATTTATGGCCATCCCAAATGACATTGGCATAGATTATGTCAGATTGTTTTTGACTAGCAGGGGAGTCCCAAATAGGACTATAATGATATGCACTATGTTATTAGAAATGATTTTGAATAACAATGTTTTTTGCTTTAATGACAGCTATTATCTGCAAATCAAGGGTGTGGAAATGGGTACACCATGTGCCAGTTCTTATGTGAATGTGGTCATGGCACATTGGGAAACCATGCTTATTTTAAAGAATAATGATTTTACACAACACATCCTTTTTTATAAAAGATTTGTAGATGTGTTTTTATTATGGGATGGACCAATGGACAAGTTCAAAAGGTTCTTAAAACATTAATTCAACCACCAAGTTTTTAAAATTTACAGGAAAGTGGTCAAAAGAGAGAACAGAGTTCTTAGATGTTAGAATACGGAAACAAGGTGATACTATAGAGACAGAATTGTATAGAAAGAGTTGTAGAAAAAAATAATATACTACACAGAGGAAGTATGCACCCTCCTCATGTATATAGTAATATCATGAAAGGCCAAGGACTCATGGTCTTTAGATTAACTACCTCAATTGACATATATGTTAGAACTTTGGATAAGTTGGAAAATGAGTTGGTAAACAGAGGGTATAAGATGAATGAAGTCAGTATACTGAAGAAAAAAGAGGTTATTGATAGGAAGACAAAGGGGAAACCATTCTTTAACAGAAGAATGGTCAATGCGACAGATCATAAACCAGAAAATAATACTTTCCATAAAATCAAGATGACCATTCCTTACTTCAGTAAGAATAGAATTATAGAAGATGTTATTAATAGGAACTGTGGGATTTTAACTAGTGACGTGGGCATCATGGACTTTATAGGTGAAAAACTTAGTTTGACCTATGGGAACAACAAATCCCTCAAAAGACTCCTATACTATGAGAAGAGTTGTAACAACAGGATGTAATCTCAATGCAAGGATACTTTTTCTTGTAGGAGTTGCAATCAATGCAGTTATACGGCACATTGTGGCACTTTTTTACATCCAGTCACCAAGAAACAATATGAGTTTCATCATTATGCCAACTGCAGGACACAAGATCTAGTCTATTTAGCAAGTTGTAGTCTATGTTCATCTTTCTATATAGGGAAGACTAACAGAACCTTAAGAGAGAGGGTAAGGGAACACCTCTATGCCATCAATAGAGAGGATAATACTAATGCATTAGCAAACCATGTTCTTGAAAAAGGGTTGTCTCATAAGTTGACATGTTTAGCTATAGAACTTATAAATAAAAGTGTTAGATTGGGTAACTTAAAAAAACACACTAAACGTTTAGAGCAAAATGTATCATCAGACTACAGGCCAGCAAAGCCAGTGGTCTGAATGACAAGGTTTCCCTAAAACCATTTTTGACTCATTGATAGGTCTTTACAGTAGTTTACATCACTAGACATTACAGTACACATTAAACAATGACACACTACACACCCATAGTTTAATTATCTTGTTCTAGATTATATATTCTCTGTTGTCTTTGCCTCATTAGGTGTGTTTTATTCCAACTTCATTATTCTACTATAAATGTTGGTTTTATGGCTTTAAATTTTTGATTTGCTGTTTTTAATTGATGCAGTCAGCTGACATGTCATGACTTTTATTTAAAGTTGAGTGTTTTACTGAGTTTTTATGTCTGAAGAAGCGTTCTTTTATGAACGCAAAAGCACTCACAATCTTTACATGTGTTTTACTTGCTTGGAATAAAAAACTGTGTCTTCTACTTGGTGTTACCTCGTGAGTTCATTACTGATTACTACTATTTCTCAGTGAGGTACTTCATCCTTGTTTTGTCTGCTGTTTTTCGTCATTTCTGATTGCATCACACACATGATCAAACATGAATGATAGCAAAGAAATGCAAACAGCATTCTGAAATGCAAATGTGCACACACAGAGAAAGCATTTCTCCTGGGGGCAAGAACCTGTGTACCCCTGATATAGGGACTGTGCCACCCACACCTTTGCTACTTTTGTATACCAACTACCAGATAAACTGCCTGTTCACTGAAGTATAAAAGCTGTGAAGTTGCATACTGGCAATTGTTTCTATTAGTTGTTAATGTTTCTTTGTCAAACCTAGCTCACAATATTTTGATTGACAAGGAAGTTTTCCTTTAAATTTTTCTGAGGAGTATTTTTAGCAGTGATGCAGTATGGGTGTTGTGTTGGTCAGAATACCTGCTCTTTATGAGTCTGCATTTGCAGAAGTCATACTAAATTTTGGAAAAGTGTCCCACGCCAGTCCAGCTGAGAACTATCCGCAGTAGGTTTGAATAAAAAAATAAAATGAAATGCTTACTGCAAGTAGTCAACTAGGCAGTGAAATTTTGGGCACATAATGGAGGTGATTTGTATATTCTATAATATTCTATATACTAAATAAAATTAACTCACTACTAAGAACACTTAAGCTATAAAGCTATGAAACTCTAATACAACCCCAACTAAACCTCTAAAATACATATAATTAAATGATGCTGAAAAAAATTAAAAATTCCTCCGAATGTAGTTGAGAAGATTAGACTACTCATGAGACTCTCTATTCAGTAAAAACTAAGCAATTAATGTATCCTGATTGAAGTCAATAGGAAACACAACTCTAGCATTAAAGAAATCCAGAGAAGAATGAATAAATGAAATCTGTGGGGTTCTGGCTTTTGTGGTGCATGAAATGTCCTTGACTGTAGGATTCCTAAACTCAGTTGTCGCTCATCATAAAAAGTGTTCCTTAAACCTATAGAAAGCATACTTCATGTTTTATATAACAGACATGCATTTTTATGTAAAACACACACACACACTATTTTATAAATAATTTCTCTGCCAATGTTCAAAACACAATGTTTAGAAATGAAAAAAGTACTTCGGTACATACCTCTCAACTTTTTTGCTCAAGATTTCTGGACAAAGCTCCCAAACCAGGGACACTTCTTAAATATTACTCTAATTTAGTTAAAACTAATAGAACAGGTTTTACATCAACATTCTTTTTCTCACAATAAGAAGTATGAAACATGAATGTTTGGTATTTTTGACTGGCTGTAATCCTTAAAGATTTAACAGAAAATCAAAAATGTTATGATGTAAAATCAGGGACAGGTGATAGGTTTGTTGCAGTAGGCAGTATTTTTATTTATTGTTTTCTTAATGGAAAATGCAGTAATGTGCCAACATGTTGACTAAATAAAATGAGAATAAATAATAACATGAAAATGCTGGTGTATAACACTGTATACACTACCTCCTTTATAACACAAATAGGCTCTTGACGCAAAATCATACAGTCCATGCTGTCATTCTTTGGACAGGTTGTGATCCCACTGGTAGGACTTGATGTCTACTATCACTCTATATCTAACAGTAAGTATGCATTTTTTATGCAACTATCTGGCAGCATAGTTGTCAAGTCTAGCCATTGCCACCCTCCACCATCCCAGTCTGTTCCAGTAAGAGTACTACGCCTTATGCAAGTTTCCGTATGTGGCAAGTTTGGAGAGAGAAAATCTTAGTGCATGACACTGTGCTTCATTTCCTCCTAAGTCACATATAAAGTGATGCGTAGGGCATGATGGAATATATTCCTGATGCGTAGGGCATGATGGAATATACTCATGATGCGTAGGGCGTGATGGAATATATTCATGATGCGTAGGGCATGATGGAATATATTCGTGATGCATAGAGCATGATGGAATATATTTGTGATGCGTAGGGTGTGATGGAATATATTCGTGATGCGTAGGGCGTGATGGAATATACTCGTGATGCGTAGGGCGTGATGGAATATACTCGTGATGCGTAGGGCGTGATGGAATTTATTCGTGATGCGTAGGGCATGATGGAATATAGTCGTGATGCGTAGGGCATGATGGAATATATTTGTGATGCGTAGGGCATGATGGAATATATTTGTGATGCGTAGGGCATGATGGAATATATTCTTCACACTATCCTGCTTACCTTTTCAATTATCCAAGATGTGTTTTAACTTTTTATGTGATACAAGTCAGCAGGAAGTCTCGTGCATCTTAAATGTTGCTGTCCTGTGAAAGGACTTTCCTGCCATAAGTAAACAACAACATGCACGCACATGCCATTTTCCTTCAATTGTAAATAAGATGGGTCCGAATGGTGTTCAGGCTTTCCTTCCATATTCATCATCAGCATAGGCTTTACTTGTCCCCAAATCAGGTTACTGATTTAGGAAAGGTAGCATTTATTGCATATTTGTTTGCCATTAGACCAGATATGTAGCAACATGCTTTCATCTTAGCGTGTTACATTTATAAACTGACAAAAGTCAGGATGTTGGCATGCTTTTCAGTACTTGCTGCATTTGCATTCAAATGATTTAAAAACTAAATGAAAGCATATTGTAACCACTGTATTATTCCGCAATAGAGAATCTACACAGTCACTCATATTTTGTTCATAGATATCCTTATGTATTTCTGAATTTGGAAATAAAGTTGTAAAATACTTTTCTTTTCATGTTATCAAACATAAATAAAATGAAATAGGGTATATTATGAGTGTAAATCATTGCAACTGCATGCACACATGCACACCCAAACACTAAAGTTCATTTTTCATGTTTATAAACAGATGTGAATATTTGTTTATAAAAGTGAATGGAGGCATGACATTTGTTAATCATTAAACTATACAAAAAGAATGCTGCTGTTTATACATACACCCTGTTTTTTGTTGCTTGGTTTGTTTCCATTTTTATAAATGTTCTAAACCTGAAATGAGTTTCTGGTTTTAAATTGGAAATGACATTAAAAGGAGGAAAGAGTTCTTTCTTCCATACTGTATGTGGCACAGTTTTTACCCTGTTCCATGTAAAAAGAAAAAAAGTCAATAGTCATTTGTGAAATTGCTCTCTTATTTTAGCCAGATGTTTCAGATGTAAAGCATATTCAGAATTAGCTCTGTTTCGAAATGACTGTATGTGGAGAATATATATATATATATATATATATATATATATATATATATATATATATATATATAAAACACATGCACACACACACACACACACCTGTATATTAAGAACATAATTTGACCTTTTCATTCTGAATGCCAGCTCCTAAAGTGAGCCACATTATGAGATGCTCTGATTTTTTTTTTTTACTTTGTCATGCATTTGTTAATTTTATACATACACTGCCAGGTATTTATCATAGAAAGTACCAGACATCTGTGTTTTTTTTCAAAGTTGTTTACCTTTTTACCTGCTGCTTTCCAGTTAATAATAACCTATTCATTATTTTGTTTCATCTATCCCTTCATTCTAGGAACAACAGAGCACACTATGCTTGTATTTTTGGATGAATGTCTTCATCATTGCCTGTCCATTTGAGAGCTGGCAGTATTTGGCACTGTTAAAGTACAGTATTTAGTGGTACCAATCAAAGTGTTTGCTAATGGTATCTCTAGGAGATGGTGGTAGTTTTAATTTGAGATCCATTAGCAGTTGTTAGATCTCAAGATGAACAACAGTTAATGCATGCAGCAACAGCTATTTAAAATGTTCTTGAAATGCAGTTCCAATACTCAGATGATAATAAGCATGCTTATAAACTGGCATTACCTTTCATCTCTAGAGCTGTTTGGTTTGGCCTCCCCCTTGATGTACCTCACCCCTCTCATATGGCATATATTTATTTATGAAATGTTGGTGTTACCATGACTATATAAAGTAGATGATAATACTATAGCATATGAATATAAATATATGTGCGTGACTTAGGAATGTATGTTTTCTCAGAGAGAAATATCTAATGCATTGGAATATGAAAATTTTTGGAGTTTGCAGACCTGACTGGTTTCATAAGCTCTTCAAATGTTGTATATATATATATATATACACACACACACACACCACATTTAGAAATTGCATGTAACAGGTATTGTTACTCAGATGATATGCATATGATCAGCAACTTTGATAGCAAGAAGACTATACCAAACGTGCTTTTTTCACTGATTAAACTAGTAGCTTGAATACGCTGTGGGTGAGGGCATGGCGAAAGTGGGTATATTCATCATGCCTATGTTAATCAGTCATATACATTGAACTTCCACTCTGAGACAGTTTATGTCAAGACATTATGCCCTGGATGTCATAGGAGTTACACTTATGTCCTGCAGTCTCACCAGAGACAATATTGTGACTCTTCAGCAACTTCCAAGGGTGGGATTATTTATTACGTATATGCTTTGATTATAGTTTTATATTTTTTATCTTTAAAGGTTTAGTTTGTTTTCATCAGCATGTGTTTTGTTTTACCACCTTTGCAGAAGGAAAGTTAATGCATTGATAAGGAAAGGTTTGTGTTTGTTGCTTCAGCTCAGAGGGTTGCAACTGTGCAGCCCCCCTTTATCAAGTCTCGGAAGTTGTAACTGAAGAATAAGACGACTTAGTAGCCATTGTTGTTAGCCTGTGCTGATTGTTGCACCATTGAAGTATAGTAAAACAGGTCTGTTCTTTTCATGCTGCTCCCTCTTTCCACCACCACAGCGAAAACCAACAGCGAGTAACTTTGATGCTGTTCAGAATCGAAGAAATAAAGAAAGACAAATCCATTTCATACTGTTTGAGAGGATTGCTCATGGGCCACAAAAGTTAGGATTTGTAGTATCAGCCAGAACTTACACGGGCCAGTATGACACCCGGCCAGAGGACTGTTTATCTTGTATTGGCACTAAACTAGTTCATGGAAAGAATGGTTCCACTATGGAATGGATTGTCAGCAGACATTAGAGCACTGCAAACTTCAAGAATGGAGAGGAAAGTAGCCAGCCCCTGGCATAGAGAGAGAAAGTGCAGAATATGATTCCGGTATTCAGACTTCAGATATTGCTTGGACACCTGTAGGAGCTGGCAGGGGGAGGAATGATAAACTGGAGAGGGTAGACTATGTCCTGCAGCACTGGAGACCAGCTTTGGGTGATTAGTGCAATTCCAGGATAGGCATGTAGGTTGGACTTGGGTTGTGGCACTACCATGGAGTGTGGGTGAGGACAGTCCTTGACCTCACCATATAGCATGCACTGGCCTATAAGAAGTACTAATGGATAGGTCCTCTACCTACATACTAGTTAGGACTAGACCCATCTGCATTCTGATGACCCCCCCCCCCTGCTTAGCCACTCCAGTCCTCAGTCACTGGAGCATGTTATGGCCTTCAAACATCAAGGGGTATTGCCAGGACCCCTTCAGTAAGAAAAGGAGCCACAATGTATTCTACAGTGGCGGTGAGCCCAAAAAGCTGGATATACCTAGGGACCATGGGAATGAGTCAGAAGTGGCTGTCCTTACCATACAAAACAAGTTTAGCCAGCAGTAGTACAATAGAGATGATGGTATGGAGGGGTTAACTGGTTGGAAAAAAAAAACAAAGAAAAGAAAAAGTGCATTGGCCAGGTTCTTTGGGTATAGAAAATACTGTATGCAGTGATGGAACATACAAAATGGGGTTTTGTAATGGCACTATCTGAAAATTCCCTGCATGTGTGTATTTATTTATGTATGGTGTATATATTTGTGCACTGGACTGCACATTTCAGAAATCAGTTCACATTCTAGTGATATGAGAAACTGATCTTTTTAGGATGAGGTGAGAAGGAATATTCCTTGGGAAGATGATCATATTCCGTCAGACATTAAATACTTGGATGCACACTATACTACGGGCTACAGGTAAAATAAAGAAAAGCTGCAGTTAATGTTAAAAAGGCAAGAATACTGAAATAGGTACTTTTTGAGCTGTTTTCTGCATATTTTCCATTTGAGCATTTGAGTGTTTTATTTCTACCATTAGAAACCATTCATATAAATGTGTAAGAAGCAAAACGGTTGACAGTCAGAACTCATCTGACAGTGGTTGCCATGCACAGAAATGCAGTTCAACTGTTCCTGTATTGTTCACAGATAGAATTAGGCTGCCTCACCTTGGTAACTGGTTGCAACTTTATTTATATTTTTGCTTCTTAACTAGAAAGTTCTACATGAATGGAACCCATTTACATTGGAAGTTCACAGAGAAAGCTCTCCATAGACTATATAAACACAAAAAGGTTCATAGATATATATTAGACTAATGATCATTGGAGACTTTTAAAGCCTAGCCATGTAACCCAAATGTATATTACGGGCCATTTTGCCTTAGAGGTTGTTTTAAGGGGCTGTATGTTAGGGCATGATTTAACTGCTGCTTCTATCCATTAGAGACGTAAGTGTCAGACAAGGAGAGAATTTCTCACTTCCCCATCTACTGGTCCAGGTTACACTTGAATAGGGTTAGGGAAGGGTTCTGCTGTATGTAGATTGGGAGCCTATTTCAGAGAATGGGAATTCTCTGAGGTACATACCTGTTCCTTCAACACGTTCTTTTTAAATCACAAGCAAAGTTTAAATCCTTGAGTTTAGTAGTTCTAATTCTGTTAGTCTTGCAGATATTCAAAAGGTCCATCAGGGAGGGATCCAAGAATGCCTTAAATGCCAGGCATTAATCACCTCTCAGCAGTCTGTAGGAAACGGACTGTAGTGATAGAGCTTTGAGGTGATTTGCATTCTTTTTGTGAGGACCTTCCAGTTGTTTCATGTGCCTGGTCAGGTACATTACCAAAAGGAAGGTTATACCCAATGACAGGTCTGATGAGGGCTGAATATAGTGGCATGATGACTTCTTTTGGCAAAAGAAGTTAAAGAGCACTGCACTGAAATATTAAAATTTTTGGTGTTTGCAATTCTTCCAAAAAGAATGTGGATCTAGATGCCATGTCCTTACTTTTAAGGTGAGTGACTACTACTTTGACACATGTTGGTCAAAAACAAGGTAACTATCTATCTATAAATCCCTAAATCCTTGACTACTGTGTCTACTTTTAGGGTTGTTTTATTGATGAGGTAGTTTCCTGGGGTGCACAACTTTCCACAAGGTACTATTATGCATTTTTTGGCATGGAGTTTTAAGCCATGGCTTTGACATCAGTCATTCATCTGTGTTAGACCTTCCTGTAAAATGTTAGTATCTTGGGGGGGGGGGGGTGGTTGTGTTTGCTCCCAGAATGTAATCATCTGCAAACATGCTAAGCCAGAGGCCTTTAACATTGGCCTTAACTGTTGGGAAATAGATGCCAAAAAGGAGTGGACCCAGCTCAAAGCCCTGGTTGACTCCACTGATAACCAGCCTCTTTATGGAGGTGGTCTCTCCAGTCCTAACCTCCTGGGGTCCTGTCTGTGAGCTAGCTGGCTATCCAGTGGGTTACACTGGGGTTTATGCCTTAGTACTTGTGTTATTTACAATGCCTGAGTGAGGTATTGTATGAAATGCTTTAGCTTGGGCAAGATGGGCAGTATACACCATTTTGCCCTCATTCATTGCCTTGGTGACCTTTTAAAAGAAGCCCACCAGGTTCAGTAGGTGTGACCTGGCTCTGATGAAACCAAATTGGATTGCTTCCAGTATCTGAAGGTTTTCTATGTCATGGTTAATCCTTTCCATGGCAATTTTCTTCATGGCTTTGCATTTAAGACTAGTCAGACTTATGACTCTGTAGTTCCTGGGATCCAGTGATAGCCTGCTGTCCTGCTGAGGGGCAACAATTGCAGTCCTCTATTTGTGTGGCATAAAACCTGTGCAGAAGCTATGGTTGAATAGTGACTCCAGTGACCTGATAGGTCATTGTCCAGGCTAATTAGAAGGCATCTTGGGATGTTATCCAGGCCCATTGAAGCTGTATTGTTGGCCTTAGAGAGCATCTTTAGGACCTGTTCCTTACTGATAGTTGGAGGGGGTTATGTTAGATGGTTTTCCTAAGGGATGCTTGGTGGTGAGAGGGAGGTAAACTTGGAGCTGAATATGTCAGCCAGAAGATTTGCTGTATGTCCTGGTTCCATGAATGTGGCTTCATTTACTAGCAGTTTGGCATACTGTTGTGTGCTGTGTTTGAGGATTTGGACAAAGCGGAATAAGGCCTTATGGTTGTTCTTGGACTGGGTTGATATCCTTAACTCAAAAAGTTGCCTTGTTGTACTTAATTAGTCCTCTTAGTTGTCTGAGGACGTTTTTATCATTTTTGGTGTTACACTTCCTAATTTTTAGCTATGATAAAATAATAAAATAATAACTATGTTACAATAAGATAAACATTTGTATTCATATTCATGGAGGGACTCCATATTACATGACTGATCTCTTAATAACAGCAGGTTATGCTGAGCAGCTCACATAGCTGAGCTAAACAGTTTTGGGAGCAGCTCACATAGCTGAGCTAAACAGTTTTGGGAGCATTACCTGTGCAAAAAAACTGTAATATGAATTAGCAGTCTCCTTATATGTAAAGCTAGCACAGACCAGGACCAGAGGCCCTTCCAATAAGAGCATGCATGGATATGTAATGTACAGTAAATCCACTAGACCACTGCAGTATCCTAAACTGGGGAGAACCAGGGTATGACCAGATCATAGGAAGGGCTGTAACACTAACCAGGAAGATAGAGGCTAGACAGTACAATGAAACTCTGAAAATGAAAGCCAACAAATGAAACAGAAATATCTGCTAGCAGTGTGTTGTAAAAGAAAGCAGTAGTATAAAAATTAGTGTGTTACAAATCAGCTTTGTGCTCTTAAGTACTGACTTTGACATTATGGCATAGTGGTGAATCCTAAAAGTGGGTGATATATGAGCAATGTAATATACTCAATACTGAGCCAGAAGAATAAGCAAGAGAATGAACTGTAATGTTTTATACTATCATAAGAATTTTGTGTATAGCAAATATCTTGCACAAATTCTGATGCTTAAATGCTTGTATGTTTTGTTTTCTGTGTACACTGTTGGTTGTTAATCGCATAGTGAGCCTGAAAACAATCCAGAGGGAACAGTGCTCTCTCTCAGTCCACAGTATCTGTCTGTCTGTCTATCTATCTATCTTTGTGTGTTCTTGCAGCACACTAAGGACATTATACAAGACAACTTGACTTTAAAAATAAGTAAAATGTATCCATGTTATGAAATGGCCATCCCAGTATATACCATTGTGCCAAGAAATTGCTAGATAATGTTTTACTATGGAGTGTAGTCCATTATCAGTATGAACAGCAGTAGACTCAGTGCTGAACCTGGATGCAAACCCACTCCCACTAGGAACTCCCCTGTGGGACTGAACACTGTTTGTACCTGAGTCATTGGGTCCTTGTACATAGCACAATTCTACCAATGTTTTTGGGACTTTGAACCGCCACAGGACTGCCCAAATCAGCTTTCTTGCAACCTTGTCATATGCTTTCTCAAAGTCTAGGAAAGCCCAATTGGACTATTTCCTCATCTATAGTTTCTTCTCAACTATTTGTCTCACTGCAAACATCGGGTCAATTGTGCTGCATCCCGATCTGAATCTGAACTGCTCATTTTTTATCTTATTTCTACTACTCTACGTATCTGTTTATCATTCACCCTTTCCAGAACTTTCATGCAGTGTCATAAGGGTTTCATACATCTGTACTACCTACAGTTGTGAATGCCATATCTCACAACATCTTAGAGCAAGAAATCTGGACAAAGCCATAAATAATGGGATGACAAAGACCCAAAAACGGGCAATTTTTAAATATTGCTCTTAATATAACTTAGAAAGTAGATAGAATAACATGTTTTGCATTAGCATGAATTTTCTGAAGGGTATGGAGTCTGAAACTCAAATGTTTGTTGTCATTTTCTGACTTAAGTCTTCAATGATTTGCTAGAAAATCACAATTTTATGAAAAATGAACCAAAGATATGAGGAAAAAATCTGGACATTCTGCAAAAATCTGTATAGTTGAGAGGTATGACGAATTACCCCTTTGGTCTTAAACACTGGCATTAGTTTGTTTACTCTGCAGTCATCTGGGATATGAATTTTCATCATACTGCTTTGAGCATTCCCAGTTTTCCCCTATTGTACCCAACATCTTTATCATATTTGATGTAAACCCATCTGTGCCTACTGCTTCCCCTGGCTTAATTTTCCTTAGTGATTGTATTACTTCTGTGGTGGACTCCTCTTCATCATCATCTTTCATTGTCGGCTGTATAGCTTCTGTGGAATTTTCTTTATTCATAAGCTACTGGAATTACACCTTCCATCTGCCTTTGATTTCCTGTGAGTGGTGAGCAGGATGTTGCTGGTATCCCTTATAAACCGTGACTGACTATCTTCTTTATCTTTCTGTCTTTGCCTTCCAACCTAATAGAGTCTCTTTATGCCATCTGATGAGTCACTTTCTAGAAGCTGGTAGAGGGCTCTGATGCCTTGTAGCTTGCTATTGTAACTCCTCTAACTACATTGTTAGCCAGCTAGTATTCTTTCCTAGTCTGATCGGTCTTTTCTCTCTCCCACTTTTTCCTTCCAGTCCTGCTCTTTTTTGATAACTTCCTGGGCATTTGCATTCCACCACTAGCTTTCCTGATGTACCTTATTTCATATATAAAATATACCAGGCTTGATCAGATATCTGTTTTGTAGTCCTTACACATGCTGTTTTGAGCTGCTTCCATTCTTCTTCAACACCACCTATTTCCTCCTCTTTCTGAGGTGCTAGAGCCCTGAGTAATTTCTTGAACTCCTGTACTTTCTCTCCAGTCAACTTCTAGGTCTTCATCCTAGTTTCTGTTGATCTTAGTGCCTTCTGTAACCATTGATTGCAGCTGGTTGTGGTAACCAGTGGTTTATGCTGTGGGCTGACTGTTTTACTGGGGATGACTTTGCAACCACCGATTCTTCCCCAGTGCCCTTTACTTACTAGGAAGAAGTCTACCTGAGTTGCTTTTGACTCTCTCTCTGTCTTGCTGTGCCAAGTGTTGGCCACCATCAAGCCATTTGTCAAACAGAAGTCTAGAAGGGTCTGTCCTCCTTTTTCCAAGTTGCTCAACTCATGTGGACACAGACAGTTCTCATATCATGTTCTATCCATCCAGATATATACATTTGGGTCACCCATTATCAACGGCAATTCATACTGTCCTGATTTATCTAATAGGTCCTGCAGTTCCTGTCTGAATGCACTGTTTTCCTCACTATCACAACCATGTTGTGAGGCATAGGTGGAGATTATGAATAGTGCCCTAGCCTTACACTGGAGTCTGATTGCCATGAGTTTGTTACTAATTCTGATGACATACCTCACTGTTTACTAAAGCTTCTCCCTCACCACAGTACCCACACCATTTCTAGCCTGTCCTTCTCCTGAGTAGTATATTTTGGATACCTGTCATCTTGCCTCCTGAACACATAGGATGTTCAGCCTACTCCTTGCCATTATGTCATCCACTTCTAAGCAGCTTCTTGTCAGTGCACCCAGACTGAATGGAGCAATTCTTAATTCATGTTTGGCAGGTTGATTGGTTTTATGTCCAGCTTTTGCTTAACAGAGCTACCCAGGTGACCCAAACTGGGCAAGAGACCTATCCATCCTGATGTATTTCTATGTATTAAAGCATCTAAATGAAATACTCCACCTGCTTGTTATCTATGTTAGAGAGAGATGAGTGACATGGTGTCAGAAGTGGCATGTCTAAAAGGGACATGGTGCCAGAAGCGGCACGTCTAAAGGACTTGAAGTCAGGATGGAATCCAAATTCTTCAGTTTGAGTTCAAGGGGCACCCAGTTGGAACTGGAGGAAGTGGAGGAATATAAACAAGTGAATCATCCCTACAATGTGCATACTTCAAAAAAACAGGCCAGAAACGAATTTCAGATATTAAAACTTGCTCACCACTGTTTCTTACTCTCAAAATATGAAACGAGGCATACAGAGTGTTATAATGATATTCGCATAAACCGATATGTCTGATATTGAAAATGTTTGAAATAAAGTCTGAATTGTTTAAAATGAATAAAATTAGAGAAATGACATTTTTAATATGTGCCTAGCAAATACATATTTTTCATATTAATCAAAGATATCTCAGTTATCAGAAATGTATAAAGTGTTTGCATGTTTACAGTAAAGTTATTTCACAGAATACAGCCATTACAGATTTTGCAAAGTACAGTATTTCAAAGAGTCTTTTGTGCATTTGAATGTTACTACTAGCTTACAGAACAGTTTGTACATAATTACAAGGGCCATATTTTTCAGTGTGTTTGTACATACTTTGTGGGGATGGCAGATGGATTTTGAAAACCCATTGCACTTGTGTTTGACAGTAATATTGCAGAGAACTGGAGAGTGTTTGAGCAAGAGTACAACATTTTCATACAGGCTGCATTTTCTGATAAAGATGACCATACAAAGGCATTTATTCTGCTTAATTTAGCTGTGTCAGAAGCCATAGAATGGGAACGTTCACAAATGAATGTTCCCATAGAATGGGAACGTTCATTTGTGAATGCACCTGCTATCTGTACAGGAGTGGGGGACCATCATATTGTTGTACAGGCTGAGTCAAGAGAGGATCCCAAGTGCTCAAAATGTAAATTTAAAGAAACATGTAACCCCCCCCAGGCAAATATTACAATGGAAAGGCACTTATTTTATACAAGGGATCAAAAGCCTGGTGAAACGTTTGCAGCATATATAATTGACTTGAGAAACATGGCTAAAATGTGCAGATTTGGTGATTTAAGAGATGAGTTGATGAAGGACAGACTTGTGTGTGGTATAAAAGATGATGCTGTGAGAAAGATTTTGCTTCATGACAGTGATTTAACTTTTAATAAATCCATTGAGATTTGTCAGATATATGAGCTGACAGAAAAGCACACAAATATGCTTACAAATGAGAAGAGCTCTAGAAGGCACAGTGAGAAATCTCATGTTGATAGTATGCAACTTGTAGTTAAAAGAAACAGGCCCAAGCACATGGCAGCAACTGTAGCCCCTGTAGCACTAACTGGTAAACCCTGGAACTTTCCAACAAATTCCAGAGTTCGCACAGTCTCAGTGAAGCATAAGAATAAGTCAGCAAACTCAAAGCATGAGCCCCCACCCAGTTTCATTGCCAACTGTCATAATTGTGGTGGAAATCATAAATCTAAAAGGAAAAAAATGTTTAGCTTTTGGTTAGTAATACCACAAATGTAATAAATGGAATAATTTCAAAAGGTTTTGTAAATCAAATGCCCACATTCTTTTATTAAGAGGGAACATTTTAAGAAATGAGTTGATCAATTAGAGAGATGCAACCCTACTCTCTATGTTGATGGTGTGTCAGTGCTTCATAAAACAGTCAATGCAGTAGCTTTAAGGGCAAACAATGAAGTATTTTACTGTCCGGATAAATGGCAAACCCACAGAGCTCAAAGTTAACACAGGTTCCAAGTGTAATGTTATGTCAGCAGAAATATTTACTAGAGTGTGTCATGGTGAAAGGCTTGATCTGGCAAGGAGTGCAAAGCTTGTTGCTTATGGAGGTGAGGAAATTCAAACCGAAGACTCAGTAGTGCTTTCATGTACTCTGCTGGGAGAAGCTATGGCTTATTTTACGTATTGGTCCCTATTGATATAAGGGGAGGGCCTTGGGAGGCAAAGTTAGAATATAGAGAATTGTACTGGCAAATTATTTTAGAAGCTAATAATTGGCCGGGTTTGAATGACATGGTCTGCCTAGCCCCTGTTTTAAAATTGAGACCAGCTAAGTTGTAAGGAACTTTGATTTAAATTAGTTGGGATATAGAAAGAAATTTTTTTAAATAGATGTACTTTTTATTGGTGTATGCTTTTCTACATATTTATAATATTCCTGGTGTTCTTATATTTCATGCACAAGTAGTGGATTCTATGGTTGTTAACCTTGAGCATTCATTGCTACCACTATATGGGAACAGTTACCTATGATGGGTGATGAAGTCTGCTTGTTTATGGACGAAAATGCACTATATTTTAAAGCGTTCATGGTTTGATAATATTTTTGTTTTGTGGCCTTTTATTATTTAGTTTGGGGGCTTAATAAACTTTGTACAGTACGCGGGATATTGCCGTTCCAAGTGCTCTTTTATTGGGTTTCTATGGCTAGAGGTACGAGATGGCAGGTCATGGGCACTACTAACTGCCATATTACCTCACCCTCTAGTCCTCCCTTAGGGGTTCATTCTCTGTACAGTAACCCTTTGTTCCAGTATACAGACTCCCCTTTTCCTTGTGCATTAGGTGCCTCCTTAGCTACCTCCCTCAAGCCTCATATGGTGGAATCCAAAAGCTGAGCCTGTCTCAACTCAGTCTTTCTAACCTCTCTCAGCTCCCCTTCTACAGGAAGCATAGTATCTTCTGATAGCAGAGCCTCACTGTCAGCCTGGATACTACCACTCATCCCTGTTCTTGCAATCACCATGTCCACTGGAACACCAGTACCTACCAGCAGTTGTGGTTCACCTTCAGGCTCACTGCTACAAGCTCCCTCTCTGAAGTAACCATACCACCAGCCCCGGCTTCAGACATAGGATCTGTCTGGGTCTCCCCCCAGGCTAGCAGACCTAAATGCCTGTCTCCAAGCTTGACTGGATGTAACTGCATGCATACAAGGTACTACATTATCAAAATCATTCCCTGTTAAGACATCTGCAGGGATATCCTCAAACACACCTACCTGTTTGTTCCCTTTTCCACCCTCCCAGTCAAGATGAACCCTGGCCAGTGGTATTTGGAATGGGGTCCCATCCAATTCTCTGACTGCTGAGGACTGCCCAAGCAAGTACAGCTCCTCCTTAGCCACTACAAGCCTCACAATGGTTATATCAGAAGCTGCGTCTCTCTTACCAGTGGCCTGTCTTCCACCCACTAAGATAGGATACAAAATTTGGTGATAGTTTGGCACCTCTTTTGTTTCTAGACAGCTTACCACTGGTATTCTGGCATTCATGCTGGCTCTCTCACCTTTTGTTTCTCGCCTTGCTTCAATGGACATTTGTATGCTACATGGCCCCTCTGATCACATTTGAAACATCTAATCCCTGATCCTGACCATGTGCTTGAATTAGTGGCTTCCCCTGTTACTGGTGAACTCTGGAGTGGTTTAGGCTGCCCGCCCATGGTTTCCCTTATGTCCATGTGCAGCACTGGTTATCCCTTTCTTATGCAGTGGTGCCCTGCTTGCCAAGTAGAGATCCCCTTTTCCTTCCAAAGTCATTTGCAGAGTTGCAATCTCACTCTGCCATCCAGATCCTCATGTCCTCAGGAAAAGTACTGAGAGCTTGTACCGTTACCAAAAGGTCTGCCAGTCCTTCAAAAGTGGTGACCTGGCACCTACTCTCCCACCTCTGAAATTAAGTATTTAAATTAGCAATGTAGTCACTAATGTAACCACATGCACTTTCATCTGCCTTGCATCTATGTTCATGAATTTTTTTTCTATACATTTCAGAGGTTAATTTGAAACAATCAAGTAAATATCGTTTTACACTATTGTAATTCAAACAATCAGTATCAGATAGTTTAGCAATTGCATTAACAGCTCTACCATGGAGTAAGGGGGCAGGAACCATACCCAGAGCCCTTAGTTAATGTTATACTGTTTACATACTCTCTCAAATATATAAATAAAACTATCAAAGTCATCTCACTCCCTGTACTGAGGAAAAGGTTTACTAACCTTTATGGCTTCTGGGTAGTCATTCCCTTCACAATTCCCTTCTTGACCCTGTTGAAGGGTTAGAAGCTACTTTTCATGCTGTCTCTGATTTTCTTCAGCTTCCATCTCCAAATGTGTGGTCTCCAGTTTATGCTAACGCTGCTTCTCCTCTCCCTCTCCTCAGCCTACAAATGTCACAGTTCATGCTGACACTGTTTCTGCCTTTCTTCAGCCTCCAGTTCTTCTTCTTCTTTTGGCTGCTCCCTTTAGGGGTCGCCACAGTAGATCATCTGTTTCCATTTCTTCCTGTCCTCTGCATCTTGCTCTGTCACACCAACCACCATGCATGTCCTCTCTCACCACATCCATGAACCTTATCTTAGGCCTTCCTCTTTTCCTGTTACCTGGCAGCATCATCTTTAGCCTCCTTTTCCCAATATACTCTGCATCCCTCCTCAGCACATGTCCAAACCAACATAATCTTGCCTCTCTGGCTTTGTCTCCAAACCTTCCAACCTGGGCTGATCCTCTAATATACTTATTCCTAATCCTGTCCACCCTCGTTACTACCAGTGCAAATCTTAACATATTTAACTCTGCCACGTCCAGCTCTGACTCCTGCCTTTTTGTCAATGCCACTGTCTCCAACCGATATAACATAGCTGGTCTCACTACCCTCTTGTAGTCCTTCCCTTTCACTCTTACTGGTACTCGTCTGTCACAAATCCCTCCTGTCACACCTCCACCCACTCCATCCTGCCTGTACTCTCTTCTTCATCTCCCTTCCACACTCACCATTACTCTATTCAGCCTCCAGTTCAATTCTTTTTAACTCCAGACAGATTTTTAAGTTCTCTGAAGAAAAGCTGAACTGTCTTGTCTCGGAAAGCTGCATATCCCCAAAGTCAAATTGGATATCCTCTGCACTGCTTTTCTGTTCTGAGGCTGTGACTAAGGCTGAGATCATTGCTTTCTTAGTTAGGTTAGCATGCATCAGTTTTTTGGCTTCACACACCTTGGCCAACTAGTTCCTTGTCATCTTGCTATAATCCTGTCCTGACATCTTTTCCTGCTGTCTCTGAGTAAACTGACTAAAAATGAATAAAACTGTTGCAACAATGAAACTCTATGTTTACCTTGTGGCTGTTGAGAGTGCACACTTCAGTGACAACTACCCACAGGCTACAAAAGCTTAATTAAAATCACACATCACTGCTACCAGTATCTGACAAGCCCTCTTTACCCCAGGGCAGTAACTAAGGAGTCTCAATCCTCACCACTGTGTCTGGTAAGGGAGTGTCACTAAAAGCAGGGATAGAAATACATGATTTCCTCTAAGAGTACACCGAGAACTATAGAGCACTGTGTCCCAGTTCTATTTATTTTATTTTATTTTACATTTATTAACCGGGAAATTCCGACTGGACCAGGTCCATTTTCAGCAGAGGCCCGGGGAGAAAAGCTCCAACATCAAGTTATACAAATACAGTACATCCAGCATAATACACAAAACATGTTACATCATGTATGCTGAGCATAGTAATATAACAAGAAATTAATAAAAACACTCCAGGTAAAAGAAGATATAGAACATGGGTAAAAAGACAGTGTAAGTCATACATTGGTAAGAAAAGAAAATATATCAAGTAAGATTCTACAGTTAAAAGTAGCCTTTCAGATGACCAAGCCTACAGGGGATCAGAGCTCCAGCATGTGATCAGAGAGGAATTTGGGGAGTTAATAGTAGTATGGGTAGGGTTATGTGATACAAGGGCATAACCAGATACTAAGAAGGTGCGATTTGAGGGAGTTTTGAATATGGATGTGGAGGGGGCAGTGGATACGGATAGGGGAAGAGAGTTCCATTTTCTGGCAATGGTGTGGGAGTAGAGTGCTTTCCCTGCATTATTGTTAGCCTTGGTGATGGAGAGGAGGGATTTTTCACTGGATCTTAGGTACTGGTTTGCAGTATAGATAGTAAGTAGGCTGGATAATGAGGGTTTTTTTTTCAGGATATTTGAAAATATTGTAGGCTGTACCCAGCTGCTGATAGTTAAGTAGCTGTGGTAGCTCAAGCCATTTTAGTTATTTTAGTAAAGCACAGTGATGGGTTCTATAGGTTGAGTTATTAGCAAACTTGGCTATTTTATTGTAGCATGATTCTAGTTTGTCTAGGTCACATTGTCTGATTTGGGTAAAGATTGGTGCTGTGTATAATAGAGTTGAGAGGAGGTGGCTTTGTGCAAGAGTGATATCTAACACACTCAGACTTAAATGTCTGATATTCACACATACACACACTCTTGGGAAAGACTGACACAGATTTACCTGCTGTGTTTCTTTGCCCAAATTGCAAGGTAATGGCTGCCACCAGTCAAATACCACAATACCCTTCAAAAGGGGTGTTCAATTATATTGAGTAAAATAGATATTAAAAGAAATGGCAGCATGTATCCCAAGCAGTAAGGCTTTTCAGAGTAGCCAATGTGTTATCCCAATAAGCATAAACAAGTTATTAAAGTCTCAATTTATTAAAAATATTAATTTAATAGCCAGCCACAATAAGAAGTGGTAAAACATTTAATAAATAAAAGGATTTAAAACCTGTAAATACTGAATAACTGATTCCAATAAACATCAGTTTCACACGCAGAAAATATGAAGATAATACTGTAGGATAAATCTCACATAGATCTCACATTGTTTTTAGAAAACGTCTAACTAACTAGCTGTAGCTCCATGACTATCTGAAGATTAACTGTCCCGATCGAATCTAAATTACTCAGCAAGGCATCATTATACTCTTATTTCTGCAAGGCAAGATGAGGAATTATGTTCACACTCCAGACTGTTGTCTGTCTTTAGTGACTGGAACTACTACTCTGGGAACAACTGGACTACTACTGCTGAACAGCTCTGGAAAACAACTTAATGAAAACTGAACAACTGACTCAGAACCTGCTTTTATAGCAGATTTTTTTTAAAGTAACAGGAAGCTGCTATGAGAATTCTACTCTCATATCAAACTTTGAAAAGTAAACAAACAGCTACAGTGAAGATTCTATTCTCCCAGCCCTGGCACACAATGACATCACATCTAGGGCAGCTGAGTCTGGCATAACATACATTCAGAATTCTCTTTAAAAAAATGGACATTCGGTCAGCCAGAAGTACACTGGTTGACATTCAAACATCTTGCATAAATCAGAGTAATAATCAAAATACATAAACTTATTTACACAATTATAGTTAGTCATGCTGGCATATGTAACACAGGGTAATTTACAATTATTTACAAAACTTCAGCCAGTTATGCTAGCACAGATAGCAATATGTAATATCATCACAGCTAGATTTACCAAAGGAAACTTTGTTGCATTTCTTGTGTTTGAGGGAAAGCTTGTGAAACATCACACATTTGTTTGGTCATGTTGTTACTGAAGAATTTGAATATCAGAATTTAGTTTGATAAATGCTTCTAGTGTGAAGTCATCAGCAAGCTTAGTTAGCCATAGTCCTTTGATATTGGCTTTTTCTGTTATGGAAATATATACCAAAGAGAAGGAGACTCAGAAATGAACCCTGTGGGATACCACTGTTGTCATGTTGCTGTACAACAAATACCCCAGACCTTAGCAGTATGGGTTCTGTCAGGCAGCTAGTTATCAGTCAACCAAACTATTTTTGGGTTAATATGAGGGGTCCTGGGTTCAATTTCTAAACAAAGGTCAAAGTGGTCTTTTCCTGTGAAAGTTGTTAGATACAGTACTGGGTTTGTGGTTTGTATTGCATCGAATGCCTATTTATTTAAAATCACCTTCATGGTGTTTTCCTAGTTGAAAGAAAAAATAATCTTGGGAAAGCAGGTACCTAGCTATCCAGAGCCCCTTTGTTGGTCCAGTGGCACTGACACATGATTGAAATTTTGTGAAGGGTGTCCCTCATTCAATCCTCATATAAGGGTTGTTTTTCTTTTCCTGTTGAGTTGTATGTATGGGTTAATGTTTTGTTGATAGAGTCTGTCAGTAATCCCAGCATGAGGAACAGTGACAAAGGCATTGGCAAGGTCTAGATAAGCAGTGTGATCTCTAAGCTTCTTGTCTGTGGCTTTAGTTACCCTTTCAAAGAAATCAACCAAGTTAAACAGGCATAATTCACCTTTTACAAAGCTGAACTGATGGACATCTATATCATTGTTAGTTCAGCTATAATATGTTCCATAGCTTTACAAACAGTACTAGTGAGACCTATAGGTATGTAATTCTTGGGGTCAGGAGGAGTACTACAACTGCCATTCTTCACACCTAGAGGTTAAATTCAGTGGAGAGGCTCAGGCTGAAGAGCTGATGTCAAAGTTTTGCTTCTCAGGAGACATCGAGGGATATTGTCAGGACCCACAGAAGTAGTGGTGTTTATTTCAAAAAGTGCCTAAAATACTTGGTCCAACTTGATTTAAGGAAGTGGGTGTATGTGGGAATGGAGGGGGCAAAGAGGAGAGTGGTTGGACTGAAGGTGGAAGTGAATTGGGTCAGAGAAGGTTTTGCCATTGGAGTTAATTTCAGTGCATAATTGTAGGTTACTTTTAAGCTTCCTAATACAACTGAAGAAAGCCTTATATTGTTGTCATTTGAATTTCTAAGTTCATAGCTGGCCCTGCATTTCCTAATGGTAAGTTTGACGGCAATACTTACCAGTTTTAAATCCCTTTTATAATGCTGATATCCAGGCAGCTTTTGCTTTTCTCACCAAGTTTGTTGATGTGGTTATTCCACAAATCCGGTGGTTAATCTCCTTGATCTTGTCTTCACAAACATTTCTCACTTGCATCACCCCACTTGTTACCCCCTCTATAGTTAAATGTAACCATCATGTGGTGATTTTGTCTGCGAACACCTGATTTATGGCCTTTAACACATTCCAGTACTTTCTTAACTGGATGAGTATTGAATGGTGACAGGGTGGCTGTTCAAATTACAAGAATTGTAATTGTGATCCTCAGAATAGCAGAAATTAAAGTGTGGAATATGGAGTTTTATATATATATATATATATATATATATATATATATAAACAAGTCTGAGGCTGTGATATCTTGGAGAATTCAACCTACTCTGAAGTATAGTGATTTCAAAATTAATATATTTAGTAGCCAGTGCATAGGGGTATGGGGACAAAGATCACCCCTGCAAGGAGAAGCATTAAGAATGTAACAGTGAGTTTTAGAATTCTCTGTTATTGTTTGAATCCCACTTTATTTTTCAAAGTATTAGGTCTTGTACGTTTATTAGGTAACCATGCTGACATCTTCATCCAAGTAGACAGACAGACACACACATGCATTCATTCAGCCTCATTCATGCCTCCACAGACATGTTCCCACAAATATACACCTATCAACATCTCCCCCATTCCCATGGCTCCACTGTACTTACCTATACTGTGAGTACTCCCATAGGAGAGAATGAGAGAATGCCATATCAAAAGACAACATTCACGTTGTCCCCTAGAGTAAATTTTTCTTAGCTGAGTGATTGGGTAAATTGGGAGCTGTGGACATTTCCAGGGGACAGCACATGTCCAATTAGCATGCAGCTTCCCCAGCAAGACCAATCTTCCCCCTAATGTCCTCGTGAAGGGAAAACCATTCCTGTAGAGAGTTTCTGAATTAGAAAAGCTTACTGTTCTGTAGAAACCTTTCAACATGAGACTTCCCCATCATAGTAAGCCCTTTGGAAAAATCAGTCATTATGGTTAATGCAAGGCAATTCATTGCAACAACATACTTGCTTCTTGCTCATTTTTACTTGGCACACCTGTGAACTGACAGTCATCTTTATTTTATAAACTCACAAAAGGATATAATAGGATATCTAGGTTTTCTACAGAGCATTATAGAAATGTGCATTGTGACCTGTCACTGAGCAGCTGGAATTCAAATAGCAGCTATACTCAAATTAAGTATAATTACTGTTTGAATTCCACCTTGCTTATAAGCTACCTTGCACACCTAAATGGACAACCTTACTCAGTACTCCAACCTAGCAAAAGACTCAGTGTGAACTTTGATCCACAGCAGAATGCTTAATCCATATCTCTGAATCTTCAAATACATTTGGTAATGCAAGCCACGTGAATCATATGGGAGAATCTACAATAAGCTCCTTTCCTTCAGTGTGAATATTGCAGAAACCTGTATTTAAGTATGCATACTATCTTATTTTCCTTTTCTGTCCAGCTAGAGCTGCAATAGTTAAGGGTGTCCTATTTGCACAGTTAGAATATGGCCTATCTCTTGTAGCTTCCACTTCCAAACAAACCCCAACTACCCCAAAACATTCTCCAACAAGATTTCTTTTCTTAGCAAACTTCCTCTAGCTTGAACACTAATGTGACACCAGAGCTGGTCTTAGGCCAGCTGGACCTATTTTGTCCAATAAGGCTTTGCACTAGCCTAAGATAAGATCATTTTGCCTTAATGGTCCTGATATTTGCCAGAGAAACACAACAAAGTACAAGACATTTTCCTATTGGTCGCCTTTCCTCAATAGTAGTAACAAGTCATGTTAGTGGAGCGACCAATATTTGTTGTCATGCACTATACTAGTAGATGGTCCAGTATTACTAGAAGCTGCAGCTGTATGGCTCATGTGTGGCTCACGGTGTTAGCTGATCCCACTACCATAGAGATCAGTTGTTACAAATGAGTGCTCAACAGGATTTTCATTCTCAAACTTGTTAGATTGTCTGATTTTCTGTAATACTCCAATTACTATCTTGTAAGATAAGACTTGACTTAATTTAAAGACAGAGAGATGTGCTATGTTTCCTTTTGCTTGTCTTGCTGATATTGAGTTTATGATTGGTTGCTAACACAACTACAAGAAACTGGTGGAATAAACACTCTCATGAGTATGAAAACAAATACTAGTAGGATAAAAAAATAATAGATACTGTGAAGTGAAGTAATGTCTGATCACTTAGACTTGTAACAAAATGTCAGCATTTCAATAGTATGGCATAGAAGTGTGTGTGTGTGTGTGTGTGTGTGTGTGTGTGTGTGTGTGTGTGTGTGTGTGTGTGTGTGTGTGGAGTGGACGGAGGCAGAGGTGGACAGAAAAATGATTCCCACGAATGAAAGTATGAAAAGCACTGCAGGGGTATCATTGTTTCAGAACTGCTTACAAAGCTTACAAGCAGAAACATAAAGACAGAAAATACTTGGCTAGGACTGGGAAGAGTTTTGGGAGGAAGTGTTATTATTACAAGCTGAACAAACTCTGTGGTTTTACATGTTCTCCCTGCATCTGTGTGGGTTCCTTTAAGGCTTTCTTATTTTTTGCCATCTGTCTCTTAAATTATCCCTTCTTGTAATCATTACTGTTGCCCTTGTGATCTGGGATATGGTTGGAGAAGATTTACATGTATTAGTCCTCTTACCTAGTTTAATCATTTCTGTATTGTCAGTAGCTCACCAGGAAGTGCACTTGCCTTTGGTGCTAGAATATCAGATGTGTGGGTCCTATTCCCACTCCAGGTAATTAGAATAATTTCAGCAAAACCACAAGGTAAAAGGAAGACCAAAAGAGAGAACCACAATAACAGCTACAGATGTAATAGATACAATTATTTTATTCACCTCTAGTGCCTCGGCAAATGCTTTAAGGAGTATACCCAAATCACAGAAGAAACACACACACACACACACACACACACACATATATATATATATGTATATACACCCTCCACGCACCCATCAATAAAATAATTAACAAAAAATTAATTAAATATTTCCAATTTAAATCTGTATTCATAGGTTCATAGGTTCATAGGTTCATACTAGGCTATCTGCCCGAGGGCATTTACAAGCCTAGCCCATAGTTTTGTGGCTTACGCCACCCCTTTAGTATGGGGAACTATACCCATTATTTTGCTGTGCCTCTGTTGAGCAGTGACACTGAGGTAATCCCTGGGGTATATCTGCGATCTCCCATCCATTGGTCAAGATTTCTCTTGAACAAGGCCAGCGAGGTGCTCTGCCTCACATATACCGGGATTTTATTCCACAGCATAGGGAGTCTTTGGGTGATGAATCTATCCCTCCAGCACGTCCTATTAATAGCCGTGTCGAGGTTTAAGTCTCCCGCCCTTGTGGCTCTGACGGATCTAGATTTTTTGAGGTGAAGCATATTCATCAAATCTGGGTTTGACATGGCCTTGTATGTTAGGCAAAGGTCACCTCTGAGCAAGCGGTAAGCGACTGAATAGAGCTGGAGTTCTTTCAGTCGGGCAGCATAGGACAGATGTTTGAGACCCTTTATCCTTTTGGTGAGGAACTTTTGTGGCCTCTCCAGCTGCTGCAAGTGTCGGGTCAGATACATTCCGAATGGGGCATTGTACTCAATCATTGGTCTGATGAGTGATGAGTATAGGGAGACTATGACCTCCCTTGATCTAGATGAGAATCCCTTCATGATAAGGTGGGCAATGTAGAAGGTCTTCCTAACTACTTTAGCTACATGGGTGTCGAATGACAGACTACTATCAACCTGGGTCCCCAGGTCCCTGATAACTTCTTCTGTACTCAGTGGATTGCCACCTATTTGGTAGCTAGGGGTAACCTTGTTTTTCCCGAAGGGTATGACTATGCATTTTTGGCATTTAACTTTAGGCCATGGCTCTGGCACCAGTTATCCGTTTCTGTGAGACCCTTCTGAAGGATATCTGTGTCAGATGTGTTTTCTACTATGGCCCAGTTTGCAGTCATCTGCAAACTTTGTCAGCCATAACCCTCCTGTGTTTGCTTGTACTGGAAAAGTAGATGCCAAACAAGAGTGGGCCCAGGACTGAGCCCTGTGGTATACCACTTGTGACAGGCTTTGAGTCTGACATGGCGCCAGCAACTCTGACCCTGTGGGTTCTGTCACTCAGCCAGTTTGCAACCCATCTTGTGATGTATGGGTTAACATTTAAGCTGATGAGTTTTTCAATGATACCCGAGTGGGGTATTGTATCAAAGGCCTTCGCCAGATCGAGGTAGGCTGTATGGACTGCCTTTCCCTCATCAATGGCTTTGGTGACTGTTTCGAAAAAGTCAACCAAGTTTAGAAGGCATGATCTGCCTTTGACAAAGCCAAACTGGGATGGATCCAAAGTCTGCAAATTCCCTATGTCTTTATTTATGAGGTCCATTATGATCCTCTCCATGTCCATGGCTTTGCAGATAAGGCTTGTCAAGCTAATGGGCCGGTAATTTCCAGGGTCGGTGGAGGCACCGCCTTTGTGAAGTGGGACCACAGTTGCAGTGCGCCACTCCCTGGGTACGTATCCAGAGGTAAGACTATGATTAAACAGCTGTCCTAGCTGTGGGTTTAATTCCTCTTTGAGTTCGTGGAGCACACAGCCGGGGACACCATCAGGTCCCATGGATGCTGTGTTTTTTGCTTTGGAGAGAGCAGTTCTCACTTGGGCGTTGGAGATGTTTGGGGGCTGCAATCGCTTGGTATAGATATCTCTCCTTTTGGGGAGGGGAGAAGTTTGCACTGAACCTGTCAGCCAGTATGTTGGCAATGTCTGTAGGATCAGTAATCTTCACATCATTTTGAACTAGTTCTGAGCATATCTGGGAGTTTCCTCCCAGGTTTCTAACATAGCTAAAGAAGGCCTTATGATTGTCTTTTGAGTCTTTAGCTATTTTTCTCTCAAAATTTGCTTTGGATGATTTTATGAGAGCTCTTAGTTTTTACTTATAGTGATCAAGGGTGTCTTACCTTTTAAGGATTTTGCTCTATCTTGTATTAGCTTCCTCCTTTGTTGTAGAGTTTGTTTATGGCTGGGGTCCACCAGAGTGGACGCTATGCTTGGTACAAAGAGTCTTTGTTTTGCTTGGGATTGCCTTATCCATGCAGTCCTGCAGGTGCTGGTAGAAGGCATTTGTAAGTGATTCAGCGGCTTGAGTACTGTTTTCCGTCGGCTCGGGGCCTTAAAGGAGACCACACTAGTCTTTAGAAGTGTGAAGTCGGCTTTCGAGGAGTTCTTTACAGTGGTCTTTTATTTCAGGTGGGGTGGGATGAGGACCTCCAGCGAGATTAGTTTGTGATCTGATCTCACCAGTGAGGGGTATACTTCCGGTGTTGAACATTGTGCTCCCATGTTCGTGATGATGAGATCAAGTATGTTTTCTCCTCTTGTGGGGATGGTGACTAGTTGTTCCATGGCATTTGAGTTTATGAATTCCAGGAACTTTTGGGCTAGGGTGTTTGGGCTTGAGTAGTGTTCCCAGTCTATATTAGGGTAATTGAAGTCACCTAGTATGATGGTGTTTGGTGATACATTTATCCCTCTAGTGTTTTCAGGAAGGCCATGTGAGGTTCCTGAGTTTGTGAGGGTGGCCTGTAACATGCTACAATTTGCAGAGCAGTCTTGCCTATGGTTAATTGCACCTGGATGGTCTCCGATGCATTGTGCGTTGCCACCAGTCTTGAGGTGTGGGTGTCTTTGATGAATATGGATACCCCTCCTTTCTTGGTATTGTCCGGATTTTGGGGCCGGAACACATGATAAGAGGTAAAACCGATAGTGCTGGGGTGCTCTCAGGAGCCTTGAACCAGGTTTCTGTCACTGCACAGACATCGATGTTCTCCATACTGAGAAGGGCCTCGAAAAGTGCATTTTGAGATTTAGACTTCTGGCATTGAGCAGCATTACCCTTAGTTTTTTCCTTTTTGTGTTCTAGGGTGGTAGGTTTAGAATTTGAGCCTTGCCTAAAAAGGCACTATGGGGTGGCAAGAGCCTTTGCCAATATCCAGAATCCCAGGGTGACAGGTGCAAGCCGTCCCTTGAGCAGCGTGGCTTGTCCAGCATGTCATCCCAGGCAGACAGACATTGGATCCCCTTTGAATGACACCAGAGTTTAAGCCAATTGTTAAAGCTGATCATCTTATCTCTGTATTGTGGCATCATTCTTGGTGAAGGTAGGATACTGCTCAAGGTCAGGGTCATACCTGCCTGGGCTACATAATCAGAGAGCTCCTCAATGTCTCTTTTCATGTAGTCCAAGGAGGTACGTCTCAGGTCGTTTACACCAGTGTGGACAATGACTGAGTCATATTTGTACCTGCTGTTGAGAGACCTGAGTGCTTGCATTATGTGGCGGATTCTAGCGCCCGACAGGCAGCTTACTGTGACCTTCTCCTTACTCAGTCTGGTGAGCGGGACGTCTGACTATGGAGTCACCAATGACTAGTGTGTCTGGCATTGTGTTTGGCCTTAAGGGCTGTGACTGTTTGACACTCTGACTGTGAGGTCTATGTGTTGCAGGTGTTGTGTTCTGAGGTGGTGGTTGTTTGGGTGTCTGCTTTGGTGGCCTCTGCTGTTTTGGTAGATTTTTGATCAGAGCCGCCGAGTATGTCTTTGTGTGTTTATGTGTATGATTTGAGGTTGTGATGGTACTATGTGAGACTGGGTCTATAGTGTGTGTGGTAACCTTCTCCTCCTGACTGGTCTTGCCAGTCCTATGTTGAGAGAGCTCAGCCTCCAGTTTGGCTGTATAGTTGCATCTCTCACATGTATTTGTGTTTTGTGGGAGGAGGAGAGGGTTGTCTGTGTACATGAGGCAATTGTAACATTGCCTCAATATTCCCAGGTTCACCAGCTGAGCAGGAGAGGACACTAGCAACTGATCCCTCGACATGCTAGAAGGACTAGACAAAAACTTTAAAAGAGATTCCGGGGACGGAGTGACCGAGAAATGGGGGTTGCCTTTTGGGGTGCTATCTATAAGAGTGCCGTATCAAGGTAATAAGTACTGTAGGAGCAAGTGCTAGGTTTAACAGATAGAGAAAAGTCTACTTGGAGTCAAGTAGAGATGATCTTTTTAGGTATTAGAGAAAGTGCTAGTAACAGGGATGCTTAAAGGTAAGATTGAAAAGAATGCACTCTGCAGTGTGCACTAGAGAAGTTAGATATGAAAGTAGGTAACTTGAGTTTTACCTGTTTAAAAAGTTAAGGTTTAGTGGAGAGTTACTATTTTTAAAACAGCAAGATGGACTGAAAGGGGTGGTTACTTTTGTATTTTGGTACTATGAAATACTGTAGGATGGCCAATAAATTTAAATAATTGAAGGGGTGGGATTTCAAAAGTGATGGTTTTGTGATTACTCACATAAGCCAGTGAAAGTAGAGAGAAATGAGATATATGGTCAGATTAACATAAGAGGCGGGCAACTAGAAAGACAGTGGTATTTTTCTGCCTGACTCAGAACAGAGAGAGCTGTGGTCTCTTTTGAAGTTTTAATATGCTGTTAAACAGAATGCAAGCAAAACACAAGGTAAAGAAAACAAACTACAGTATTCAAAATATAGAAAGGCAATACAGAAATACAAAAATAACAGCAAACTAACCTTTCCTTCACAGCAAAGTGTAGCAGAGTCTGGATGAGCCTTTCTGGTAAAGCTCTGAAATGTTTTAGTTTACTCCTTAAATAGAAATTTTAGTTCCTAGCTCCACCCCCTCTGTTAACAAGTGATTAACCTTAAGTGACCTTTTCTGTCTTATGAATGAGTCCTTAATTAATCAGTTCTTATTTCTGCCTGACTCAGAACAGAGAGAGCTGTGGTCTCTTTTGAAGTTTTAATATGCTGTTAAACAGAATGCAAGCAAAACATTCAATCCGTTAGGAATTAAAGTAGCATACTTTAACACAAATAATGATTCTTTGTGCATCAGCTTGTCTTTTAAAGGGGTCAGTTCCCCCAAACCTACACTAACATGTTCCAAAATACAACCTTTTAAAATGTATGCCTAATACAATACAATAAACTACATACAATACAATAATGCATTGTATACATAAAGGTGATTTTATTGGTTTTAAAGGAACATTTTTAGAACAAATACACTTTTCTGGTGAAGGTGTTAATAATATTAAAAATGAGCTGAGAAGAAACGAATCTGTATTTATTTTAAAGTTTGATACAAGAGGAACCTTGACGTTTGGATGGGAGAAAGGAAATTCACCCCAGGGATCACGTCAGTCGCCCTGCTAGACAGGGGTCCAGGAAAGTAAATAATGTGGGAAGAAATAGCCAGGGAATTGTTATGGCTAGGCTTGTATAGGCCCTAGGGCTGATAGCCTAGTACCAACCTATGAACATGACTAGAGAATGCAATTGGAGATCTTTTTTGTGAAATATCACCTTAAAGTTTAAATTGGTTTAACTAATTGTTATTAATGTTAATAGGATGTATTAATTACTAGTGAGGTATAAATATGTAGTGGGGTTGGAAACTGATTGTACTCTGTTAAAGGCTTACAGCCAAGGCTCTAGAGGACTGAATACTGTGTTGGTCTGTTTTTTAAATTAAAATATTTTTTGGTACTTATTTTGAACATTGGCCTTATTTTTGTGTTTTTTTTTTTGTTTATTGTTGGACTTTGTGGTATGATATATTATGACCAATGATTCATTTTTACCTTTGCCCTGTTTATTTCGTAAAATGGATATTGACTCATCTCAAAGATCAATTGAAAGGTTTTTAATACAGACCAGTGATGGTGGAGGGGCTGCGGGTCTCTTTGATGGCCGTGAAATTGGTCTTTCCATTAGAAGAGATAATTTCTTGTTCAAATTGGAGGAATAGAGGAGAATTCCTAATTCCAATCCTTTTGTGATGATTGGAAAGGTGACAAAGATTACAGCTACCCAAGAAGTCCAGGTACTTTTTGTTAAGATCGAAAAAATTATGTTTAAGGAGACGTCTGCCTTTTAAAACTTGCAGAGTCTCCAAAGATATGTAGAGCTGAATATTACACTGTGGGAGTTAAGGGCAGTAAAAAGTCCTTCAATGCCTTTTGACCTCTCGGTGGAAGAAGACAAACAGTTACATGTTAGAAGGGTAGCTGCAGCTCATAAATGTAGTTCAGAATGGGTGGCCATTCTGATAGAAAGAGATGCACTTAAAAGGTTTAAGTTTAAGGAAGAAACCAAAAGTTTGTGCAGAGAAGTACTTCAGCGGACTAATGTTGATAATTTGGAACAGTTTCTAAGAAATCTGAATGAGAAACTGTCCACTTATGAGAAAGAGGTCATTGAAAGAAAGAAACGTAAATTAGTCCATGATGTAGGTGATTATGAATGCAATCAAGCATTCCTATTGGTCTCTAAGCAACGCAACCAGAAATGGAAAGTAAGATTCCAAAGAGGACAGGAAGTAGAATAACATGGTGACATAAGGCAAATGGAAAATACAGTTTTGTCAATGGACCATGATAGTGAAGGCTATCAAGAGTTTCCTCACTTGCCTCAAGCTCAAAATAGTAATTATTTAAATAGAAACTTCCATGACAAACAAGGGCAAGGAGGGAACTGTAAATGTTCATGGTAGGGACCAGACGCCTACAGAGAGAGTCCTCACTCATTTAAGTGAGGTAAATGGAATTAACTGTGGGGAAAATGTGGGGCTTGTAAATAATAGTTGTTTTGATGGTGTTGATCAATATTTGTGAATTTATCGGGCTATGCCTTTTCTAATTGTGAGCTAAATGTTTTAAACAAAGGCTTAAAATTTGTGCCAACCTTTTTTCCTAGGTTATATGACATGAAAATTGAAATATTTTGGTGTATTTGTAAATTATAGAAAAAATGGAAAGTGGGGAATGAATCCAAAACTAGTAAATCACAATTTCCCCAGTAGTACAGGATCCAATAAAGACTGTCCCACGATAATAATCCACAAGTAGTCCAAAAAACACTTTCCTTTGTATTGCTCTGTTCCATCTGTTTTTAAAGGAAATAATTTCTTTTTTAATTATTTTTTATTTTTTTCTCTGTCTGTTGCTGTTGCTTTTCTTTTGTATTTGTAAATTACATTTGATGCACCATTTTTATGTGAATGATTTAAATGTACAAGATTGTTTGTTTGATTTTAATTCTGAAATTAATGAAAGTGAAGCAAGTTTTTATTCTTGTGATTTGGATGTAGCTACCAATGGTTATAGTAAGTTCAATACAGGGCAAGTACCATATAAAAGTAATTCTATTCCTCCCTCCAGGAATGAGGCTATTCAATGTTTCTCTACTTCATTAAAATATAGCATAGTATAGAAAAGGAATTTGATAAATTTTGTAAGAAAAGAAATAATGTGTCTTATAATTTAGCAAAAGAAGAATGGGAAGCTTTGTTAAAGCTCAGCTGTATGAAGGATTTAATATTTAAGCCTTCTGATAAAGGGGGCAAGTTAGCTGTTCTCCATTATTCCCAATATTTACGTATGTGTTACAAACATCTGAATGATGAAAATGTATATAAGCAAATTGATTTAAATGTATATATTAAAGCAATGGATGAATATAGGGATTTACTGAATAGAGGGTTAAGGTTCAATTATTTCTCTTTACATGAGATACAAAATGTGTTCAGTAGTAAAGATTGTAAGATGGCACATTTCTTTTGTCTGCCTAAGATTCATAAGAATTTTTCTGACCCTCCAGGATGTCCAATTGTATCGACATGTGGATATTTCGCACATAATATTTCATGTTTTCTTCATAGCTTTTTAATGTCGTATGTTAAAAAGTTACCTTCTTATAGTGACAATTCATATGATCTTATTAAAAAATTGAAAAAAATAAGGTGGCAGGAAGATTGCTATTTTATAGTTTTAGATGTGGTAAGCCTGTATACTAGTATTGTACACACTCATGGTTTAGAAGCAGTATTACATCTTCTAGGGGATGTTCCTAGCACACATTATATTTTAGATTTAATATTTTTTTGTTTACAAAACCATATTTTGAAGTTTAATGGTGTTTTGTATAAACAATTGAAAGGTGTGACGATGGGGGAAAATATTTTCCCCATGTACGCAAATTTGTTAGGGGTTATTTTGAGAAAATATATATATATATATCAGAACATTTTTTTATAAAGTTCACATACTGAAATACTTTAGCTGTATAGATGATCTAATGTTTATGTGTAAGGGGGGACTAGAAAAGGTTAATAGCTTTGTAGAAAGTTTACATGAAAATTTTATTTATTTATTTATTTTATTTTATTTTATTTTTTTTTATTTATTTCAGTTTCATTACGGGGAAGTCCACTGTGCCAAGAAGAACCCATTTTCAGTGGAGGCCCGGGGAGAAAAGCTCCAAAGGCAGTACAACCAATACAATGCATGAGAAGAATACAAAAGAAAGTCCACACAGCAAGAAAACATGGTAAGACACTGCAAATGCAAATTTACAATAGAATGTACACACAGTAAGAACATTGTAAATGCAAATTTACAATAGAATGTACACACAGCAAGAATTCAAAGAAGAACACAGCAAATGCTAATGAAAAAAACAACAGCAAAAGATAAAAATAACAGAAATTTTTTTTTTTTTTTTTTTTTAGATTTGCTAACTTTTCAATATTTTCATCCATACAATGAAGTTAGAGCCAGCTAAATCATAGCTAGAATTAGAGTGCATAAAGGTGCAGGAGTATAGGGACTTAGTCTACAGGAACCTTGGGATTATGTAGGGTGAAAGCAAGAACATTTCCATTTTGAAGATAGATGTAAGAAAAGTTGGGTTTTAAAGTAATCTGAGTTAGGTATGCTTCTAAGAGAGGGAGGGAGAGAGTTCCATTTCCTACCTAGAGAGAAGGACAGTAGTTTTTGGCCAGTGGGATGTTTAGGTCTGGGGATGGAGATTAGATTTTGGTGTTCAGATCTTAAAGATCGGTTGGGGATGTAAGGGGAAAGGATGTTGGATAGAGCAGGGCATTTTTCTGGGTAGAATATTAATTTATGAGTAGTTGTTAGTTGGAGATAAGGTGGTTTGGGAGTTCTAGCCAGTTTAAATATTGAAGGGAGAGGCAGTGGTGGGTTGAGTTTTTGGATTTAGTGGCGAATTTAGAGATTTTATTATAGCAAGCTTCAAGTTTAGAAGAGAGGGAGGCAGACAGATTAGTTAGAAGAGGGGCTCCATAAAGTAGAGAGGGAAGGAGGAAGCAGGTAGCTAAGGTTTGCCTAGAGGATTTTGAAAGAAATAGATTATTCCTGTAGAGCATGCCTAGTTTTTGGTGTTTTTTTTTATGTTTTGTTGAATGTGGAGGTCGTATTTAAGGCGTTTGTCAATGGTTATGCCAAGGAGTTTAGTGTAGGGGACCACTTCTATAGGAGTGTTAGTTTGGCTGAGGATGTTGAAAGTGTTTTTGTCCAAGGAAAAAGCCTTGGAAGGGAGGAAAATTAGTATTTTGGATTTATTGGAGTTGAGGGAGAGATGGTTTTGGTGCATCCAGTTTTCTGTAGTGGAAAAAGCTGTTTGAGTTTTAGAGAGAAGTTTAGAAAAGTTGGGGGCGGCACAGACTAAGGTGAGTCATCAGCGTATTGGATGACTGTAGTGTCAGGGAGAGCAGTGTGAAGGTTGTTTATGAAGATGTTGAAAAGTATGGGACCGATGATGGATCCCTGAGGAACGCCGGTAGGAGTAGGTAAGAAGGAGGAGGTAGAGTTCTTCCATCTGACAGCCTGAGATCTGTCAGAGATGTAACTGGAGAACCAGGAAAGAGTATTAGTGGAAAGATTAAGGTTGGAGAGGTGGCAGAGTAGGTGTGAATGGGAGATGGTATCAAAGGCTTTAGAAAGGTCTAGCAGAACAGTGGATACTAGAAGCCATGAATTTCAGGCTTGATTAACTGTTTCTAAGAAGGAAAGTAGGGCAGTTATGGTGCTGTGGCCTGGACAGAAACCATGTTGGGTGGGTGTAAGTAGCTGATTCTCTGTTAAGTAGGGTAAAAGTTGGTAGTGGACACATTTCTCAAGAATTTTAGATATAGGAGCGAATAGGGCTATAGGGCAGAAGTTAGAAATGGAGTTGTTTTTACCTCCTTTATGAAGTGGTAGAATGTAGGCTGAATGCCAGAGTTTGGGAATGTATGACTCTTGTAAGGATCAGTTAATCAGGATGCTAATTGGAAGAGCTATTCCTTCGGCTGCGTAAAATAGATTTAATATTTGTTTTGATGGGTTACAAGTGGGTCCACAGGTGGTTTATTTGGATATGATATTGGAAGGTAAAAGTAATGGTCTTATTAAGACAAAAATTCATAGAAAATTTGATAATTTTGACTATAATCTCCATGGCAGTAGTTGTCACCCTCCCCACATAATAGAATATATTCCAAAAGGAGAATTTTTAAGGCTACAAAAATTGCGTAGCAATAGAAAAGAATGTAAGGAAGCAATAGACAAGACTGCAAGGATGCTTTTGAGAGGGGTTATAGTCTAGTGTTAATTAATGAAACAAAAAAAATTGAGATATGATGGAGTTAAAGATTCTCCCAAGTCTATAAATGTGTGGGTAAGACATAGAAATGTAGAAAAAGAGGAAGCTGATCAAAATAAGTTCTCTTTTTGTTACAAAATTTACTGTTGTTACCAAGCAATTAATTGAACTGATTAGATATTACTGGGAAATGTTAGAGAAAAATGATAGGTTAAGTTTTCTGAGAGGTAAACAGCTAAAAATTTCATATAAGAGGGGTAGGAATTTAAGGGACTTTTTGGTGCATGGCAGATTTGTTTTGCCAACATCTTCTAGCGATGTAAGTATAAGAACTGTAGGAAATTTTCCTTGTGGTGGCTGCACAGTATGTAAATATGTGATAGATACTTTTCCAGTTATTAATGGAAAAAACTTCTGAGTACAAAATAATTTTAATTGCAATAGTGAGAGAGTTATTTATTGTATAAAGTGCCCCTGTGAGAAATGTTATATTGGGGAAACTAAAAGAAGTCTTGCAACTAGAATAAAAGAACATATAAGAGATATTAAAAAGAAAAATGAAATAAGTCCAGTTGCTTCACATTTTCATTGTATACGTAAAGGTGATTTTACTGGTTTTAACATAATAGTTTTAGAACAAATACACTTTTTGGGTGAAGGTGTTAATAATATTAAAATGAGCTGAGAAGAAAAGAATCTGTATTTATTTCAAAGTTTGATACATTAGTGTCTAAGGGCATGAATAGAGAATGCAATTGGAGATTTTTTGAGAAATATCTCCTTAAAGTTTAAATTGGTTTAATTAATTGTAATTAATGTTAATATGATGTATTGATTACTTAGAGATGTATAAATATGCAGTGGGGTTGGAAACTGATTGTACTCTGTTAAAGGCTTACAGCCGAGGCTCTAGAGGAGAGAATTTTGCGTTGATGTGTTTTTCTTGGGCTTTTTTTTAATTAAAATATTTTATGGTACATTTTTTGAACATTGGCCTTATTTTTGTGTTTTTTTTTCATACAACCTTTTAAAAGTCTAAAATTACTATTATGATAATCTTTAAAATGAAGAGCTAACATACTGTCTTTATTATTTTTTTTATGTCCCTAACATGCTCTTGAAACCTAACCTTAAAAATCCTTTTAGTTTCCCCCTCATAAAATTTATCACAGGAACATCTAATAACATAAACAACACTAATAGTACTACATAAAAAAACTTTGATTTGGATAAAATCTAAATCCATTAATACTTGGAAAGGTACTCACAACAAGGGGACAGATAGAACAAGTCCCACATGGAAATGTACCTTTCATAAGAGAACTTGACTTATTAATCTTAAAATCAGGTGGTTTAACTTTACTGTGTACAATTAAATCACCAATACTACATCCCTTTCTATATGAAATCATAGTTTTTTTTTCTGAATAATTTTGGCTAAAGTATTATCCCTTAACAGCCTAGGCAAAAAATAATCCAATACATCTTTGATTTTATTGTTAAATATATTAATAGTCATTACAAAATAAATATCTCTAGAGTTGCCACTATAATCACCAGTATTATCAAATTTCCAACCATTTTCAAAAAAAGGTGGAAAAATCACATTCATCATTAAACATTTCTTTACCCAACTTCCTACAGTTAATATAGCTACCACCATTTCTTTTAGAAATTACCTTATCTAAAACTTTCCTAACTACATTTCTATTATATCCTCTATGAATAAACATGTTAAATGTATGCTGCATCTCTAAGTTAAATTCCCTATCTGTATTACAAAGTTTATTCAAACAGGAGAACTCACCATAAATCAAAGAAGCCAATAAATGAGAAGGATGAAAACTAGTACCATATAGAAATTCATTAATTGCCCTATTTTCTTCTACTACAGAGGTAATGATGGACCCATCAAATAAACCTTTTAAATGTAAATACAAAAAATTAACTTCATTGCCCATTTGTAGGCCATCAAATTTAAGTTTTGTGAAATCTATTGTTGTGTAAGATTTTTAACAAGAACATCTACCTTATCCATACCCCCTTTACAAACAAAAATCAAATCATCAATAAAACAAAAATACTTTACCACATACTTAATAAAAAATTCCTGTTGGAACATATACTCAATTTCAAAGAGGCACATAGTCAGATTGGCATACATGGGAGGAAAAGCAGCTCTCATGGCTGTCCCCTGAACTTGATGAAACAATTCCCCATTAAAAAACAAAAAAATATTTTCTAGACAAAATCTAAGTTGGCAATGAAACATTCCTTAGAACTATTGCACAGGAAGCATTGAAAAGATTGTATACCATGACAGTGGTATATATTTGTATATAACCTTTGTACATCTAACAACACCCAATACATATCAGGTTCCCATATCAAACCAGTTTTATCAATTTGATATGGGAACCTTTATGAATTTTAGGCAAGCAGTGAAATACTGCCACTTTACTTCCCTGTACAGAAAATTTTCTAAGTCATCTTGATTAAAATAGCCAAGCCTATAACCTTTTTGAAATAACAGTTGATACTTGTCAATGGCCTCCTTATAAATATTTATATCACATCGTTCATAAACTGTAACATCATTTAAAAATCTATAACATATTTCCATATATTGTTTATAATTCATCACCACAATTCTGTTGCCCTTATCTGAGGGTTTAACAACAAATTCATTATTTACACTTAAATGTTTTAAGGCTTGCCATTGATCTTTAGAAAGGTTATATTTAAAATCACTTTTGGACAAAAAATTATTTACAAGTGACTCAACAGAGAAATTCAAAGCAGCAGAAAATTGCTGAATGATTTCATTATTAAATGGGGGAAAAAAAGAACTTTTATAAGGAATTTTTGAGGTGTCCAAAAGCAATATGCATTAGGTTGAACATTATTCCATTCATTAATGTCAGAAACACATGAATGAAAACTCTCTTCTGAACTAGTATTTAAAACATCATTACACCCTTGTTCCATTTGAGAAAAGTAATATACAAGATGTAATTTCCGTATCAATTTAAAAAAAAATTCACATTTTACATTATACAAGTAGGGAATGACAATTGGTACAAATTTTAAACCTAAATCTAGTACAGATATACGAGTTTCGGTTAAAAACATGTCCTGAAACATTAATAACTAGAAAAGCTGTATTTGTATATAGTTCACAATCATTGCCATCTACCTTTCTTGAATTGTTGCTTTGCTTGTCCATCAACATAACCTTGTCCCTGTCCCTATCGGCACCTCTTCATATCATTAAGAATCCCATCTGTTTGGTCAGTTGTCTTCTGAAATTTATTTTCATGAGCAGAAGGGTCTCGGGCCTGTGGTAATGGAGGATATGCACCCCCTTCACTCTCACCATTTGTGCTTGAATAACCATCCTCTGATGAAGCAAAGGAAACAGTTAGTAGTTTTTTAAAAGTTCCTGTATTCCGTGGGTTGTGAGCATGCGTATTAGCCTTCCACAAAAAATGCTTTGTTATTATAGTCTCAAAGATCCCTTTTTAATTTATTTTTCTTTTTTTCTATTAGATCTTGTTCATAAGATTTGAGTTTATCATTGATGTCACTCAACAAGACATCAAAACGGGAAACGGACAACTGTGGAACCAGTTCTAAACGCAGGGATTGGACTTCTTTCTTAATACGGTGCTGCTTCACCAAATCCTGTTCTATCATGATCTTTACACACTCAAGAGAGTATTTATGAGCAGCAGCAAGCCACCTAGCTTTAAAAGCCTGATCTTCTTCATCATCATCATTGTTAAAAAGTGTTCTCAAGCTTTATAAAGCATGCAACCGCCGAGGGGTAATATTTAGATCTAAGTATCTAGTTAAACTTAGAATATTAAAATGCACATTTGTTTCCTTAAAAAGCAGCTGTTCAAATTTCTTACTCAATTCCTGAAGTTCATTAGGGAGATTTATAGAAGCAGCAGCACCCACCATCATAAAAAGATTGTCCCTACGGCAATTTCTTTCCTCAGTTTGTTTTTACTCTAAATTCGGCACATAATCACCACATATTGTTCTATTTTCACCATGTGAAACATATTGGTCCATGGAACATTGTGATAAATCCATAGAATCTTCACAAAATATCCTACGGATATTTACAGATGGATCTGTAGCATCACTTCAGCAGAACCACAAGGTAAAAGGAAGACCAAAAGGGCGAACAACAAAAACAGCTACAGATGTAGTAGATGAAATTATTTTATTCAGCTGTAGTGCCTTGGCAAATGCCTTCAAGGAGTATACAGAAATCAGAGAAGAAACATATATATATATATATATATATATATATATATATATATATATATTAAAATAAATAAATACACACACACACACACACACACACACCCATCAATAAAATAATTAACAAAAAAATTATTAATTAAATATTGCCAATTAAAATCTGTATTCAATCCATTAGGAATTAAAGTAGCATACTTTAACGCAAATAATGCTTCTTTATGCAGCAGCTTGTCTTTTAAAGGGGTCAGTTCCCCCAAACTTACACAAACATGTTCCCCAATATAATCTTTTAAAAGTCTAATATTACTATTAGGATAATCTTTAAGATGAAGAGCTAACAGACCGTCTTTATTATTATTTTTATGGCCCTAACATGCTCTTGCAACCTAATCTTAAACATCCTTTTAGTTTCCCCCACATAAAATTTATCACAGTGACATCTAAGAATATAAACAACGCTAATTGTATTACATGAAAAACTTTGATTTGGATAAAATCTAAATCCATTAATATTTGGAAAGGTAAGCACTGCAGGGGTATCATTGTTTCAAAGCTGCTTACAAAATAGGAGGGCAAGCAGAAAGGTAAAGACAGAAAATACTTGGACAGGGCTGGGAAGGGTTTTGGGAGGATGTGTTATTATTAAAAGCTGAATAAACTCTGGTTTTACATGTTCTCCCTACATCCATGTGGGTTCCTTTAAGGAATTCTGATATTTTGCCATCTGCCTCTTAAATTATCCCTACATATAATCCTTACTGTTGCCCTTGTGATCTGGGATATGGTTGGAGAAGATTTACATGTATTAGTCCTCTTACCTAGTTTAGTCATTTCTGTATTGTCAGTAGCTCACCAGGAAGTGCACTTGCCTTTGGTGCTAGAAGATCAGGTGAGCGTGGGTCCTATTCCCACCCCAGGTAATTGGAATAATTTCCCAGTACTGACATTACAATGCAGCATAAGGGGGGTGCTGGACTTATGAGTGTGCTGTCCTCTGGATTAGACATTAAACCAAGGTCCCATCTGCCTGAGAAGCTCAGGTAATGTCAAAGATCACACTGCACTTATCAGAAAAGAGTAGAAAAGTTCCCTGGTGCCCTGGCCACATTTCCCTAGTTAGTATAAATACCAGCTCTGGTTTCCCCTGGAAAGAAGCTACTAGGCTTGTGGGACCAACCTGGTTAACAAAGGATGGATGGATAGATAGATAGATAGATAGATAGATAGATAGATAGATAGATAGATAGATAGATAGATAGATAAAAAATACCCCATCAGAAATTGTTACAAGTAGGGTGATGTATGAGCAATGTTATTTCTAAGGCTAGGTCTGAGATAATTACTATTATTTTTGAGCATTCCTAGGAAGTTCACTGGTTTTATATGGTTTTGTGGGAGTATGTTGACTGTAACAAGGTATGTGTAATAACTGGGGAAAAAACCCTAAGCATGCAAAGTAAGTGCAGAAGATGATTAGAAGCCCAAAATGAAAGAAAATGGTAGTATGGGATAAGAATGACTAATGGAGGTTAGAAATTATTCATGCTCCTTCTGCACCCCCCAGGCTCCCCAAAATCATTACCTGCAGCCCTACTGACTCAGTTGTACAGTACTTGGCATATGACCACATTATGCATGGCAACTGAGAGGTAGGGACTCTGATGAGTCCAAAAATGTTACTAAATTCTATGTTTCAAAATGAGCCTGTTTCTCAGTAGCATGCTATGCTTGGTTTTGTCTACAACACCTCATGATGACATTGGAATGTGCAGAATACTTGACTTATTTTAAGTATAGTAACTGAGGCAGAGCACATACTCCCCCTAGACCATTTTCTGTCTCAGCATAGCAAAAATGCAACCAACCAAACAAATCTTATCACTGTTGCAGTGATATTGATTCATTTAAGAGTAAGTATGCAGTGAGGTATAAGTCAGGATTATATGCATCATAAATGAACACAATCATAAACAGACATGATATAATAATTTGGTTAGCAAAATAAACAAGAAGAATACCAGTACAATGTCATACCATTATACAGTATAATGTTTCTATGCACAAAAATAATATACACAAAACAATGTATTCACAGTATACACAACTGGTAGACACAGGATGTGAAGGAGAGTGAAGTTTGTGTCAAATGAAGGGAAAGGTGAGAGATGGAAAAGAAAGAAAAAAATAAAATGAGTCTGCAGGGCCAAGAGGAAAATGTGCAGCTGTCTCCTACTGAGGTTCAGGAGATAAAACAGTACCACAAGTTTGTCAACATGTCTACTGGCAAATCAGGGTTCCCCAACCTGATGAAGCATTGTTTAGACAAATGGCCTCAGTGGTCTATCAAACAGCTGCCTTAAATTGTGACTGAGTTAGTTAGGTAGACCCTGAGAGAGGAACTACAGGAGTTGTTGGATCTGGTAGCAGTCCAAGAGTCCAATAATCTACTTCTGTTTTACCATGTCTTATTACAAAATATACTTATATACATATTATTTTATTTTTAATTCACAGTAATATCATGCATTCCTGATACTTAATCCAAATTAGTCTCATGTCCAGGAAGCCAATAAGCAAAGGAACTGTGGGGTAGTAGATGAGGGCATCAAATGATGAGCCCCACCACAATGGTTCAAACCGGGCCCCACAATTGCTAAGGCTGGCACTGCCAACACTATCCCTAAAGAGGATTAGCTGCCACTGAAAGAGGCAACTGATGTTATACTTGGCTCCCTAATATTCACACTCTTACATCAGGACACCTCCCAGTCAAGACCTACACTACAGTCTCCCAAAACAAACATCATTGTACAAACTTCACCTTCTATCTTTTAACCCCCAAACTCTGGCAGGGACTCCCTCTATACCGAAAAGACATCTCTTCCTACTTCAAATTGAGATCCCAATTCAAAGCCTACCTGGGTAAACGGGGACAATGCAAATGTCATAACTCAGGCCACATTACTTAATTTGTACTGTACATTCTACAATCCTTAATCTGTGCCATATACTCTACATTACTTAATCTGTACTATACATTCCACATTACATAATCTGTACTATACATTCCACATTACATAATCTGTACCATGCATTCTACTGTTTTCTCCTCACTAACCATACCTCTGCTCACAGCCTGTATGTAGATGTATATTTTATACATTCTTTTTTTCATTCTGCGCTATGTACATCAGTTATTCCCCTAATTTATATACTTCTCGTATGCTTATTGTACTCTTCAGTATCATTCATTTTGAGCATGTACCCTAATTACTGATGTATTTCTGTTATTCATTCTATTATATATACTGCTATTATTTCCTCAGCCTGTGCTTCTGGAGTCCTTATTCCACTCTTTACTAGTGTTAATTGTGAGCCGGTACCCTTTTACTGTTGTATAGGGCAACATGGGTTGGGGGTGTAATTGGTCAGCTTTGATCAGTACCCTACCATGGTAAACAAATTAAAAAAAACACAACAAAGAACTCTTCAGGCCTTACGTGGATTAAATTGAAAGGTTCTCTGACATTTCCTGTCAGTGTAGTTTTGATAATGAAAATCTGCTCTGGTGCCCTGAACTGAAGATGTTACGTCTTACATTACCTATAATTTTACTTTTGTTGTACTGCAACAATTCAAACTTATGTTGCAGTTGTTAGGCCATGAGTGTAGCCAGAAACGTCTGTTTTATAATCGCATCCTGACAGTGTTGCATCCCCCAGTCACACCTCACTTGTAAAAAATGGAGATATTTATCAAATGTTGCCCATACATACTTAAAAATGAATGCATAATTTTTAGCTTTTGTCTCACCATATTGAAAACATCTTTTAGACATTTTTTTATAATTAAGCAAGTCACATATCCTTATCCATATCTACAGCTGTCTTTGTATCTATATCTCTATCTATCAATCTATCTATCCATTCTTTTTATAGCTATTGACTTAACAGTCATAAATATCTTCTGGAATTTGTAAATCATAAAGTTTCTGAGAGATACTCAGAAAAATGTACTCAGCTGAATATAGAAATTATGCTTGAATCCATGATTGTCTTACTTAGCAGTTAAATTACCCATATCACTTCAGTTGTATCATTGCCTGTATTATATCTGTGCATTTTTGTTTTGCATCCTGCTACATGCCAATCATCTTCTTTCAGGGATCCCATCAGTCCAGCCATTCTCTGGAGTTGAGAGATGATCATGGGTGGCATTCATTAAGGTAGCTATTACCCTTTTTTTTTTTTTTACTAAGCCTAACCCCTTCTCCTACCATGATTCCCTTCAGCAGACAACAGGTTCAGCCTTCAGCACTGGCCTTCTGATTATGCATGCTACTGCACATGTCCATAGCCGGCTACATTGTACATTGCCTAGCATGTACAACCCTGTCATAACCCAATTGCTGCTGGTGTACTTGAAGCATGTCTGGCATCTGCTCGGTGTCAGTACGTCAGAGGGCATGCAGACAACCTTTGGATCTGTGTACGTTTGTTGTATTGTTGATTAACTGTCTTGTCTACATTGCAAATGAACATATACTTAACATTATTTTCATATGCATTTGATCAGTATTATGCCACATGGTTCCTGGGATTCAGAAGCCTGGACTGCACTACAGTCCATAACCAAATCCCACTTTTTATCTATACAAACCTGGCCGAAATATGCACACTTAATATTTAATCCTAGCAATGACAAACTCATGCTATTTGCATCTAAAACCATGTAAAAGCTAACTCTTCACTCAGATCTTCCATTGACACCACCTTTGAAACTGTCAGATATTAAACTGTTAGGCACCACTATTGACAAAAATTAGATATTTGATCTGCATCTTCAACAAAAACAGAAACTTAGTCTTTATTACAAAGCCAAACTATTCCTTTATGACTATACCTCAAAACATATAGCAACTGCCTTCCTATTGCCCAGTCTCACTTATGCAGCATCCACTCTGACAAACTTATAATCAGTCCAGCTCTCAAAATTCAAACAGTGCTACCACAAAATTGTGAGATTTTCCACTGAGCTACCTACCAAAACCCACTATTGTTTTGCAGTTAGACATCTGAGCTGGTTGAACACCATGACTTCCTCAAATTCACCCAAATTAAATTAGACCTTAAAATTTTACACTCCCCAGATGAATCCTCCTCTCATCCCTTATCACATAGTACTGCCACCTACAGACACTCAGATCCTCAGAAAAATTACTGTCATTCATAACTCCCACAGACAATTCTCATGGCGATGCTCTTTACTCTTGCTCTGTTGATAAACAATGGAATTGCCTTCTACCACTGCTTCTCAAAGTCAGTAACCCCCATCACTTTAAGTCCTTACTAAAAGCACAACTCCTATAAAAATGGATCTGCCCCTTCTTGTCCACCTTCATGTAAACTTAGACTTCACTTCAATACCTCTTTCGCCTCAATGTACATAAGCTTGCACTCCTCGTGTCGTAGAGTACCTCAGCACCTATTTCACTAATTCACGTCTTCCTTTCCTTACATTTCTTTACAAAACTAAACTCACACACCTTACCTACCTACATCCTCTTTCCTCCTCATTACTTATCACTCCCTCCTCTGCAAACAGCCTTAACTGTCATTTAGTGCTCAGATCTTCTTGACCTGATCTATAAACCTGGTGTATCTCATCTAAATTCTGTTAGTTGTGCCTCTCAGTAACATACAGATTGTGTATATATTGGAAAAATGGTAAATTCAACTTGCAGAATTTTCTCCTGCATTAGTATGTAATTCATAAACATCTTCACTGTGTCATAGTACTTACTATTTACAAAATGTTACAAAGAGTTTCTTTGCATTCTCTTGCATTAATTTCTTATATTTTGATTTTTTTAAACAAGAAACACCTTTATTAAATTATCACATATGACATAGGCAATCACATATTTATATAAATGAAAAGAAACTATATTTACATAATTTTAGTTACAAACATTATACATCACTTATAATCTATCCAGTCACTGTCAGTCAAACATTACATAGCTCATTCAGATCCTGCCTTCTTTTATAGGTTCATAGGTTCATACTAGGCTATCTGCCCTAGGGCATTTATAAGCCTAGCCAGAGTGTGTTTGGCTTTCGCCACCCATTTTAAATTAATTTTGCTATGCCCTTTTTCGAGGTTAGTATACTGTGCCTCTGTCTAACAGTGACACAGAAGTGATACCCAGGGTAAACCTACGATTTCCCATCCACTCATCAAGATTCCTCTTGAAGAGTCAATGAGGGCCTCTGCCTAACCTGGACTGGGATTTTATTCCAGAGTGAAGGGAGCCTCTGGGTTATGAATCTGTCCCTCCAGCATGTCCTATTTATTTCAGTGCTGAGGTTCAAGTCTCTCGAGCGCGTAGCTCAATGGGATTTGGATTTTCTGAGATGCAGCATGTCCATTAATTCTGGGTTGGACATGGCTTTATACGTCAGGCGTAGATCACCTCTGAGCAGGAGGTATGCCACTGAGTAGAGCTGGAGTTTCTTTAACCGGGCAGCATATGGCATCTGTTTGAGCCCCTTGATCCTCTCGGTGAGGTCCTTTTGGGGTCTTTCCAGTTGCTGCAGGTGTCTGGTAAGGTACATCCCAAAAGGGGCATTGTACTCAATTATGGGCCTGATGAGGGATGAGTAAAGAGGCACGATGACCTCCCCTGATCTAGATGTGAATCCCTTCATGATTAAGTGGGCTATATAAAATGTTCTTCTAACCACTTTGGCCACATGGTTGTCAAATGAGAGATTGCTATCAACCTGGGTCCCCAGGTCCCTAATTACTTCTTCTGTACTTAATGGATTGCCATCTATGTGGTAATTTGTGGGCACTCTGTTTTTGCCAAAGGGGATGACTATACACTTTTTGGTGTTTAGCTTGAGGCCATGGCTCTGGCACCAGTTGTCTGTTTCTATGAGGCCCTTTTGGGGGATGCTTGTGTCGGCTGGAGAGTTGATTATGCCGCCCAGTTTGCAGTCATCTGCGAACTTGGTCAGCCACGTCCTTCTGTGTTGGCCTGTACCTCCAAGAAATATATACCGAACAAGAGAGGTCCCAGGATTGAGCCTTGTAGGACGCCATTTGTAACTGGTTTGGAGTCTGACATGGCTCCAGCAATTCTAACCATGTGGGTTCTGTCCTTGAGCCAGTTTGCAACCCATCTAGTGACATAGGGGTTTATATTTAAGCTGGTGAGCTTATCTATAATGCCCGAGTGGGGTATTGTATCGAAGGCTTTTGCGAGGTCCAGGTAGGCTGTGTGGACCACCTTCCCCTCGTCAATGGCCCTGGTGACTGTTTCAAAGAAATTGACCAGGTTTAAGAGGCAGGATCTGCCCTTATCAAAGCCGAACTGGGGTAGGATCCAGTGTCTGTAGGTCCCCAATATCTTTATTTATGAGGTCCACGATGATCCTTTCCATAGCTTTGCAGGCCAAGCTAGTCAGGCTTATGGGGCAATAGTTTCCAGGATCCGTTGAGGCACCACCTTTGTGGAGAGGGGCCACTGTTGCTGTACGCCACTCTTTGGGTACATATCCTGTAGTAAGGCTGAGATTGAACAGTAGTTTTATGTTTGGGTTTAGCTCTTCTTGGAGTTCATGTAGGACGCAGCCTGGGACACCCTCTGGTCCCATTGATGCTGTGTTTTTTGCTTTGGAGAGGGCGGCTCTTACCTGAGCATCTGAGATGTCAGGGGGCAGCACTCTGCTGGGATAGATATTTGCCCTTTAAGTGGGGGGGGGGAGTTTGCGCTGAACCTGTCAGCTAGGATGTTGGCAATGTCTGTGGGTTTGGTGTATTTTTTGTCATTTTGGACTAATTCTGAGCATATCTGGGAATTCTCACCCAGGTTCCTAACATAACTAAAGAAAGCCTTGTGATTATCCTTAGTGTCCTGTGCAGTTTTTCTCTCGAAGCTGGCCTTAGACGATTTTATGAGTGCCCATAGTTTTTTGCTAATACTGATCAGAGATGCCTTCCCTTTTTGGGATTTTTCTCTATCATGTAGTAGCTTCCTCCTTCTATTGTATAGTTTGTTTATGGCTGGGGTCCACCAGACAGGACGCCTGCCTTTGGAGGATTGGGTCTTGGTTTTATTTGGGATTGCATGATCCATGCATTCCTGAAGGTGTTCATAGAATGCGTTTATAAAGGATTCTGCGGTCTGGGCTGTATTTTCCACAGGCCCGGGGGCTTTGAAGGATTCCACCTCGGTTTTGAGGAGTGTGAAATTTGCTTTAGAGAAGTTTTTCACTGTGGTTTTCTGGGCAGGGGGTGGGGTCGGGATGGGGGTGGGGTCGGGATGTTAAACCTTGTTCCTCCTCTGCCCACAATTCCCATCTTTTCTATGTAATTTGTTTCTACCCTTTTCTGAAGACCTCAATTCCAGTTATTTTATCTCTGTTATTATATTCACTACTTCTAGTACAATTTATTTAGACTATGGTTTCCATTTTCTAGTAATTGCTTTTTTGGCAGCAACTATAATTTGACCTTATCTTTTGATGTTTGATACTGTAGCACAAATTACAAATACTTCTATTTTATGTAATGCTAATATTTACTTTGAAGCTTTCCTTCCTGGACCTTTGCTGAAAAGGTGTTTTGGTCTAGTACTTTTCCAGTAAATGTAAATAATTGAATAAATAAATGAACTGGCCACATGTTCTTCTCAGGATCTCATGGCCAGGATCTGAATAGCATGGTAGAATGATTTAAAGAATAGCTCTACTGTGCTAGTGGGGACAACTAAAAAAAGTATACACTGTCATTCGACAGCCTACACCTATTAATTCTCATGGCAGGAGCAAGGGTGTCCGTGCCACAGTAGGAAATTACTGCAAAGCATGTGTGTATGTGAGTGTTTCTTCATGTGCATGTGTTAGCAGGTGCCTGTGCAACTGAACTGTATGGTTTGATTGGAGGAACACTAGTGCAGTTAGCTGTAACTGCTGTAGTGTTCAAGTCAGAGAGATGATAAAGAGCTGCTAATTGGATGCTGATCAGTGCAGCTTTTATCCATCCATCCACCCACCCACAACCCCCTTTTCCCATTTTTGCTCATGAGGTCAGGATGTCACGTCAACAGTGACAATAATCTAGAGCCAAGTGCAGTTTTATCATGTCTCTGAATTGCAGAATAGCACTGTCCTGCTACTGAGCACAGCAGCATTGCCTAGGTAGTATTGGTTGTGACATGTCTCTGAATCCCAGCTGGTGTCTTATATACAGTGAAGCTTTTCTGCCTGCAAGTCCACTAAAAATGGAATCATTGGAATCACCCCAGATGGACACTCCCAGTCAACATATAAAATAGATATATATGAAATGATATAAAATTATGACCATCATTTATTTAAACAATATGAGATTATTGTTGATTGTGGGTATAAGGAAAAATAAAAGGGGGAACTGAATGGAACTTAAAAAAGTACAGCTAACATATGGTTCTTTAATTGTTTTCTGTAGGCCTGATCTAAACCTTCCTACTGTCTAGAAGATACACAGTTTCATCTGTATATTAGATTTTCCAGGCTGAAATGGGGTTTCCTTTACCTCGGGGGAAAGTAGTCTGACAGTGCTGATATCAGAGAAACAAGATTTAAGTCTGCATTAAAGGAACATTTCTCACTCTGAGCATCACAAGGTGCTCAAATTAAGTGCTACAAATGTTACACACACATCCAAACAACAGTCTAATAAAATGTCTAATAACAGTATGTGTAACTCTGACTGTGAATATGCAACAGCAATTGCCACTTTTTCGATAAACACATAGCTGCAGTACATTTATATTTCACAATCTCCGATGGCTTATTCTAAATTAGGCTGCAAGACCTCTGCCATTTCCACATTCCTATAGTAAAGACAGCCTAGATGCCTGCCTTATCTGAAATAGCTACACTGTTTAAATGTCTTTTGGTTTCTCCAGACTTGTGTTAGTATGGTGCATTCTCACCAAGGCTGGATCACGAAAAAGTAAAACAAACAGGCACAGGTGTTTTATTCATATATGGGCCCTCCCTCATATATTGGTTAATTTCCAGTATGACAATGTTTGCTTCTTTCTTCCCAGTGGCTCTGTAGCATAATTTTACCAGCTGTCAGAATGGATACTGTTTCAGGCGGCATAGACATGGATGTGACTCATATGGCTATGATGTTGGTCTGTGACACTCTGGACAGTTAATATTCATTGGGTTCTATCACAATATAAAGCCAGTCCTAAGTGTCAGCATAAACATTCTGGATTTAGAGCAAGTCTAGAGTGACTTAAAAATGCTTTCCAGATCTCACATTCTTAGAATTTAATGTTTAGTTCTGATTAACAAAATGACTGATAGCGCTGTAAAATATATATTTTAGTTAGCATTTAAGACTTCCTTCAAAATTTTAGGTGTTTGTATTGTAGTGTAGTTGCTCCTAATGCTGATGCAGTGAACATGTCTATATATCTAATCATCTGAATTATTTTACTGATTAAAAAGCTTTGTTCACCATTTGTCTTGCCAACCTGGTAAACATATTTATTTTTAACAGTAGATGGCACCCTTGTTAAGATGAGAGTGCAAACATTTCGTGACACTAATGTTGATAAATTAGTTAGGCAAACAGTAAATAATTGTTCGTATTCAATGTGGAACATGTTTTTTTTTTTTTTTTAAACAGTGTGAAAAAACATTTTTCCAGAACAGTAAGTATTGTTAGTTTGCTATTTTCACAGAACCTTAGAAGCTTATATTTAGAGTAACACAGTAATTATGATTTTAACTGTTCAGCTGGTCTCCTGCAGAATGGACTCGTTCATTGTTTAAATGAAGTTTACTTTTATTCATGCTGTTCTCTGGAGAAAATAATGAATGTACGAAAGCTTCATTGTTCAGTTCCACAAACCATCTTGCTCTAACAAAAAATGAAGCTCCGTGGTGTTTAAGTATTATAATTATTTATTTTATACGCTGTGTATGTCCTAATGATAAATGAGATGTGGTTGGGGGAATGTCAGGGTCAGTTCCCTTGCATGAGATATACATTCATTTAAATAAGCCTTCTTTTATTCAGTTGATATAAACTATTGTTTTAACTATTATGCATCTTTTATTCTTCTTATGTAACAAGGTCATGGCCAAAAAAGGATCCTGTAGCAAGGGCTACCCTCCTGCCAAATAAAATAAAACAAAACTAAAATAAAGTGATAAATGTTTGATTACAAGCAGTGCAGCTTTTGGACTGTGGTATTATCCCAAAGCTTGCTTAGACCATACTTTGTTCAGTTCAGCTTGTACTATCAAGTGGAATAACACACAATATTAGCATGCAAATGGAAAGGGAGGTATCTAGTCTGAATCCATACAATAGTGACTGAGTGACCTACAAGTGAGCATTCCATTAAGGGCAATGCAAACCCAATTCCATCATTCAGGTCTTTAGTATATTGTAGAGTTTTTCACACAAATAACATACACTGAATTGAAAAACAGCATGATATTTGCTAAAGTTCTGGACTTGAAATTGTGAATTCTGCAGAAACAGATGACTGTTATGACTTTAAAAAGTGAAGAAACCTATATTGTTCATGCCACATTAATTATTTCTGTTAGATCTGCAAAGATAACTACATTGTAACACAATCATTTCATTATAGCAATATTCTTAAAGGTACTGATAAAACCCATTTTGTAACAAATATGTTATAGTGCTATCTTAATACATCTCCTGCACTAGTTTACCAAATCAGTGCTGCTCTGTGTATTTGTGTGTGTGTGTGTGTGTGTTTAATGTAGCCAGACTTTATTTGCATTTGTTCACTAGGAAAGTCCATCTCAAAAGCTCCAAACTAATACGTTTACCATTGTTTTACATCAGTTTAGGTACAAGAACAAAATAATATAAGATTATTTATTTTATTTATTTATTTAACATTTATTTTACCAGAATAGTCTGGCTGAATAGCTAGTGCCCATTTTCAGCAGAGTGCTGGAGAGAAAAGCTCCAAGAAGTTACAACTGAAATACATAGGTTATAAAAGATTTACATTTACTAGAATGCTAACATTTTAGGCAGGCATGACAGTTGTATGCAATAATAGTCTTCGGCTAACAGTGGCAGAATGTTAACATGTAAAAGGCAGAAACAGTTAAAATGCAAACAGTCATATGCAATATAATATCATAGCTCAATCAGCAGATCACAAAACTTACAGTATTTGTACAACATATGAACACAAGGTAGTCAGAGTAGGTACATATTTACAATATTTGCAAAATTATACACCGCACCTAGGTGTTTCAAAACATAGTAAGAGTAAGTAAGTATCGGAGGTCTCAAGGGGTGTCCTCCTACCAAGGGGTGGTGATTCGGGGGGGGGCTCATTGCAATTGCAAAGAAGGGGTAACATGAAGGTGTTATTTAAGGAGGTCTTTGAATATGGCTGAACGATTTTGTAACTTGAGGTCTGGAGGGAGGGTGTTCCATGCTTTTGCATGCGTGGGAGAAAAGGGCTTTTCCAGAGCTACTCTTACATGGATTGACTTCAATCAGGGCTTTGTTACTGGATTGTAGTTCCCTGTTGGAATTGTAGAAATTTAAAATGCCAGCATGTGAGGCAGTTCTTTTAGGGTGATATAGAATTTGATGAGCTATGTTGAGTTGGTGGTACCTTGGTAAGTTTGGAAATTCTAACCAGTGTAGTTTATGTAGGGACTGGCAGTGGTGAGAGAGTGATTTAGCATTGGCTGTGAACCTAGCTATCTTGTAGCAAGTGGAGAGTTTGTTCAGGTTGGTTTTATTTATGTTAGTTAGAACTGGGGAGGCATACCGTAATGCTGATAATAGGTGAGTTCTGGCTATGGTAGTTCTAGAATTGGAGGTTAAGAACTGTTTGCTACGATAGAGGTATCCTAGCTTTTTGTGGGCTTTAGAGATGGTTTGGAATATGTGCTTATTGTATTTAAGTTGTTGGTCGATACTAACACCTAATAGCTTGGCCTCCAGTACTGGGGTGATGAGGGTATTGTTGGCTGAGAGAACGGAGAAGGGGGGTCATTGGGCTTAGTTGGGTGGAATATTAACTGTGTTTTTTTGAGGTTTAGTTTCAGTTGGTGATGGTTTAGCCAGTTCTCTATTTCAATGAAGGATTCTTGGGCTTTACTTTGTAGAAGACAGATGTTGAGGTCTGAGCAGATTAGGGTTGTATTGTCCGCATATTAGACAATCTCTGTTTTAGTGGTTGCTAGGTAGAGTTTGTAAATATTTTAGAGAGAAGGGGGCATAGGCTTGAGCCTTTGGGGACATCACATGTGACGGGGAGTGGAGGGATAAGGAGTTGAGCCATTTGACAGATTGCAAGTGGTAGCTAAGGTTTAAACCAGTGGAGGGAGAGATTATCAAGGTTGAGTTCAGAGAGGCAGGCAAGGAGGTTGTTGTGGGTGATTGTATTGAATGCCTTGGATAAATCAAGGAAAGTGGCAGAGACAAGTTTCCCTTGGTTCCTGTATGAGTTTATGGTATTAGAGAAGTTAATTAGGGCAGTGGTAGTGTTATGGAATGGTCTAAATCTGTGTTGGGTTTTAGATAGTAGACTGTTGGATAGTATGTGGGTAAGGAATTTGTGGTGGATACATCTTTGTAGAATCTTTGATGGGGTGATAGGATTGCAATGAGATGGTAGTTGAAGAGGTGATAGAGGAACTGCCCTTGTGGAAGGGGATGATATATGAGGATTTCCACAAGGATGGGACGGTGCACTCAGAAATAGATCTATTAATTAGTAGGGAGATGGGGTAAGCTATGGGTTTGGATGCAATTTGGAGATATTTGGCTGGTAGATTGTCGGCTATGAGAGTGGTTGGTTTGAGTTTTGCAGAGTTTTTGAATGGTTGATGTTGTTACTGCTTTGAGTGAGAAGGAGATGAAGTTAGTTTGGGATTTTGGGAGTTGTGGATGGGTTGAGGGTGTTATCTCATTTATGATTTTCCATATGGAGGAGGTAAAATAGTTGCTGAAGTTTGAGGCTATGTCAAGGTCTGTGCCTTCAATGTTTGGCGGTGGTGTGGTGTTTCTGGGATAGAGGATGTTGTTCACTGCAGCCCAGAATATCTGTTGTTACTGTATTTCCTTTGTAAGGAAATATAGTGATTTTTGTTTGTCCATTTTGACCTTTTTTTTTTCTTTATTCCTGAGTTCAAAAAAATAAAATTATACAGAAATATTTTCCAAGAAGAAAAGTAACAGACAATAAAATTGCAGAGATCTAAAGCAAATAATCCTAAACTAATCAATACTTGCATTAGGTTAATGTCAGGGGCCTTTGGCTGGGTCTATATTGAATTAGCGGATGCTTAGAAAAGCGAACGCTAATTCATCAACCATTTTTAAGCGAAAGGGAGTTCACCATTTCCTCCACTGTGGTGCAATTTCGGAGTTGGTATATTTAAGTAGGGGGGGGCAAAGCTCCCCACATTAGATAATGTTTTAAGTTTATCTATTTATTTTGTGGACCAGCGATTTTTTTCCCTGGGAAAAAAATCGCTGTTCCGGGTGTTCGAGATTTTAAGCTTTGTCTTAAAAATGGTTGATGAATTAGCGTTCACTTTTCTAAGCGTTCGCTAAGTCAGTATAGACCCCTTTGGCTGACTAAGTTTGCAGATGACTGCAAATTGGGAGCCATCATAGATTCTCCCATGACACAAATATCTTACAAGAGGGCAAATGATAAAATCACAAACTAAAATTCAATTCCAAGGAATGTATTATAATGCTTTTTGGGAAAACTGCTACCCAAGCAAATTACTCTGTCTATAACATACGCTTAAAATTTGACCTGTTAATCAGGGATCTGGGAACATATGTAGACAGTAATTTAGCATTTGACCAACATGTAACCAAGGTAGTAAGAAAATCATTATACTTCACCCACCCAACTTATAAGTAAGGGCATAGCATCCATGTCCAAGGAAGTCATAGTCCCACTTTATTTGGCCCTCCTCATCAGACCAGTCATTGAGTATAATGCCCCCTTCTGCATTTACCTGAGCAGACATATGCAACAGTTATAATGTCCACAAAGGTTCCTTACCAGTAGAATACAGGGTATAAACACTTTGTCCTATATGGCTCACCTTAAAGTCCTATCTCTATATTCTGTCTCCAATAGGTTACTGAAAGGTGAGCAATGCCTGGCATACAAGGCATCCTCATATCCAGCTCTGATGGACCTTTTGCACATCTGCAAAATGAACAGTATTAGAACCATTGGATCAAAGGATTTACCTTTTGCTTGTGACAAAAATAAGGGATGTTGGCGAGAGAGTTAAGTGTCTCATAGGATCCCAGTGCTCTGAAACATGCTCCCCATCCATATGAAGCAGAGTCCATCTGTATACCTATTAAGAGTAACCTTGACCAATGGATGGGAAATTGGACATTCATCCCTGGTCTGGCTCCTGTGTCTCTGAGAGAGAGGCAGACAGTAATGCCCAAATTAGCATACCCTCCCCCATATAACCTGTAGAAACATCTTAGCCAACATACCTATTCCTAATAAATGCCAATGATACATAGGGACACAATTGGGTTGGGTTGTGTGGTTAGGCTTATAAAGGCCCTGGTAGTTGTTAGATTACTGTATGCATATTATATATTATGGAGATGTACTAAACTTAGCAGAACACTTACATGAAGAAAAAAATCCATAGATAAAACTTTATACATGAAATGGAGAAAAACTTTATCAGAACACTTACAATAGATATAAGAAGATAGTTAAAAGTAAAGAAGTAAAACAGGATATATGATACTAAAGACAAAGTATATAGTATAATGTAAATAAAATGTACAAGTAAGGATATTTTCTAGAGTATGAATGAAGTTAGTAGCTAATTAACTAGGAATGGAGGTGCAGGAACAGAGCCAGGAGTTGAAAAGAAGAAGAAGCAATGAGTAATGAGATAAATTTACAAATAGAGAGAGAGGAAGGTCACCAGAATAAAGGCATGCAGGGCAATAAATATTTGTGTGGAGAAAGTGGTAATATGACAATAGATGAATGCTCTAAGATTACTTGCAATAATGCCATATATGAATCTGTTGTTGCTACTGATTCCTTTGAAATGCCTCCAGTTCACAGCAGGTACAAAGGCAGCTTGCATTTCAACACATAGTAGAAAATCTCATTTCCCATTAGTTTAACTATCATGTTAGAGATGAGGTGTCCGAATGGCGAGATGATAAGTCAGCAAGCAAAGGAGAGTAATATTACTGAAAATGAATTCATACTCTAGTATTGCTGAGTACCTTCAGGAGGTGGACCCTGTTTTCCACAAAATTTCACCAAGACGACACTGATATATAGTCCGCTTTATATATAGCATATATCATGGGTGAAGTAGGTCAAAAATTAAAAAAGATAGCTGGGTGCACTAGACCCAGGATAAACAAGTGCCCAATCCTGGTAGGCGTACTGGTGCCAGGACTGGAAAAATGACAGTGTAGAATCCTTAAAATATGGAAACATTCCTACAATGGGCCAGGCCAGGCCCAGGGGAAGGATGCCCTCCTCCCATTGTAGAAGGAAGTAGCAATCCACAAAAAACAGAAAAACTCATAGGCCAAAGAAGAGCCATAAAGATGATAGAGTGAACTATTGAAGATAAGAAAGAAATTGTGTTTTGTTTGTATTACACAAAAAGCCCAGAATTTCCAGACACGAGATATACAAAAAGATTAAAAAACAAATTAAAGGAATGAAAACTACTTCCACAAGAGAAACTCTTGGAAGCTTCAAATAAAAATTTGTGTTCATTAATTTAACAGATTTGTGAAAAATATTATATAGACCAAGAAACTTTGATCTGTTTGGAAAAAGAAGCATCTGAGGAAGGGTGGAAATATAAACAACAAAACCTAGAGGTCTTTGAAAAGTATAAAAAAGAAATATGGACATGGGAAAGAAACAGAGATTTGATATGGTGCAATATCTATGCAAAGTCGAAGGCTAAATTATTCAATACAAAAAAGGCAACTCCAAAGATATTCTAAGAGAAATACAGGCAAAGGCATCCAGCTATGGAAAATTTCACAAAAAAAAAAAATATCACAAAGAGGGAATGTAGAAAAGAAGATTATTACAGTAGAAGTTAAAAAAATAGAAGATGAAATTATGGAATGCCTGCAAAGTAAGAATTTGGTGTAGGTCTAACACAGGTTACATCACAGCATGATGGAACAAGTCCCCAAAGTAAGAGGAAACAGGAAGATCAGGAGACATCTGAAGAAGAAATATGGACATGGGAAAGAAAAAAAGACTTAATATGGTGTAATATTTATGCAAAGAGCAGCACCAAAGATATTTGAAGAAAAATACAGGCAATGGAATCTAGACCTGGAAAACATTACAATTTAAAAAATAAGATGACAAAGAGGAAAAGCAGAAAAGATCATCAGTAATGGAAAAGTTAAAGAAATAGAAACTGGGGTTATGGAGTACCTGCGAAGTAAAGGATTCAGTGTAGAAAATGTAACTCAGAAACTACCACAGCAGGATAGAGCAACGGACATCCAAATTAAGGAGAAACCAGTGGAACAGGAAGTAACAGGTCAGTTGCCATATAGAGATATTTTGTTGCCTTTCACAGGAAATCAGTATAAACTTTCTCTTGAAGCTGGACAGCAAGGAAGGAACAGGAAACTGTGGCAACTCTGATGCAGTCAGTGTGGAGGAGTGATAGGCCAGTGAGTTCCCATATGACAGAGCAATGGATGACACAGGATGAAATTGAAGAGAATGTGTCAAAGGAAGATGCTATAAAACTTTCTATAGAATGCCCTCAGGAAATACAGAACAAAAAATGTGCCCTCAGTTTAGAAGAAAATGAGCTAAGAGAAGAGTTGCTTGATTTAATATAGATAGACATATTAAGATCAATTAAAAAGATAGAATGCAGAAGGTCAATAAAACCCCAAAAGTCAGAAGCTTGATAAAACAAATGAACACAATAATTAGGACTGTCCATACAGATCCATGCAATAGAACAGAAGTAAACAGAATATACTACTGTGCTGCTAAATTAATAACTGATAAAATTCTACCACAGGAACACAGGGTAGTGAGGGAAAAGGGGGGGGGGTGAAAGTGAATACCATCATGGAAGTATCAAATAGGGAAAACTATAAAGCAATTAAGACAAGAAGTGTCAGTGTTAGAAGACTACAGAAGAGGGAAAAGATCAATAAAAATACTCTGAAAGATAGATGTGATAAAAGCAATGCATGGTATTGTAACAGATCAGGATTTATCATGTACTTTTGCAAATAATAAACTAAAAATATCAGCACAGGCAGAAAAACTTAGAAGATACACAGATAAATATAAAGGAAAAGTAGAAAATCAGCAATTTATCAATGAACCAAAAAAGTTTTATACAGAATTGGGAAACAAGGTAAAAGGAATTGAAAGACCACCAAAAAAAGAAGAAATAGATACATTTTAGAGAAGTATTTATGACAATCCTGTTGAACATAACAAAGATGCTAAATGGATAGAAGAAGTAAAAGAAAGAATAAGAAGTTTAAAGGTACGGGATATGAAATGGGAGGGTCTATATTAGAACATCGAACTTTCAAAATTTCGAGTGTTCTAATATCGACCCATTTTCAGCGAATGCTGAAAATATCAAAGAAACAGAAAAACGAATTTTTTCCTAGGAAAAGAATTTGGTTGTCCATTTCTGTTGCTTCAGTATTTTCGGCACTGTGGTGGAAAGTTACAGGTCAGGTTCAGGTAAGTGTGCGATTGTGTGGAAGTGAGGGTTAGGGCGGGGTAGGTGACTGTGCGATAGTGACGGACCTTAGGGTTAGGGTTTGGGTTAAGGTAAGTGGATAGTTAGTGGTGTATGTATAGTTTAGTGTAGGGTTAGCTGTAAGAGTTTAGGTGTATGTGTGTGGATTGCTGTTTGTTTGGTGTGCTTGTGCTGTGTGTATGTGTTTTGGCTGTTCTGTATGCTTGATGTTTTAAATTTTCGATTCATAGGGTTCGATATTAGAACACTCGAAATTTTGAAAGTTCGGTGTTCTAATATAGACCCGAAATGGGATGAAGTAACAGCCAGAGAGATTGAAACAAAGTTAAGAAAAGCTTCTAATTGGAAAATCCCAGGCCCAGATGCAGTACCTAACTTCTGGTTAAAGGTATTAACATCTTTGCATGAAGATTTAGCCATGAGTAAGAACTATTTATATGCGTACCCCGAACAGACACCAGCATGGTTATCAATAGGAAAGACAATGCTCCTACTTAAGAGTGAACCTGCAAGATACCTAAAAATTATAGACCAATGACTTGCCTTCCAACAACGTATAAACTATACACTGGAATTGATGCTGACAGAGTTTATAGTCATTTAGAAGAAAACTCAATTATGGAAATAGAACAAAAGGGCAATAAAAAAGTCATATGGAACAAAGGATCATTTGTTGTTAAATAAAGTAATAGTGGAGAATTGCAAAAATGGGAAGAACCTAAATATGGCATGGATTGACAACAAAAAAGCATTTGATAGTATCCCACATTCATGGATAAAAGAGTGCTTAAAAAATGTATTAGATACCCCACACACTGATTGATTACATTTTAGTGACCATGAAACAAACAGTGGAAATCCAGTTTGCAATTAAGTCATGATAAAAGACAAATTGTTATTCCAGGGATAACAATTCAGTGGGGAATATTCCAGTGTGAGTCTTTGTCACAGCTGCTATTCTGTCTTGTCCTTAACCCATTAAGCTATCTAATTAATAGATTAGGCCATGACTATAATTTGGTTCCTAGAAAACAACAAAGTATAAAGACTTCTCAACTTCTCTTTGTTGATGATTTAAAATTGTACAGCTCATCAGATGTGGAACTGAAAACACAACTGAAAGTAGTCAAAACTTTTTCAGATGATATAAGAATGTCATTTGGGCTTGATAAATGTACAAAAGCAACCTTTAAAGCAGGAAAGCTGCAGCACCAAGAAAACATCAGTTTGGGACTAGAATGTGATATAAAAGAACTTGAGCAAGAGAGAGTGTATAAATATTTGGGAACTGATGAATGATCAACAATAAAACATGAATAAATGCAAATAAAACTTAGTAAGACATATTTTTGAAGACTTATTAATTCTGAAAACAGTGTTGACATCTAGAAACAAAATTCAAGCTATAAACCAGTTTGCTGCTCCTGTCCTAACTTACAGTTTTAGAGGGACTGACTGGCCCCAAAATTTGCTGGATAGATTAGATAGGAAAACAAGAAGGGTGCTTCATGCTCATCAAATTATTTATAAAAATCAGTGCATACCAAGATTATATATTCCCTGTTCCGAAGGAGGTATGGGCCTCCTTGAAACTGATTACATGTATAGATCTGCAATCATGGGACTGCACACATATCTGCAGACCTCACAAGGCCCAAATGTAGTGAAAGTTTTGAAACATGAGGAAAATACATCTAAGGTGACTTCCCTTAGTCTAGCAGAAATGGAAATCAAACCAGAAGTCGATAAAAATCAGGCAGCAACTGAATGTGCCAAAAAACAGAAGAAAGAATATAAGGTGAAAGATCAGATGAGAAGGCAAGAAATGTGGAAAATGTATAAATACAGCTTCAAGTGTAGAAAACTCCTGAAAGGACCTGATATTGATTAAGATGCAGCAATGGTTAAGGAGAGGCGGAATTTAAACCAAAAGATGAAAGTTTAAAATTGGTGGCCCAAGATAGTGGGCTACATACATATTAGTTTACAAAGTCCGTTAAACATGTGGAAGAAACAGACAAATGTAGGGTTTGTAAAACAGAATTGGAAATAGTTGCATACTTTGTTGCTGGTTGTGATATACTAATGACAAAAGGACTGTATACTGAAAGGCATAATAATGTGGCAAGGCTGTGCACTGGGGTTTGTGCAAACATTATAATACTGAAGTGGCTGGAAAACACTGGAAAAATGAACCACAAAGCATCAGAGAAAATGATGAAGTCTACATCACTTGGGATCACACATTACCAACAGTTCAAAAGATAGATGCGAGAAAAAAAGATATAGTGGTCCATGAAAAGAAGACAGAAGTAGTATTGATAATTGAAATTGCTACACCCAGTGAATACAGTGTCTTGCATACAGAGGGACACAAAGTCATAAAATATCAGGATTTGCAGGCAGAAACAAGAGCAATGTGGAAGAAAGATACCCAGTCAGTTCCAATAGTAGCAAGAGCAACGGGTCTTATAAAAAAGAATCTACAGTCATATTTAGATATGTTACCAATGCATGTTACTCCATACAAACTGCAGAAGGAGTCATTACTGGGCACATTGTGGGTGCTGTGAAGAGCACTTCTGGCTGATATCAAACAATAGTAATTTCATGAACTTTAATCATACTTCGACTTAGGAATGGGGTCCATTCCTGTTATGGTATTAGAAACCCAAAAGATTTGGAGAAATTAAAATTAGAAAGCAAAATCTTTTTATTCTACAGGCAGTAAAAACATAGTGTGATTGTAGCCAGACAGAGACTGTATAACCCAGGAATGCTGTGGAAGAGGCAGGTTATACACTAGTAATGCAGGAGCATGTGAATAATTTGTGATACACTTGTCTGGTCACTTTCCAAACCACGGCTGAATAGTATTAGAAGATGGATAACATGCAACAGGCATGACATTAAAAAGCTTACATTACAGTCATAGTGAGAAAATATGTTGAAGTATTGCCCCTTGTTCTCTGATGTAAAATGAAGCAAGAAGGTTCAGCTACCTGTGAGTTCCTGTTAATATTAAACTCTAGTAATACTACTTTATAATACTAGCACTCCTACAATGTGTGTGTGTGTGTGTGTGTATGTATGTACACCTACACCTAAACCAACCTCCCTACCCCTAAACCAACCTCCACCCTCCTTATAAACCAGGGGCTTTCTGGGTGTCTCAGTAGAGGAGTGAGAGAAGATAACCCAGGACTACTGGGTCCTAAACATTCTGGGACAAAATTGCAATCTGCAATTCCTAGGTAGGCCAGCATTTTAGGTATTCTACCTGTTCCAAGTAAACTAGATTATTTTTGTTTAACCTTGCAGAGGACCTACTAGAAAACTGAGCTATAGAAATATGACAGTAGGAGAAGATGGTACTGGATTTTATTCAAGATTGTCTCTGGAATCAAGAAAAAAAGATACCTGGAGATCCATTCTAGACCTTTCAGGAATAAGGACATATGTAATACCTATTTTTTTTTGGTTTTGTGCCCTCTCCAAGCAGTTTACCATCAACTGCCCCTGACAGCCTCTCCTCCTTGACCAGGTCTACTAAACCTGACATGCCCCAACTATACTCTTTCTAATCCAGTTCAAGGCTGAGGAAGATATTGAAGCACTTTGAAGCAGAGTCATAGTGCTGTTGAGGAGGATATTTTTATGCCTTAAGTTCCTTCTCCTATGTGCACACATTCTGTCTCAGGACATTAATGACTGCAGGGATCAACAGTGAGGTGCAACCATGAATACACCATTTCCCCAAGAATGGCTGAGCTATTATCCCTCCTTGACGGTGCCTCAGACACCACAAAACAAGTATGTTGTATTGCTAAATTTCAAAATGCATACCTCATAAAACCTTCTATCCTTTCTCACTCAAACATTCATGGTCATCTTGGATCTAAAAGATACTTACTTCCACTTCTCCACAACAAAGATGCACAGGAGATTTATAACATTCAGAGCAGGATGAGCACACTGAAGGTTCACCTCATTGTCTTGTCTACTGCAGTCAGGGCCGTCACAAAATGTCTAGCTCCAGTAATTGCCTTTTGCAGGACCAAGGACATACATATTGGTTACTACTTAGACAACTGCCTGATGCAGATAGACTTGGTGAATGAGAGAGTCAGAATGCTTTACACTTTGCACTGGCATGTTTCAAGCACCTGTATCTCTACTTCAGCTTCTCCAATTCTCATTTGTTCCCTGCAAAGAGAGTGTTGCTCCTAGTGATCTTACTGGACACAGAGCAGCACAAAGTATTCTGATCTGAAGACAAGGCCTTCATCCTGTCCCAGTTCCTCCAAATTGAGTTACAGAGGGACTCTTATCACAGCAAAGGAATTCCTCAGAACTCTGGGCTACATAGTGCCTTGCATACTAATATTTCAAACAAGACTCCATATGAGAAATCTGCAATTGTACCTCAGAAACAGATGCTAACCTCCCAGTCTTTGGATGTCATCATTCTCCTCTTAACCTGTATTAAAAATGGAGCTTATGCAGGAAACTCAGATGCTTCTTACTCCAGGGGCACATTTTATGTTTGCCCAGGTGACTCAGGCCCTCACCACAGAGTCAGTGGACATCACATGGGGGGGGGGGGGGCTTGATTGGGGGATCTGAGGATTGAAGACATATAGTACAGCAATATGAGGAAAAAACATAGATGTAAATGGGATGATGGCTGTATTTCTAGAATTAACAGTATTCAAACAGATTTGGACAAGTGGCACCCTAAACATCATCACAGAAAATACCACATTGTTGTGGTACATCAACAATCAGGAGAACACCCACTCTTACATACTATACAGATTGGCAATTCAAGCTTGAGAAGTAGGCCAGGAGTCAGGCCTGACCCTTGGTCATCTTACAGCCCATCACAGGAAAAAGGTTTAACAGCAGTCAAGCTTTCATGAACTGATGACAAACAAAGGTGTTTTCTTGGATCTGACATATTTGTGGGGTGTGCTGGAATAAGACCTTTTTGCTTTTCCAGAGAGCAGGCAACTCAGGATGCTTTACTGTAGGACAGCAGCTCCAGGAGCCTTGAAAATAGATGCCTTCTCCATTCTTTATAAAGGATTATTATTGTATGCTTTCTCTGCAAAACCTCTGATCCCCAGGGCATTTCTGAAGACCAAGGAAGAGCATCAAAATGCTATTAGTAGCCTATGTGTAGCCCAGGCAACACTTATTTCTCCCTATTGCTATGTTCTGCAAAGGTAGAAGCAATCATACTACCTTGGTAAGTGGACCTTTAGATGCAGAAGAAAGGATCCTTGATGCACTCCAACTTCAGAATTCTAAGCCTGACAGTATGGATTTTGTACCATTCATCCTATCCAGGCACATTTTTAGAAGATGTGCTAAATATAATAATGAGCACCGATGAGGAAGTCAAGCACAAGGACATCATATGTGGAAAAGCAGAGATGTTCTCCCTCTGGTGCTTCACTAGAAACTAAGATCTTAATTCAGGATATTTCTGGTTCTCAGCTACTGGTCAGACCTTTTAAAATCAGGGCTATCTTATGAATTTTTGAAGTTAAGTATTGACTCTTAATCATTTCTTGCCAGCCAAGCAATTCCTAAAGGAGGTAATCCATCTCAGTCCTCCTAAAAAAAGGAAATTTCTTCACTATGTAAGCTCAGCTATGTATATGAGAAACCAACCATGGAACCCTTTGAAACTGTTTCTTCAGCCTCCCAAAGTACCTCTCCCAGAAGACAGCCTTCTGAGCAGCTGTGGAATCATCTAGAAGAATTTCTGTGCTGCAAGCACTAATGTTTAAAGAACCATTTTTGATCTTCCACAAGGAGAGAGTCACTCTGCATGCTAGTCCTACCTTCAGCCCAAGATGGTGATTGAACTTTCCTTTTACTGGTATTCATCTCTCTGTGTTCTTACCAAATTCCCATCACAAGGGGGGTGGAACATTGCATGCTTTGTGTGGGCATTGTCAGGTGAGAGTCTATCCAAACAGAAATAAGAAAATCAGATCATCTCTGTGTCTCCTTTATAAAGGACTGAAAGGGTAAGTCTGTTACTAAGCAAGCTCTAAGAACATGCTTTGTCCACTGTATTGTTTTTGTTACTCTTTTATGGGAAAACTTATCCAGGCCATGTCAAGGCCCCTTTGTCTAGAGCCAGAGCAGCCACCATGGCTTTCCTCAGAGGGGGTAATATGCAGATAGATGTAGAAGCTGCTACCTGATCTCTGTCCACACCTACTCCAAATATTACCTTTTAGGTTCTGCATTCAAGGCCAGGGCAGGGTTGCTTTGGCTATTTGCCAAGGCCTGCTCTCTCAATAGCCCAGTCAGGGCCAGCCCATAATTCATAACTGTATCAGTAAATGTTATGATGAACGTAGGACAGATGTGATAGGCACTTACCATAATTGCAGTTATATATTCACTAGTGCTGTCCGTATTCCCTCCCACTGGAGGGGTCTCCATTACCCTGCTTGGGCTTCTTTGCGTTGGAGTGGATATCTTGTTCACTTTACCCACTATCATGCTTATTTACCCTAGCAGGCTGCCTCCTTCCTCAGGTCCTGTCTAGTACCCAAAGAGACAGCTTTGGGCCTTAAATGGAGATAAGTCCCTTAGGTCCACTTGTGCTGTGAGGCCTACAGCAAGCCTCTTGTTCAACTAGGCAAGATAGATAAGAAGATGGCATCATCTGACAAAGTTCTTACAGTATATCACAAAGCAGCTTAGTGGGAGGAAGTTGGCCATATTCAGGAGGAGGAAGGTAAAGCTCTAAGTTGCAGGTTGGAATTTCAGAAGTTATGACTGAAACAGTGAATAGACCTGAACATTTACAGTTACGATAATTCGCTGCTGCACTTGCAGTCATAACTTCTGAAAGTTTTCTATTTATGTCTTATACCAACTTGCTTTCTAGTTTGCAGGACGTATAGCAACATATGACAGTGCATAAAATATTCTGTTCTCACAAACCATCTGCTTACTCTAGGCTTAGTGCAGGCAGTTTTAGTGAATGGAAAATACCTTTAGTGTGATGTGAAAAGTTTTAGTACTAACAGTAATAATAATATATCATACAGCCACAACCAATTGATGACTTTAATTAATATATCTTCTGCATCAAGCTGTTAAATGCATTGTTACATGGCAATTTTAATGTATTAAAGACCAAGCTTTTAATTGTTGCAAATGGAGCAAAGGCTTACATGAGCCTAGTAATAACTAAGGGAATGCCATCCTACCCTTTTGCAAAGGCATTGTTGCTAACCAGTGACAAGCTTCAGAAACTGATTTGAAAATTTACTTAGAAATCCTGAAGCTTCATGGACATTTAAAATCTTTCTATGGAAAAAGGTATATGTAAATGTTTCTATAATAATGCAGTCATACTGACTTCCTCCGCCATCTCTCTCTCAGCTATTAATTTGTCTTATTCTCTACAACTCAGGCAACCTATCATATTGTTTATAGTATACATAGCAACTGCCACAGTGCTGCAGGCACTGCCTTGGTTCCTGCTGTTATGTCATAAGTTTCACTGCAACAAACATCCAATGTGTATTCTGTGTTAATTCGCTATATTTTACATACTGTATATGTATTACTATACTATTTATTAACTATTTTACCAAAGCCATAGCTAGGATAGGGTGAAGGGGGCAGCTGCCTAAGTGCAAACTGTTACGGGGGCACAAACGGCAATGCTGATTGGGGAGTAATCGGCCTTAAAATGGCAATGCCAAATGGTTGGAAGTGTGATAGCAGCAATGCCAATGTTCATTTATTTAAACATGTCCATCTGTTTAAAGAATGCATGTTTGTGAGTCCTACAGTTCAGATGATTGAAATGAAATTTTTTTTGCTCCTCGACTTTGGTTTGTGCATCTGATGAGTGAAGCAACTGTAGTGAGATCAGCTTAAATGGTAAAAAACAAACAAAAAAAAACCACCAATCACAACTTAGGTTTCATTCAAATGAGTACCTAACTGATTCATCAAGCTCAATTAAATAAATGGGGAATTGCTGACAGATTTTATAGCTTAATCAAGACTGTGGAGTCTTAGAGTTAGTTATATGACTTAAAGGGGAAGGATGAAGCAGGTTCCTTGAAAACACCTCTCTCAAATATACCTCATTATGAGCAATATTCCTCATTCTAACACTGAAGAATTCAGTGTTCCATGCTGTTTCCACACCGAAGGGTTTGACACACATTCATTGTTAAAAATCTTTTTTTAAAAGATACCCATGGTAAATAACAGTGAGTCATACTAATTCATTAAAATAACTTTTTGTGAATATAAAGGGTTATTAACCATGCTGTTTGCCTCATAGTTCTGTTTGCTCTTAGCAGATGTTCGGGTAAGTTTTCCACATTTTTCCAGTTTGTTCCATATTGTGAGCTGTAGTATTCCATATTTTGCAGATGGATGGTTAAGAACAATGTCATTCATTACATGAATTGTATAGGAGACTCTGGCCAGGATTTACAGATAAAGGCACAGCATTGCAACTCATACTGCATTGATGAGCTGCATTACACTGCTCAGTCATTTAGTAATTACAGATAAAGGCACAGCATTGCAACTCATACTGCATTGATGAGCTGCATTACACTGCTCAGTCATTTAGTAATTACAGATAAAGGCACAGCATTGCAACTCATACTGCATTGATGAGCTGCATTACACTGCTCAGTCATTTAGTAATTACAGATAAAGGCACAGCATTGCAACTCATACTGCATTGATGAGCTGCATTACACTGCTCAGTCATTTAGTAATTACAGATAAAGGCACAGCATTGCAACTCATACTGCATTGATGAGCTGCATTACACTGCTCAGTCATTTAGTAATTCATAATCATGCACATTCCCTCAAGTCCAGTATCTCACTAATATTCGTGAATGTGCATGACTGTGAATCACTCAGCTGGAGCAATGTTGCACTGCTCAGCTGGGTGCCCCAGCAGTCTGAACTATAAAGTAATGCGAGCCCTTGCAGACCCCACACAGTCAAACACTTTTCCCTTACACACACACGCAGTCATACAGATAGCTGCAGACAGTGGCACAAACACATGCACATATATATACACACACACACACACACACACACACACAAAGAGCTAGACATATGAGTGCATACACACACACACACACACACACACACACACACACACACACACACACACACACACACACACACACACACACACACACACACAATTACACACTTACACACTCAGTGACAGCATTTTTATTCCTGCCTCAAACAGTTGGACAAGGAAGGAGTACAGCAGAGCCTCACTGTAGGTCATGGCTCTGCTCAACCAAGTCACCCTATCTAATAGCGCAGACTGCACACACACACACACACACACACACAAACACACACACACACACACACATAAAGATGCACATGTATACTCCCTCTGATACATATGCACATGCACCCTAAACAGCATACTCTGAACACACAATCTCCCCATTCATATTAACTATAGAGCACATCCAGTAGTGATCATTCATTGCAAACAAACTCAAGCATATATGTACTTGTGGTACCAAGGTTAGTGTCAGACTAAGGAAAACTGTTTTAAAGATGTTGTGTGTTTCACTTTCCTCTGTCTTTTTTATTTCATATCAGTAACACATTTGGTTTGTAAAATGTATGCAACATTATCATCTTTTCTCTTATATATGTAAAAAGGAGATGAAAGAAAGGGAAACACGTGGTCTGTTTGTAATATAAAATATAACCTCTTGCTTCTCCTGTTCTAGCACATCGTAACATGCAGCCACACTCCACTTCTAAGAAGTAGCTGACTTGAACTGTGAAAAGAAAGCAGACATTAAAATCCATGCAGTTAAGACAGGTATGTGTACAGGTGTTTCTGGGCTGATATAATTAAACTTTTGTCCTTTACAGGTGGAATACTTGGTTTGGTTACTTTTCTTGTGGAAAAGCAAAACCTACTGCAATCCTGGTGTAATGTTTTTCTGCAACAGGAAATAATGTAATGGTTGCTGGGAAACAAACCAGAACTAATGACCTAAAATATGTCTAAATATTTCAGGCTGCCATTTGATCTGTCTTATCTTTGCTTGGAAGAAATTGAGTTGCCCACTTCCCTGTTAAGTTTGCTGTCTGCATTTTCTGCCTGATATCTTCTAAGAACTTATAGCCACAAGGGTTCAATACTCTTTAAGCTGGATGTAGTTAAATTTATGTATGTGGCCTAGGCGGGGGGGGGGGGGGGGGTTAAAATTCCTGACTGACACTTATTGTTATTTAGATAGTCCTTATGCAGTTTCTTATTCCTTTGTGTATTTGGAGTGTAACTGTACTGTTTCACTTATTGATTAAGTAAACTTTATTCACTTTTAAGCTCTAGTGGCTGGTCTTTGTCTTTATTATAGGTTCATAGGTAAGTACTAGGCTAGTTTATTTATTTATTTTTATTTATTTAACATTTGTTTACTGGGAGAGTCCGATTGGGTCAAGGACCCATTTTCAGAGGAGGCCCGGGGGTAAAAGCACCAAATGATACATAGAGTTAAAACATAATACATAAACAAGAAAACAGGTATTAAAGCACATGCTAAATAAGTGATGAATATTGCATAAGTACAGGTAGGTAGATACAGTAATAGAACATGGACTAGATAGGCAATATTAAATAAAAGTGATGTGGTAGGTTACACTTTTTTTTTCTTCTTCTACAGGAAGGACTGAGATGGATCACCAGGTGTAGAAAGGAAAAAACCTAGAGGGTGAATGGAGTTCACCTGTTAGGGAAAGAGCAGGGGCAGGTCTGATTAGAGATTGTTTTTTTAGGGTGTGTTTGAAGTTGTTGAAACTGTCAATGGTAATAATGTGTGTTGGCAAAGAGTTCCAGAGATTGGCGGTAGCATGACAGTATAGGCGCTGTCCAGCTCTTTTGTTTGGAATGTAGACTGTTAGAAGTTGTTTGTTTTCAGAGCAGGGGGGGGGTCAGATTTAAGGGCTGGGAAACTATCAGGAGTATTTAGCATTTTATGTGCAGAAGACAGTTGAGCTACGTTTAGGTGGTGTGTGAGTTCAAGCCACTTTGGTTCTTTCAGGGCAAGGCAGTGATGTGAATGGTAGGAATAGCCTGTGGAAAATTTGGTGATTTTTATGGTAGCAGGACTGCAGCTTGTTTTTAAGATAAGATTGTAAATTGGTGTATAAGGTGGAGAGGGAAGCAAATAGGTGTTGGCGAGGGTTTTTCTGGTGGAGTTATCCAGGAAAGCTTTTTGTCTATAGAGAGTTCCTAGTTTGATGGGAGTTGTTTTAATGCTATTGCAGATGTGGTGTTCAAAAGTTAGTTTGTTATCTATGGTAACACATAGCAACTTGGCTGTGGGAACTGTTTGAATTTCTGTATTGTCCAGGGAGTATATTTTGAAATCAGATGAGATTGGTTTTGTTGAGAATAACAAGAGTTTTTTTTTTTTTTAGGATTTAAGAGAAGCTGAGCTTCTCTCAGCCATGTCTCTACTGAGATGAAGGTGGTTTGAGTGATTTGCTGAAGATGTATGTTATTAGAAGAGGAAATTATGGTTGCATCATATGCATATTGGATAATGGAGCTAAGGGGTGACGAGGTGTGGAGATTGTTAGTAAGAACATTGAAGAGTAAGGGTCCAAGTGGTACACCAGTTGTGTTGGTCTCATATTGGGATAATTTATTTTGCCATTTAATGCACTGTTGGAGATTGGCTAGGTAGCTTACAAACCATTGGAGGGATGGTGGGGTGCAGCCTACAATGGATAGTTGATGAAGGAGCTTGTTGTGGGACACTGTGTCAAATGCCTTTGATAAGTCTAGTAGTAATACAGAGGTGATATTACCAGAGTCAGCGGATTTGGACAGTGTCCATAAAGGAGATTAGTGGTGGTGCTGTGTGATTGGCAAAATCCATGCTGAGTAGGGGTAATTAGTTTGTTTTGGGTTAGATGGTGAAGCAATTTGCTAATGTATGCATTTCTCCAGGAGTTTGGAAAGAGGAGAGAGAATGGAGATTGGTCGTTAATTGGAAAGTTCATTGGAGTTACCCCCTTTATGTAAAGGGGTGATGATAGTTTCTTTCCAGAGGTTAGGGACATTGCAGTCTGATATGGAGCGATTTATAAGGGTGCTGATGAGATATACTATGGTTTCGGCAGCAAGTTTTAAGTTTTCAGGAGGGAGGTTGTCAGAGGAGAGGGAGCATGATTTTAGCTTTTGAAGTAGTTTTTGAACGAGAGAGGTGGGAACAGGTTTAAGAGAAAAGGGAATAGAAGACATAGCACTAGTTTGTTGCGGAGGTGAGGGGTGTTTCTTGTTTGTGCAGTAGTCATAAGATAAGTTTGTAGGGGTATCAGAGATGGGGCTTGAGATAGTTGTGGTAGTAGGATTTGTTAACAGTTTGGTAATGCTGTCTATAAAATGAGAGTTAAACAGGTTGGTTATCTCTGAGGGAGGTTTGTCAGGGTGTGGTGTTGGAGTTTGTTTAGTGCCTGGGGTAAGGAGGTTTGAGATGTGTTTCCAAAATTGTTTTGCGTTGACTTGTGGTATGTCAGTTGGCTGGAAAAGTATTGCTTTTGGTCTAAATTCACTAGCTTTTTTGCTCTGTTTCGTAATTGTTTATATTTGATTAGGTTAGCATCAGATTTGTTTTTGTGTCATTCCTTCCAGGCTTTATCTCTATCTTGTAAATGTTGTTTGGTATTTTCTGTTAGCCAGGGAGCATGGTTAGATTTTATTCCTTTGATGAGTAGAGGGGGTAAGCTGTTAAGAGTATTTAGAAATACACTGTTGAAGTATACAAGGGCATCTTCTAGCAGTAGTGCTTTAAGTGGATTCCAGTTAGTGTATTTTAGGATTTCGTTAAACCTTGTTGATCAAAGGTTCTGAGATTTCTGGCAGTTTTGTATGTATGAGGTCTTGCAGTTTGTGGTGTGGATCTATATATGAATATGGGAAGGTGGTCACTAAGAGTATTAGGTAGAGTGTATGGGGTAGAGTATTTGTAAGGAGTAGAAACTAGTATCCAATCAAGAGTTGCACCTAGGGTATTGTTGTTATGCATATGGGTGGCATTAGTAACGAGCTGGGTGTAACCATAGATGTTTATGCTGTTACTAGGGGAGTCAGTCATCAGATCTTGCCAGTTGGTATTGATATCTCCCATAATTATCGTTTCATTACTGTTGTTTTCAGATATCCAGCAAAGGATATCTTCCATAGTTTGGACGTTTTGCCCGGGGGGGGGGTATATATAGTTCGACAATGCATATTTGTTTTGTTTTGCTAATTTGTAGGCTTCCGATTAGAATTTCAGCATTGAAGGTTGGTGTTTCTGTGGGGAAAGGTGAGACTGTCATGGTGTTAGGATAGATTAAGGCTACTCCACCACCTTTTTTGTTGATTCTGTCTTTTCTATGTATATTATAGCCTGGGGGTGTTATTTCAGTATCATGGATATGGGGTTTTAGCCAAGTTTCTGTGATAACTAGAATATCTGGTGTGTATTGACATAACCAGGCATGGAATTCTGTGATTTTGTTGCAGATACTATGTGTGTTCATGGTTGCGAGAAGAATATTTTTAGGGTTTATGGTTTTAACAGAGAAAGTTGTGGTTGGGGGCACTGGGTTGGTGTGGATGTCCCCACACAGGGATAAGTTGTGTTGTTGGAAAGGTAATGTTTGAGGTATAGGGTAGGTTTACTTTTGCTGCAAATTATGTAGACGTTCTAGAAGGTAGGAATGGGGAGTGGGTAGTAGTAAGTAGATTGAAAAGCTTGGAAGTGAGGCTAGTGTAGTAATCCCTTATGGCCCATTTTAAGCCTAAACAGTCTCCCTTTTTGTGTTTAAAATAATCTTTCCCATTTGGTTATAGATTTTCCTTACCCATCCCATGGCTGATAATTATAAATTACTCCTAATAAGAATAACTGGGATCATACCCAGTTGGGCGGCGCAGTGGTGCAGCGGTTAATGCTGTCGCCTCACAGCAAGAGGTTCTCCGGTTCGATTCTCGGCTGGGGTGCCTTCTGTGTGGAGTTTGCATGTTCTCCCTGCGTTCACGTGGGTTTCCTCCGGGTACTCCGGTTTCCTCCCACATTCTTAAGACATGCTTCTGGAGCATTTCTCCCCGGGCCTCCGCTGAAAATAGGATCTGTGGAACCTAGTCGGACTTTCCCGGTCAACAAATGTTAAATAAAATAAATAAATAAAATAAAAATACCATAGATCAGTTGAGTGTACCCATGCATGGGATAAAGCATTTAAGAGCTGCCTCTGTCCATTATTATCAATACAGGGGGCAGTCCTGGGGCATATTTTCTGTTTTCCATTAATAGTTCTAAGTTGCACTTAAAAATGGACAGGGAGGAACTTTGTTTTATGTAGATGGGGGGGGGGGGGTCTGTTCTATAGGAGTCTGTTCTATAGCAGCAGTATCCTCTGCAAAATATACCTGTCCCTTCAAACTTTTCTGTTGATGGTGCAGAAAAAGTTTAGATCCCTAGACAAAGTATTTCTGATGTCATTTGACTTGCTGATGTGCAGTAAATCCATCAATAGTGGTATGCCAGACACAGGTCACCACTCAGCACTCTGCAGGATACCGACTTTAGTGACAGAAACATATATATATATATATATATATATATATATATATATATATCTGTGTGTGTGTGTGTGTGGTTATCATTTATCACTGTAGGTTATCAATTTGTGATTTACATCACATCTCCACTTAGCTAGAGCATTTGGGATTGCCAAAAGTAAAGCATTAATGTTTATAATTTCATATTAGGCTTAATGAAGAGCGCAAGGTAGCTGAAAGCCTCTAGGCAGTCCAGAGTGGCAGTGATGGGAGTACTACCATGCCAGGAAGAAAGCTGTGTGGAATTACAGATTTCACACATCCTTCCTTGAGAATTGTTCATGCAGGTATGTATGAAAACAATAGCTTGTGTGAAAGACAGTTACATTGGGTAGGGGACATCAGAACACGCTATGGTTAACACACACACACATATATATATATATATACGTATATATATAGGTTCGTAGGTTAGTACTAGGCTAATTGCCCTTATGGGCCATTTTATGCCTAGCCAATTACCCCCTGTGAGAATCAAACCCGGTATTTTGTGTCTGTAAGGCAAACACCTTAACCATTATGCCAACCTCCCACACATTCTCTCTCTCTCTAAATATATATATATATATATATATATATATATATATATATATATATATATATATATAGAGAGAGAGAGACAGTGGTGTGAAAGAAGACTGGGTTGCTTTGCTGAAAACTCAGCTCTGTAGGTGACCTGTGTTGTCTAACCTGGGTGTAAATGTTGTGAGCCCATACTCAGTGCAACAGTGCATATTCCCTTTCTGGTCTTGGAGTCTGGCCGAATTTTTTGAATTAACTATTAAGTTAATGTGTTTACTTTCTTTTATTTTAACCTCCTTGGTATCAGTTGTATTACTCTGGAGACCACCCCTCTGGTGCCAGCTTGGCAATATTTCACATTGATGAGAGTGGTACCATTGATTCATGACATTTTAGGAGGCAGTGCTGGGAATCAAACCCTACACATTCACCAGGTTGTGACATACTTGATGGTTTATGGTGGGATTCAAACCTTGTCCATGCCAATTGATTGTCACAACACTCACAATAAACAATGCAGAGACATTCACAAACCCATTTACACACACACTGTCCCTGTACTGCCCTCCTCCCCACACACCAACAACTACATATACATCTGCACAGACTTCCATAAACCTCTGCTAGGTTACTTACCTAGACTGGCAATCTGCAGTGGGTGAAGCTGTTTAACTTACTTCCACAGACTCTTTCCTATTGAACTGAAATGTGTGGCTGGATGATGCTAACTAGCAGCATACATGTGTACACTCTGTATTGCTCTTGATTGTAACCGAGTAGCAAACTGGGCTGTTTATGTGACTTGTTAGCATAGCTCATCCTGACTCCCAGATTTTCGTACAGTGCCAAAACTTTTCCTGCTCAGTAATGCCTTATGGCCAGCTTTTGATGAACTGAGACAATAGTGCCTAATACACATGGCACCGTCTTTGGCTTTGTTTATTGGAAAGATTTGTCCATGAATGCCACGCTTTACCCTTGAAAAAATATGTCATTGATTGCCCATTTGATTAGCTAGGTCTGATGTTTTAGGTTTAATTGGAAAGCAAACTGGTCCTATTGAAGCTTTTTATACAAAAAATTGTTTGAGATTGATTTCCACTTATTTTGTTAAAGTATAAGGTGTTCCATTATATTAGAAGTTATAATGATCTGTGGCAGAGTACAAAAAAATAATGCATTTCATCTGGACCCGGACAACCCTTCACCACAAAGAAATCTTCCATAATTATTCTTCAGTGGTGAGTATTGTAGGTGTCAGTAGCTCAACAGGTAGCACACTTGACTTTGGTGCTTGAAGATCAAATGTCTGTGGGTTTTATTCAAATACTAGCTATTTCTATCAATTGTTCAGTACTGACACAGCAGTTGGTGCAGGTGGTTAAGACTGTGAGACATAGTTCCTGTGGTACAAAGTTTGATTCCCTCATCCTTCATTTGCCTATTGTTTGACCTTGAGCAAATAACTAAACCCAACAGTGTTTGTTGGTGAAAGGGAATATGGGCTAGGCTCTTCATTGATCCCTTGGACTGCAAGCCTTTTAGCTACCTATGAACTTGTACAGACTGCAGCAGCATAAGAGAACAGTATATAAATAATAATACTGAAACTTTAAAGGTGGTTCAAACATCACAAACAAAACAATGCTGTGCATTACTATATCACAATGCATTTCAGGGCTGTGACAAGACAAACGAATAGTGAATTTCATAAATATTGACTATCATAAAATCTGCATAGAATCAATGATACTATAGTCGATCTATGTGCATACGTATGGGATTCTACCATCAGTAACATCAATTCCTCTTTCTTTAACTGAATAAATAAAAAATCATTTAATGCACCCTCCCTTATTTCCTACATGCACACACCTGAGATTGCTAACAGAAATCAATGATCTGTCTTCTGGTAGTATGGAACCCTGGTTAATAAGTAGCTTGCATGCTGTTTACTTGACTTTACCCTTGGACAGGATCTGATAAGAATAACCAAGCCTCTTGTTATTTTTTATAACTTCCCTGCTGATGAACTGCTCTCAAACAATGGCTTATGTCCTTAAAGCACTAGAATTGCCAAAGCTTTCAAGAAAAAAAGTGTCACTTTTCAAAGAAGCTTTTTTTTTGCTTCTAAAGGTTCTATTATTATTTCAGGTGTATTTTACAACACTTACTCATTTCAAAAGGGTTTGTAAGTTTCAGTTTGTGGGTAAGATCTTTTTATATGGAAGCCATTACTTTAGATTCAGATGCTCTATGTACAGAACATATATGAAAATCATTATTGCGTTTGCATTAATACTGCAGTGTAGCACTGTGTCATCAGAAATTGTATTCCTTGTCAGATAGTGGTTCTCAGTATGCTAATTCTCCTGATCTGCAAGCAATGAGGCTTCAATGATAGATAACATATATGTTGGTGAAATATACAATGCCTGTACTTTTCTGTATCATTCTTTTCCTTGTCATGTCTTTTTAATGAATTAAAAAATAAATTATTTTGTTCGGGTATTAGATTTATAAAATTGAAAGTGGTAATATACTGTACTTTGAAATATGTTTTTTTTTTTTTTTTTACCCTGAACATGAGATTTTCTTAATCTGTAACAAGTGTTAAGTCAAATTGATATGCGAAAATTGCATTCTGAACTTACTAACCAAAAATAGTATTTTATTTTAATGTTTACATGAATAAATAAATACATACATATGTAATACTTACATACATAAAATCATAATGACTTTTTGATTCAGCTTATAATTGCAAAGCAATCTAATTTAAATCATCAGGGTAAGTAGTCATTTTGTTTACAGCTCTTGGGTTTCTTGTAGTCTGTTTTATGACAATAAAAGTAACCTCAGCTTTAATGTCTATGTTTCATAGCTTTTTTAGGACATGCTGTTTCCATGAAGTAGAAGTAAATGATGGTTCTAAATCATTCTAAGGGCATGGGATTTCCTTAAATGGGAAGTAAGTAATAGTTCTGATGTGGATCAGCAGACAATTCATCATTTTTATACTTCTTATGTGGAACTCTCTTTGTAACAAATAAAAACTACTTATTACACTGCTGTTATTCCTAAAATTGCAGTTTTATTTTTGAGGGACTCAGAAACAGTAATGTATTTCAGTATTGCAACATACATGCTAATGTGTTAATGCAGCTGTACGCATACATCAGAGTTAGAGTTTGTGCTGTCATAAATACATACTTAAAATCACATCCACTGACAACTGAAACTAGACCTTAACAAAAAGGCTTGGCATGCCTACAACTATATGCTCAAGTTGTCAAAAAACTGAAATTCCTAAGGTACAAGGACTAGTGAGTCCCTGTAGGCCAGGTGCCCTTACTGTATCATTGTCCTGGCTAAAGGCGTGCATTGTGTTGGAGTGTGCTAACTTTTCTGGGTTGCTTTTGATTGCATAGCAAGAGAAGGCTTACAGAGGAAAAAGACTTACTTATCAGAGTGATAGGATCCATGACAACATCAGTTTAGGAAGAACTAGGTCTGCTTAACTATATGGCTGAAAGGGATCATATAAAAAGGGCATTAGGTGATATGAAAAGGATATGAAAAATATGATGTAGAGACACTGTAATTAGCCTGATTTCTCAATAAATACATTTAATTTTATTGGAATTTTGAGTTTGAAGGCCTAATTAAAAATATGGAAGCTAATAAAACCCCCACCAATACAGCTTCATGAATTATGGTATATGCCTTCTGGCATAACAGTGATAAGCAGGGTCATTTTATTCTTCAAGGTTGTAATTATGAAATGCACCAGCTGAAGACCGATACCTTGATGACCACTTAAATGTTAGACATTATTCTCCATGCAGGAAACTTTGTTACAAGTCTTGATGACTTTACTCACTTGAGCACCACGTGGAATGTGTTTTACATCATTTACAAAGTAAAGGAACAATTTACTGTCAGTCATCTTAAATGCACTTTTTTGCATATTCCGGATTTTGAAGGGGATGATTTTATTCATTTATGGGATTGTGATGGACAAATCGATTTTCCCTGGGTATATTTTTAGAGTACAAGCATATCATTATCTAAACTGACTTAAAATGATTGGGAGGAGCATGTGTCTTTTGGTGCTGGGAGCTGTTACCGCAATGATTATCCTTACGACTTTTTTTGAGGCTATGCCACCTGGAGAGCATTATATATGTTTATGAAGCACTCTGCTACTGAAATAAAAATCTCTTTATCTGGACTCATTCGCCAGCCAGAACTCAGATAAGGCATTGTGCACGTTTAGCACTTGTTTATAAACTGAATTGTGCAGCAGCCCACTGTAATTTGACAGAAGAGCTTCTTAAATGACTATCCTGAATATTTCAGACCAAAACTCCTCATATTTAGAATGTTATAATTCTGCACAGCTGTCAGTTACTTAAAATGGGCTAGATTAACTATTTTACATTAAAATACACTGCAAAACGCATCCTTATCATTACATAAACTACTGACTGTAAAACTCAAACTGAAAAAAAAAAAAAAAAAAAAAAAATATATATATATATATATATATATATATATATATATATATACACTTATTTTGTAAGTGCTATAAGGCACTTGCAGTATGGTACAGGCATTACTGCACACCCAGGTATTGTAAGGCATTCACTCTGCAGACTCACACCTCACAAAATCTCTGCGTGAGTGGTAATATCTGTAATAGACACAACCCCCTTGTGCCTTATTGCATAGATAATTAACAGTTTAACTGCAACATAAAGAACTAAAGAAGTATACGACACAAATGTAATACTTTAAGTGCAAATTGATTGATTAATACTGAAATACAGAAAACAATGAAGTTATAGGGTAGCATTACATGGACTAAATGCATTAAACTACAGAGTTAGCATTAACACTTGAGAGTGAAGCAGAACAAAGTAAAACTCTAAAGTAAACTTTTCAAACATGCGTTTCATGAATCAGTTTTTATCAAGCCTTTAAGGGTTTAGTGGTATATTTTCTTCATCCATTATCAAGAAACATCTGACTGATCAAATTAGTAACCTTAGACTGATTTTGTAAAGTCTAATTTGCATTCCAAATGGATTTCTGTTTAAAGATCACAGCTTTAAGTTAGTGTAGGAAATCTGCATAGGAAATAGTATGATAAATCCATTTCAGTTACAAACAAAACAGAAAGCAGGATTTGTGTAAATATCAAGCAAAAAAGTATTTAGGATTGTCTTTCAATTTATCAGGTTATTATCACAGGTTTAAGTATGCCAACTTTATTAGCTCTATAACCACATTATTAAAACTAAATATCGGTAAGATGAAATGAACAAAAGCATGCATATTAATAATTATTCATTTTCTATATTTAACAAATGGAATTATATCTTAATTAAGGTCTCTTCTATTAAACGAACTGCCCCCCCCCTTTTGTTACATTTTAAATACATTGTCATTGTTTGCTCAAATGGTACAACTATTGGCAGGCATACAGTTTTGCCCTGTTATAAAACAGCTACTAAATATCGTGATGAATTGATACATTCACTAATTGGCCACTGGTTGTGATTTGCACTCTTGCAATGATAGTGAATATTGAAAAGTGGTATTTGTTAGTGTGAATAATGAAATTCTTTATCATAGTACCCTCACAAAGATGAAATGCAACCATAAGAAAATGTGGGGTCAAATTTCAAAATAATTTATGCCTAGGCCAAAGTGCTACATCAGTGCTGCCGACATTATCACGTTAGTGATTCTGAAGGAAATGCATAAGACAAAGTATGTTGATGAAGAAATGTCTAGTCTATGACTAAACTCTAGACTGTTGTAACACCATAAAAGACATAAGTAAAAATGTGCATGCTGTTTACAACATATATAATGTATGTAACTAGACCTAGAAATGGAACAAAAATGATATGTTTCCATTCTAGAAGCAGCTACCCTGCAGGTCAGTATGCTGATGCTACAGGAGCTGTTATCAAATGCTGCACAACCTGCAGCAAAGAGGACATCAGAGGCTCCTACTACACAAATTATTTATCCAGGAGGTTATTGACAGGTATTGAGTGGACAGTGTCCTGGTGGTAGCTGTATATAACCTGTGTGTGCAATATATCTTGTCTTGCCATCCTTGAGGATAGAGAGAACTTCTGAACAGTTTTTTTTTTGCTAGGCTTGAAATGGTCTGCAGACTGACTGCCTAGTACTTACCTATAAACATATGAGCATAACTCCATGCACTCTGTAAGGAAACTCAGTCACAGTAGAGACAAAGGTTTGCCTAGCATACCCGTATCTGGAACATGACATGTATACAGTACAGTGTGTCCCAGAGTGCGGCATTTCATATCTTGAAAATGTTTCTGGCTGTTATGTGTTGTGATTTTGTAACAGCATAAAGTTCCCACTGAGTCCCATGCAGACAAGTAGAGTTCTATGAGGCTGCTCACCTTCCCCTCATCTCGATACCATTTCCTGCAGGCACACTGCAATAATGGTGTTTCCTGGTTTGGATGGAAGGAGGCACATCACCCAGGAAGAGTGGCATTATTATACTGTCACTTTGTGTGCACAACACATGGATGAATCCTGTGGGTCAAAGGATCATTTAATGGCAGTAGCATCTGTGATAGCTTTATCTGGGACATTTTTGTTCTATAATCACACACACACACACACACACACACACACACACACACACACACACACACACACATGAACATATGAGTGCACCCTCACACACGAACACACACACACACACACACACACACACACACACACACACACACACACACACACACACACACACGCACACGTAAATGAGTAGCATAACTGCAAGAAGGTGGATTCATATGTAAAGCACAGTAACAGGGAAACAGAGGTAACCATAACATGTAGTTGTGCTTTTTAGGACACAGTGGTTATCGCCTGTAGCCCAGGTTAAGGACTCATGCATGCCATCCTCTTTTACCTGTAGAAAAGCAAGTAAAACAGCATATGGAACAAACAGTAATACCGCTGGAAAAGTGTTTAGACTGTTGATGTTTCCCTGCAGGAGTTTGGAAACATATGAGGATATTCTGTAATACAAACCCTAGAAATCATCTTAAATGGCCACTGTATGTGCAATCCTGCTCAATGTAGTAACAGCCAAGTACAGTAGCCTTCTAATCTGGAGTGTAGCAGATCTACCCAAGGATTATGGACAACTGGACAGGAAGAGGAATGGTGCAAGCAGCCAGATGGCATCAAGGAACTTATGGAGGAACAGCATCAGTGTGCAAAAGGTTGGTGCTGTTGGTATGCCCATGTGGTACAAACATATGCCATGACATGTCATAGGTTCTACAAATGCACATAGAAACCCCCTGTCCACAGTGACACAATCACTATATCATTACCAATCCGCAGGATGAAAATAAGTGCAGGTTTTGATAACCCAAGACATCACATACTATCGCTGTTTAAAACATGGATTTTTTTATTCTTACAGTGAGTATACATAAATACATACACCCATGCATGCAAATATTTCAGGCACTGGCAATGATGCTCTTCCAGCCTTTCATTATAACAAAACCATCATCCCCATAAAAAAGTCCAAGCTGTGCTTTAAAATATCTAAAATATCTAAATGTGTATGTTGTGTTCATGCATGCAACCACTGTCTGCATTGCTCCACTCTCACTGTCACCTATGCTACCTCTATGAAGTAGAGGTCCTAATGCCCTTCTGATCTGCTCTTGCCCTTGCGTTTACATGATGGGCATAGAATTGCACCCAGGAAAGTTACTTCCTTTACCCCACATTGACTACATTCCTGTGATATAACCTAAATGTTTCCAGCATCTATATTCCCTATAGGTACATTACGTGTTCAGACACACAGAAGTACCAGCACAGGTGTTTGATGTTATAGCACTACATGTTTCCACCCATCACTTGTATGAAGACCATTAGGCCTCATGTGTTGCATGGGGAATAATAACCACTCTATTGTGTCTTGTAATCTACATTCACAGTCCAGAGTACTGCAACACTGATATCTATAGATGCTGTACCAGGTCATTAAGCTGAGAGTAGTACATACCCAGTGTCTGCTGATGATGATAAGATAAATACAGAATCAAATCACAGTCTTAGGACACCTTATCACAGACTATTTCCCCTCCTAGGTGGTCCTACATCTATTGACTAGGATCAAACTGTAGCCTCAGTCACATGTGAGATAGGGTCTGCACAGCATGGGGTCATGCCAGCTCTGTAAAGGGGGCCTCTCTCATGCCTGAAAGCACCTCCACATTTCTTCCTGGGGTTGCAGCATCAGGTGTGGACACTGTATCCAATGTGGGAGCTACCCATCCTGCAACACTCTACCAATGATTCCTGGCATGCAGTGTCCCAACCAGCCAGGATATGCAGGTGTTACTTAGAATCACTGAGCAGATGTGCAGGACTGCATTCTGGGCAAAGTTAGCTGCTACCGGTACATGGAGATGATTGATATGTTGTGTGACTACTGTCAGGATGATATCCAGCAGTGGCAAACTCTCCTGGATTTTGCCCTAGTAGAACTCATGAGGTTAATTGTGGCAAACATTGTTGCCATGTCTATCCCAGTATGGAGGAAAATGAGTGCCAGCCTTACTTTCCTATCCTGTCTGGCAGTGTTATTTGTGGCCAAGGTCATGTCATACATATACTTGGGTGAGTACCTTCAGGGGCCTCTGCAGAGACCACAGTCAGCACCTGGGAAACTAGGGGTATCACCTTTTGGCACACCAGATTGTGGGATGCCATGGCACAGTTCTCTAGGAGAAAGATGCCTCAGCAGTGGAACCAAAATAGATCCCATTCCAAAACTCACTCCACATCAGTGTCACAGAGAGCCTCCAGCCCTGCTTTAGTGAGCCATAGCAGTGAGCCTTCTGGATAGTCCTAGACTGATTCAGACATCTCATGCACAGAGAAAATGATCTATGACACAGCTATCCCTCTCTACAACAGACCCATGTCTCCACCTTTGATTCACTGTAAATCCTCTATTAAGTATGGTTGCAGCCAAGAGTCAGTGTGACTTAGGCATATGTGCAAATGATGATGGCTATGACCTCCACTACATTCTATCCTTTGGGGTGTTAGTGAAGATGTTTGATGCACAATGTGACTCAACCATGCACTGCACAGAATAGTCTTTATATAACACTGCATGTATCCTTTTGTTCTGTGTCGCACTGTGCTATCAATGAGAGCTTATCAGGGTTCATTGAGATGGACTACAGATTGCCACTTTGCCTGTGCTGCTATACACTATGGATGATGCTGTTCTGGGGTGTGCCACAGGTTGCTGTCAGTCATCTTTGCTGTCATCAGTGGTGGAGGATTTACATATGGTAGCTGTGACATGGCCTGGTGTTGTTGGTCTATTCCTGGGCTGTAGTATCCTTATAATCATATTGCATAGCACACAGCATGTAACAATTAGCTTACTGACAATGGTGGGGGTGTTCTGCAGTGCCCCCCCCCATGCTGCATAGCAGACAGCATGCTACAACTAGCTTACTGGCAGTGGTGGGGTGTTCTGCAGTGCCCCCATGCTGCATAGCACACAACATGCTACAACTAGATTACTGGAAGTGGTGAGGGTGCACTGCAGTGTCCCCATACATGAATAGATAGCAGAAATAATTTTTAGCAGGACAAATACTACTATGCCTGTGGCCAAGGAGACCATTGAGGAGCCTGACCCATTTTTTCCGAGCACCCCAAAGTATGGGCTGGTAAAACAACTATGGAAAGCATCTTGTTAACAAGTCACAATGTAAGGCCTCTGCACTAAATGCCAGACTCACACAAGAAGCATTGTACCTGGGTGGTCTTGAACCAACATTTCTGTTACCAGCCGATTACTCTAACTGATTGCAACACAGAGACAGTGGCCGTGCTCTAACTGTATTTTGGCCATGTTATGTAGGTTCCTTAAGGGCATCATCAACCATGGTATCTTTCATCACATGAAGCACAGTAGAGCTGTATAAGTGGGTGGTACTTGGGCATATATGTCTGCAGTTATAGATATGTGGCGTATGTGTCTCTAAACTTACCTAGTAGGTGTCTGTGGAATATCTTGGTGCAAAAAGCATCATTGGGGATATTTTTATACCATATGTGAGAATCATGAGCACTTTCAGGGTGCTGTGCCGATTCACTGGTTTTCAGTACTTGTGCGTGTCAGACAAGAGTCAAACTCAACAGGATCTTCTGTCTCCGCTGATTCTGCCAAGCCCATTCCCTTGGCTGTGGTTTGGTTAGATAGAAGGTAGGGACAGTGGGAATATTATTCACTCATTCATACATGTAACTCATTAGATAATAAAGCATTAGGCTAATTTAGAGTCATAGTTACTCCTACTGTTGACCTGTGTTTCATTGAGTTTCTTCACTTTGATATTCCGAGCACTGGTTATATTTCAGAATAGTGGTGAATGGCAGTTGTGATGCCCTTCTGTAAGTGTGGTCCCTGTACTGACCCTTAGAATCTCAGGCCTATTAGTCTCATTTGTATTTGCAAGACTATGGAGTGTATTATACCTAAACTAACAAACAATGATATAGGTGAGCTTGTACCTCTGTACGTACAGCCGTTTAGCTTTATAAAAGGCAGATCATGTCTGCTCAGCCTGGTTGGTTTGATGTGAATTTCTTGGCATCCATGTCTTGAACACACGGTAATATGGTTACAATTGGAACCTTGATCATAACTCGGTATATTACGTGGTAGGATAGCAAAGTGTTAGGGGTACAAACAGCCAACTGATCCATCCTTATGGCTCTTTAAATGCATACTGGCTTTTAAAAGTTAGTATTGCATTTAAGTTCAAACCTGAGCACTGCAGTACTCTGTGTGCGGTCTTTCTTTTCTTTTTTAAACATGAGCACTGATGTACTCTATGTGGGGTATAAACTGTAGCAGCTGCTTGCTATAATTTAAAACAATTTTTTTTTATTGTAGCCCTCAGTGTGGGGTATAAGCTTGCCTCACAGCAAGATGTTCTCCGGTTTGATCCTCGGCTGGGGTGCCTTCTGTGCAGAGTCGGCATGTCCTCCCTGTGGTCGCGTGGGTTTCCTCCGGTTGCTCCGGTTTTCTCCCACATCCCAAAGACATGCTGTAGGTGGATTGGACACTCTAAATTGGCCCTAGGCGTGAGTGCATGTGGCTTCTGTGGAAGGTTGGCACCAGGCTGGCAACTCGACACTGTAAAACTCCACTGCCAATCATGAGCAGACAGATGATCCGCTGTGGCTACCCCTGACCGGGAAAAAGCCGAAAGAAGAAGAAGAAGAAGAAGAAGAAGTGTGGGGTATAAGCTGTCGCAGCAAGCAGTCTCCTATAGATTAAAAAAATGAAAAAGGTTTGTTTCTTTTTTTTTTTTTTAATAAATGTGAGGAAGGTGAGTTGGGCAGGATGCAGAAACATGACCTGGTAGGCTGGTTGGCTCCTGCATTTCAGGAATACTAGCCACCAGGTTGTGGAACTTTTTTTTTTCTCTTCCATTGAATAGTTGGAGTAGGAGGGATGATGCATGCATTTGTCTGTCTGTCTGGTGCTGGTACACCAGTAGAAGGAAGGTGTAGACCTTTTTTTTTTCTTTTTGCTCTCCAGTTTAAAAGCTGATGGAGTGGGACTGGTACAAAATCACTATCTGAGCCAGTTATGCCAGTGATATTACATACATTTTTTCAGATTTATTAATCTTTTTTAAGCACATTTATTCAGTCTTCACACTGTAAACAATGGCATAGGTACAGTTATCCTACCAGCTTGAGAAAGACAACTGACCATTCTTGGAATGGCCTAGTGTCTTGGGGCAAATGTGTGTCAATCAGTGAATTGCACATAGCTGAACCAAATTGCATAAATGAGAGGATGCGGTACCATACTGAAGTACAAGGGGGACGTCCCAAGGGTGGAAGAAGAGAAGTCACTCCATGTAAGGTAGCTGCAATGGGATTATGGGAAGTAACACAAATACAGGACAGCTGTGGGAGACCACTGTAGACATGTACCCCATGGAGCACTGTGCTGGCTCACTTGTCACCAAACATGGAAGTACAGTAAGCGGGACGTGCTGTCCCGTCCTAAAATATCAATGCATAGTCAGCAGTATTGCTCATACTGCTCAGTTAATGCAGGAGACTAATACTATGCATCACTACTTTACAGCTGCCTGATGTGTGGGATTTGGTTTCTTCTCATTCTATTTTTTTGGTTCACAGCTGTCAGGCATGTAACACAAGAATTTTGAACAAAGCCAAACATAATGGGGTGTACAGGCACCAAAGCACAGACAATCTTTAAATATTTCCCCTTTAAATGTAGAAAGTTGATAAACTAGCAGAATTTGCATTTATTTACATTTTAAAGGATATGCAGTCTGAAACACAACTGTCTGTCACTCAACATCATAGGTGGCCCAGCTATCACACAGTGCCACTCTCTGATCCATCATCCCCCAACTCTACCATGAAGACCACAATAAATGAAAGAGATCCACTACTGTTAATATCTGTAGCATAATGTTAGCTACAAAAAATTTTACACCACACACAGGATGAATATATCGATTCAGTCCTGACAGTATATGTGGCAGCGTAAGTCATTTCAGTACCTTCATGCAGAAATACCATTACTGTATTACCAGCATGTGGCTGGGGTGGCTGGCCCCTTTGTTACACACCAGTTAGTTATACTCCTGCAGTCTCTTTTGAAGTTCAGACTTAAGTCTACAATCATTTCCCTGAAAGACACATATATGATTGGTATGTTCCTCATCAAATGAGGCTACAGTCAGCATATGGCACAATGTGGGCAGCTAGCTATGTTGTTGATTTGTGGCAGTGCTGCTGTCCTACATATATTACTGAATATGGAGGGATTGGTTCCCACCTTTTCTTGTGTGAGGAGAGAGGTTTTGTTACCGCCTTTGAACTTGATGGCCTGAGTTCATGTAATACCTCTGACTTGGTGTGCTGAGTGTTGTGAGTGTTGTGAGTGTTGGGGAATCCTACTTTGCACTCCTGTCAGACATGAACGATGGGCCTTAATGCAGCTGGGCACGACCTCTTCAGTTAGGCCCCCTGTCAAAGAACTGTCTTTTGAGGAATTTGACCTGCAGCTTCAGCCATAACCATTTGAGCTCTGCCTCCATAAGGAGATGCTCACAGGGGAGCCATAGGCACACATACAGTGATAGAAAATAAAACCAAACCACAGTAACATTTTTTCATTAATTTTATGCATTTTGCATATGCTTTCTTTTAACAATTATCATTCATTCCAGCATTACATAAACTGATCATTTTATGCCTTCCCTCATGCATCATTCCTACTTTAATAGTATTCTACATGTATTCTTCCAAGTAAATTACACCTTCCCTTTTCTAACAATCCTCCTCTAATTCCTTTATCACTTTTACAAAATTCAGTACTTCAGTTACAGTTGGGTTAGAATCTGATTTCCATTTTCTAGTAATTGCTTTTTGACAGCATTAGCATTAAAATTAGTAAGGCCTTGCTATGCCTGGGCAACTCAGATCTTGTATCCTAGTTCAAAAGAATCATTCCCATAATTATAACCATTTGCTCCCCCATCATTTCTGCAAAACTTCTCTGTAGGGAATTTTAAAATCTGTCAACTCTTTATATTCGCCCAAAACATGTTCCCTTTCCCATCGGACCGCCAACATTTGCTATGTTCCTACTTTAAAAATGTTTGAAGTCAGAATGGGGTATCAAAATACCTATGCAAACACTTCCAAGCAAAAATCATTAATCATCTGGACTTTGTTGCATACTTGGGAGCCATACAGATGTCCTTTGTAAATTGCCTTCCCATTTTTACTTTCCAGTTGTTTCTAACTCCTCTTATTTATTCTTATAGTTATCATACAGTATTTTATATGTCCTACTAATTATCCCTTTTTAACAGCAACTTTTGTTCTTAACTCATCTAAAAACTCTACCAGAGCTGCTCTTTCACTTAGCACTCCCCTCTCACTTTCTATTTGCCTCTACTCTGTTATCAATCCCTGGTAAGAAAGTTAGTTTCTAACCTGCAATCCAAATTTGTGTTTGGCCTCAAGCCACTCTTTTACCTTTCCTCTTTCATTATTCGCCCCCATTACCTTGGTTCCTTTGCATTTTTTTCCAATAAATTCCACCCCTTGCCTATTTTGTATTATCCTTCTTGAATTCATCCCTATTGGTAAATTCTCCTTTCTTCCATTACTGCTTTGGCTTAGTTCTTAGAATGCTTTCTGCTACTTTCTGTACATAATATTATGTAAGGTTGTTATTCTCATTAAGGACATGCACTTAAAATTCTTCTCTCTCTCTCTTTATTTCTTGAACTCCCCCCATTTCATCATCATTGTCGACTTTGATGTATATCCTTCTTCTTGTGTTATGTATATGAACCTTAACTGCATAGCTCTATGGAGTAATCAGCTTACCCCATTTAACTTTTGTCTTGTTCTCTTTCCAGATGAACTGCTTCAACTCTTTATTATAATCCCCAACTTGAAAAATATGCATGACCTACATGGAAAACGTAAGGAGCTGAAAGCATTTTACTGCTATCATCATACTATTCACATCCAAAATAAACAGTTTTCAGCTTCAGCTTTTCAGTTTTTGTATTGTCTTTCATTTAGTCTATTCTCACATATCTTTCGGTGTCACAATAAAATCCTTTTAATCCACACAACCAAATACTTCATTATGCACCCATAAATATGGGTACTGTTGAACCAAACAATGTGAGGATATATAATTTACTGCTATAGACTTTGTTTTACTTTCATTTACTTTATAATCTAAAATGGCGTAAAATTGTTACAAAATGTTCCACAACACTGAAATGTCCCTTTCTGGATTTATCAAGTGCAAAATCATAAATAAAGCTAACTTTTCTTAATTTTTAAACTCCAATTTAATTTTATCTCACTCACTAGCTATCTCTTTTGAAGAAATTTATTTCTTCCATATTTTTCTCACATCATTTCCGCTACCCATTTCTTCATTTCATCTGTTTTTAACAGATAAGTAAGAAAGCACAAGTATCTCATTTTTACTTCATTACCCTGCATCTTCATCTTAGTTTTATGGGGACCCCATGATCTGAAATAGTTATTGGATGTATGTTAAAGCTTTCAATTAAATATACATGAGTCTGCAAAATATACTTTCTATCCAGTCTAGCCCAGCTCTTGTACTTTGGAGAATAATATGCAAATTCTGTGTTCCTTCTTTTGAACTCCATACCAGATATTCATACCACTGAAAGAGTAGTAAACGATGTAGGAATGGCAGGGTCACAAACTCAGGCAGTGGCACAGGTTTTAGGAGTGGCAGGTGTTCTCATGTGATTGAAGTACCTAATGACATGAGACAGTGTGTGCAATCCCTGTATAAGTCACTTCACTCATCAGAAAATGATGGGCAGTAGATATTTCTGTATGGCTGTTGTTCACCTTGAGTCTACTGTGTCTTCTTGATTTTGGCTGATGATGCTGGGCTGAGGTATTAAATGGAATCAGTTGGCCAGGAGGATCCATGGCATATCCTCTTCCTGGCTGTTTTGCTAGCCTACCTACCCAACCCCATTGGCCTGCAATAATCTGGCCCATAAACTAGACCACTGCATGTTCCATATCTAACAGAGCCATGAGAGGTCAGTCACAGTGCTACCAAATTTATCACTGTCTATTCAGTGCAAATACATTGGTGGAATTCCTGATGAATCTCTTAAAACTCCTGAACAGTTCACTCTGGCCCTATACCCATGCTCTATACGTCCTGCCTCTAGGTACTACTTTCTTACCTCAGAGACTCCAGTATACTCCACTGCATCCTCCATCTCCTGCTGCACTGCACCATGTACCTTACATTATACTGCAGTAGGCCACATCCCCTCCTAATGCTTAAAATGTTTGGCAATGTGTAAGGTGCCATTTTCAATGCTGTATACATCTGTCAAGTAGCTTACAGCAGGCAGTCGTTTCTAGTAATGGGTAATGCAAGGGACTATACTACAGGTCACATTCATTAAATTAAGGACTGACAAACATAAATATTATTTTATATACACTGTACGTACCACACCCTCGAAGCAAGCACATACAGCCATATATGTTACTGTTGTAGCAGAGGAATACATAACACAGACAACACTTCAAAGACAAATCAAATTCACAGTTAAGAATTAATGATTCACTGTGCTTCTCAGTCATTTTTGTGTATTATGCACTGGTGTGCAAGATCCATAATTTAAATATCATACAAGGGAAGCAAGTGTAATTTTACTCAAATATGTTCTTGCAAGTTACACAATGCAGCAGAAGCATATCCATCCGTTGGAAAAGACAGCTAGCAGAAGAATGGACAAAGTCTTTTTCCTGTGGAGATGAAGCCCTTCCCCCCATGTGCTCCATGCAAGTACCCTTCTTAATATAACCAGCTTCAAGATTATCCTTTTCAGGAGAAACTGGCTAAATTACCTAAAACGTTTTGCACTGTCAAGCCACATGTTTCAGCCAGCATGTACATTTATCTGGGTTATTCTCAACCAGGAAACCTGTTCCACTTCTCATGTCTAGTCTTTCTCTCTCTTTAATTATATATTTGTGTTTTTCCATGTCTTTGTGTTTTGAATTAAGGCATGTCAGTTAGAAATGTATCAACTCTCAAGCTTTCTGTTCCACCGTATGCTGGTGCTCCTCCTCTGTCCCTTACATCTGCTAGTTCTACTCCCTTATTCCTTGCTGGCACCCACAAAGACATGTTTTTACCATTTTTAACATTAAAATATTTGAAGTAAAAATAGTAGGGAGAAGTAGGTGGCTGTAGTTCTTTTCTTTAATGTGAACTGAGATTCTATCACTTTATTAGATGAGTTAGCTATTTTTGCCAGAATTTTTTTTTAAATAAATGTTTTGAAAGACTTTTTTGAATTTATTTTGTGGTTCAGAAATTACTTTGGAATGGACACAGTTACAATAAAACAAAGATATGCTATTTAGACTGATTGGCAAATTTGGATTGTACTTGAATTTCCTGTATGAAAGGAACTTTGGTAAAGTGGAATTTTTCTCATTAAAAATTAAATAAATGAGTGTATGTTGTATTGTAAATAGACAACAAACACTATGAATCTAAGCTATTAAATGATTACTGCTGGATGCAGGGCAAGTTGATGAAAATGTGGTTAATCAAAAACTTAACAATTTACTGCTTAGTTTAATATTATTTCAGAGTTTGGTATATTAATCGGAGAGTGGGGAGAAAACACAGTCCACTGCTACTTCAAAATTAATGAAACTGGATATAAAGGTTGCCTAATTTTATGAAACCATTTGCTCTGAATGGATTTTGCACATGGTTGTTATCTGTTGGAACAGTTTTATATCTGTTGTCTAGGATACTGCTAGTAACTTTAATATGTTTATTTGCAATTGATGACTTCTAAGATGGTTGTTACTAGGGCACCATGCAGGTGGACTGTGCAGGATGTAAAAATAAGTTGTTATGCAAAATAAAAATTCTGATCATGAAAAGTCATCTAATTTTAATGAAATTAATTTTTTTTTAACTGTCAAAACTTCTGTAACACTGTCATTCCATAGTGCTGTAAACTTGATTTTTTATGCATTTCAGTTTGACAGTTCACCTTACCCATTAGCAGATGTAGTGCCTTATCTGAAACCTTATTTTCATTTTGTGGCAATCAGAATGCTTGTACTGTAACTTTGAACTGATATAAAACAAACATGAAAAGGATGTAGTATCATATATATGAAACGAGTGGTTTTGACTGTTAATACAGAAGGAAAGATGGCAGCTGGCCACACACACACACACACACACACACACACACACACACACACACACACACACGCACAATTAACAGTTATAATGTCACATTATTATTATTATTATTATTATTATTATTATTATTACTACTACTACTACTACACTGTTTCTGGTTAGAAACAAAGGCAATGACAACAGGTTTGCTCATTTGAAAATTCAGTGTCTGGTTTAAAACTATTGCATTTTATGAATTTATTTTATTTTATTTTATTTTGCATTTGTTTGCCAGGACAGTCCAACTGGGCATCAAAACACCATTCCAGCAGAGGCCCAGGGAGAAAAGCCCCAATATAAAACAAAGAGTAGTAAATATGTACAGTAGTTGCAAAGAAATATTTTTAGAAACATTACAGCAATAATGCCAGAATATTTTACAAATATATTTGTAAATGATTAAGATTAGCACTATATTTAAATAAATATAAAAAGAGTGTTACAATATGGCAGTTATAAAATATAATGTCTTAAAATGCAGAAGATACTAAAATAAGCAGAAAGTAAAAAAAGTGTAGAGGAAAATTCAATATAATTAAAGTATAGTAAATAGATATTGCTCTGACAGATTAAGATAAAAGAAGACCAGGGTTATTTGGGGATAAGAAATGTATGTGGTTAAGAAGAAGAGAGATAGGAATAATAGTAAAGCACATAAGAGAAAGGGAAAAAAGTTGATAAGATGAAGGAAAAAGTCATGCAGGATTACAATAGGGGATTGCAAATGAAAGGTAGGAATAAGGAGTGAGGAAAAGTAGTTTCAGTTACTAAGAAGTTATTATATTAAACATTCAAGGCGATGACTAAATAAAAACTAGTTTTAAATGTACACTTCTGTTCTTAACCAGATTACTTCACATAAGAGAACCCCCACAACTGTACTCATTACTTATAACCTAATATATAACTTCATGCCCCACATCATATGCTCAAAGGCAGTGTATGTCAGGGTAATAAAATACCTCTGTGTTTTGCTTTACATATTTACATTTAAGGTGAAAACACTACCCATTGCATTAACTGAAGATATTCCATTCACTTTTAGTAGGCTCTAAAATGTACGCACTGCTGTTTTGTTAAGTGGTTTGCATTTATGTCCTTTTGAGCTATCTTGGCTTTAAGGGAATACAACTGGGTTTATTATAGCATGCTGTGTTAAACCAGGAAAGTGTTAAGGTATGACTTTCCTTATTGTTCTGTCGGCATTACAATGATGATTCAGTCATCGACAGAGTTTAAAGGGCAATAACCTCCTGGTTGCCAGTGAGTATTTGTTTACACACACATTCTTCAGCCTCCACATGCTTACATACATGACAATACGATACCAGTGTGAGTCAGATGGAAATTTTCTCATAAGAAGTAAAAGGTTAAGTGGTTTACATCCTGGTGTGGCTGATGCCTAGACACGTTTCAGCTACCAGAACAATTAGCATTGTGACCAGGGTTCTTTATAATGATGACGCAGTAGGTAGCATTATCTTTTTGCTCTAACAACTGTAAGCATTACAACTTTATGAAAAGGACAGGCTCCAGTAGTCAACACTGTATCATAGAGAATGTTTGGTGATGTGTTATTTGCAGTCTATGGTCAGTGCAGATTAGTAATAGTAAGCAGTAGTGTTAACTGTGAATCAGATCACAGGTTCAAATCCAGCTGAGAGTAAATGATGACCCTACATATAAATGACTTGGCATGTAGTTTGGCAGACAGTGTCACAGTGCACCCTCATTCATTTACCAAGAGTCCTTGAGCCTTCCTTTTATATCAGAAAAGTACCTTGGGCATCAAGACACGTACACACACACACACACACACACACACACACACACACACACACACACACACTCTACTACAGTGTGCAGAAACAGATAAAACCTCAACTTCCAAGTATATACATACATATTTGAAATAACTAAAATTTTGCTTGGTACATTATTATATTAATTTGTACAAATATTCATTCACTGTTACCACTGTGCATATTTCCAGATTTCACAAAAAAGAAAAAAAAAACATTTTTTTAAGTATGCAAAATGTTTAGTCTTATGTGGACTTTTCCTGAAACAGAACTGGGCTTCTTTATTTGCAATCTACAAAAGAATGCTTCTGCATGTACAGCAAGTTGCAAAGAGCAAAATAAATCCAAGAAATGACAAACCCGGCTAGCACTCAATATTTGAGGTAAAAATGAATTACAAATATTTACTGAGCAATCAAATACATCTCTTTGCAAAATAAGAGCAATAAAATAAACCAGTTTCAGCATACTAGCCTTCATTAGTGCTGAAACAATAATCAAATCCCACTACTCGATGAATACCAACACATGCATTAACAGACAAGCTGTCATTGGATAGTTATGAATGCTCATTAAGACCAAGTGGGAATAACCCACCTAGTCTAATTATTGAGGTTTTCTACTTTGTATCAAAAATGTTGTGCCATCCAGCTTTATTATTCCTGTATCTCTGAATGTTATCAATCATAACAAACATAAAACGTGCAGTAGGATGTTTAATAGTATGCTTATATAAAGCATTAGCTATACGTTTGATCCTGATGTCACTCAGATGTTCTGTATTGCATATTCTAAATGGACATGAAGTTTGTCCCACATAAAAAGCGGAACATGTACATGTAGCTAGATATATTATCCAATCCATACTCCAGTTACCAAATACATTAATATCACAGACCTTGGAGGTATTAAAACTAGTAAACTGTTTACTGTTCAAAACCCATTTACACAATGAACAATGACCCCATGGGACACAGCCCATCAAAATTCCCCGGCCAATCATAGTTTGATGTGGGATAGTGTAACTAGATTTCTTCTTGTAATGATTGAACAAACCACCCAACATTTTGCCTCTTCTAAATGAGAAGAGACATCTAGATGTCACAATTTGTCATCAGATAACAAATTATTCCAATGTTCTGTATCAAATCTGTAAATAAAGATGCATTTTTTTCCGTAATTAATAATCAATCTGATGACACTCACACCCCTGAACTCCTTATTTTGATAATGTAATAGTCAAGACCTATCTTGATTTTGTACAGAATCACTGATTTGGGTTATATGATGCCTATGATATCCCCAGTAACAAAATCTAGTAACCATATCTCTTTGCTGTTATCAAAAGCTTGATCAGATGAGTAAATCCTACAAATACATAAAACTGGGACTTAGGAATGTTACATATAATGTGTTTGGGGTGACAACTAGAGGCATATAACATAGTATTAAATTGGGGGTGTTTATGACAACATTGGTATCTAAAGTGTTGTCCACTCTCCTAGTAATATCCACATTCAAAAATGAAATCCGATTAGCATTATATTTGATGGTAAATTGAATGCTCTACTTGTTCAATTTTCTAGTAGTGATCTGGGGGTCTATATTAGAACATTGAAGTTTCAGAACTTCGAATGTTCTAATATCGACCCCTATTCAGCGAAAGCTGAAAATAGCGAAGTTACAGAAAAACAAATTCTTTCCTAGGGAAAGAATTTGGTTGTCCGTTCCTGTCGCTTCGCTATTTTCAGCACTGTGGTGGAAAGTTACTGGTCAGGTTCAGGTAAGTGTATGATTGTGTGGACGTGAGGGTTAGGGCGGGTTAGGTGAGTTAGGGTTAGAGTGCGGGTGAGGTGTGTGTGCGATAGTAATGGACCTTAAGGTTAGGGTTTGGGTTAAGGTAAGTTGGTAGATAGTGGTGTATGTACAGTTTAGTGTAGGATTAGATGTAAGATTTTAGGTGTATGTGTGTGGATTGCTGTTTGTTTGATGTGTTTGTGTTGTGGGTATGTGTTTTGGAACAGCAAATTTTTTCCCTAGGAAAAAATTTGCTGTTCTGAATTTTTGATGTTATCAGTTTTCGCTTAATAGGGGTCGATATTAGAACAGTCGAAGTTCTGAAACTTCAATGTTCTATTATAGACCCATGATCAGGGACGTACACCCACCAAAAGGAAAAGAAAGAAAGCCATCCTTAAAAAGACCATGCGTGTGAGTGAAACTTCTGGGGAAGATTCTTCATCCATCACTGATACTGAGAATGAACATAGGTAAGGGTCACCAGCCCCTAAGAAACAGAATCAGGCCAACACTTTAGGGCCAGAAGAAGGGCTAGTAGAAAACATAAATCAGGTCTCCACATTAGAAACACTTTTACATCTGTTAGTACCTCAGTAAATATTGGTTGTAATGTTCATAACATTCTTCTGTGCAACTATCTAATGAAGACATACAATTATTGAATAAAGGATTGAACTTTGTCCCTGGATATTTTGTGTCTAAAGATGTATTTGCCAATGATGGAATTTCTTTTTGTAGATTGCTCAATCTTAAATTATATTTTGGTGTTAATGGTAACACAAATGATAATTTTCAGGAAGACTTTAGATTTCGTGAATTGAAATTTATGCCGCCTTTGAACAAGCATGTGCCTATATTTCAACAATGTGCACTCAAAGATCTACACTTTAATTTTAAAATTGGTATAAATATCTTAAACAATAATTTTTCCAAACCATAACTTCAAGCTTTCAATAATCTCAAAAACAATCAAATATAGTCATAATTCCAGCTGACAAGGGAGGCACAGTAGTTGTAATGGAGTGCTCTATGTACTTAGTCGAAGCCCAGAAACTACTATCTGATTGCCGTTTTTATTCTAAAATGTTGATTGATCCCACCCATAAATGATATAGATAAATTTCTTCAGTCAGCTGTAGAAGAAGGTATTATCAGCAAGGATGTGGCTTATCATTTAACTGTTTTGGACCCTTTACCACAACATCTGTACCTACTGCCTAAAATAAACAAAGAACAAACCACCAGGTAGACCCATTGTTTCAGGGAATGGTTTTTTTGATAGGTTTTTTAACAGAACCATTGTCAGCTTATCTCGCCAAATATCTTAAGCCATTATTGCAGGGGGGGGGGTTAAGTCCAGGATTCAGGACACCACTGAGGTTTTGAATATTATTGGAGACATGCAACTAGAATCTGACTGGCTTATGTGCAATTTGGATATAACAGAATTATATACAAATATACCACATTGGCCCAGCCTGATGGCAATAGATTATTGGCTTCATCGTATTCCATTATATAGTCCTGGTTCCAATACCTTCCTTTTATGTTTAACGGAACATGTGCTTAATAAAAATGTTTTTTATTTTAATGGTGAGTACTATTTACATTTGAAGGGTACAGCTATGGGGGCATTTTTTGCCCCCATTTATGATGACTTTTTCATGGGCTACCTTGAGGAACTTATTATTTATGACATCAATCATAATTTGTTTTTAGATGAGCTAGATAAAATGGCAAGGTATTTAGACGATTGTTGGATGGTTATCGAGGTCAGATTTGAATTATTTGAATGAATTTGTTCACTACTTGAATGAGAACAATATGATGTTAATTGGATTTTGTTCTTGGATGTGGATATTTTGCTCATTTGATCAAGCTTTTGAACAACAGCAAAGAGATATGGTTACTAGATTTTGTTACTGGGGATATCATAGGAATCATATAACCCAAATCAGTGATTCTGTACAAAATCAAGATAGGTCTCAACTATTACATTATAAAAATAAGGAATTCAGGGGTGAGAGTGTCATTAGATTGATTACCAGTTATGGTCAGAATACATCTTTATTTACAAATTTGATACAAACACATTGGAATATTTTATGTGATGACAAATTGTGTAACATTTTGACATCTAGATTCTCTTCTCATTTAGAAGAGGAAAAATGTTGAGTGGTTTATTCAATCATTCCAAGAAGAAATCAAATTAAACTATCCCACAATAAACTATGATTGGTGGTAGCATTTTGATGGGTTATGTCCCATGCGTTCATTGTTCATTATCTAAATGGGTTTTGAAAAGTAAACAGTTTACTAGTATTAATAACTCCAAAGGGGTCCACTTCTGAATCTCAAAATACTGAAATCTCGAATTTCCATATTTGAGACTGGAATGTCACAACCTCATGAACACGAAACTAAACAATAATGAAAGATAAAAACATTGTAAGTTACAACACACAAAAATCCAACCCTCCTCCCCAAAAAACACAAAAAACACTAAATAACTAAAAAATATAACATGTGTGGGGCTGTGCCTCCCACACCCCGCTACTTATACATACCTTCTCCAAGGTTGCACTCACTCAAAAATAAAAACAAAACGCAAACCTACTGTTATGTGCCCTATACTCTAATTGCAAACAGTCATATTTACACTCACTAATAACATACACACACTACACATGTACAAAAATCATTACATTTAACACACACACACACACACACATACACACACTCTCCCCTACCTACCCCAACTTACACCTAAAACTCCCCCCAAAAATTAAAAACTAACAAATTTCTACCCAAAACCCTTAAAAATTAAACACTTACCTGAATGTCCGTACATAAACAAACATCGGCCGCCATGTAGAAATCCCAAACCACACTACCCTTAAAGAGACAATAAAACAATAAAGTACATACCACATCACACCTATTTTGAATGCAGGAAACCTAGATTTGGCAAAGTGCAGTTTTGAATAACTGTGCTTTCGACATTCTGATTTCGAAATACTGAAATTTGAGATTTCAGTATTTTGAGATTCAAAAGTGGACCCCTACAAGGTCTATTATATTAATGTATTTGGTAACTGTAGCACAAACTGGATTATATATCTAGCTACATGTACATGTTCTGCTTTTATGTGGTACAAACTTCACATACATTTAGAATGCGCATTACAAAACATCTGAGTGACATCAGAAACAAACATATAACTAATGCTTTATATAAGCATACTATTAAACATCCTACTGCACGTTTTATGTTAGCTATGATTTATAAAATTCAGGCATAAAGGACTAAACAAGCTGGATGGCACAACATTTTGGATAAAAAGGAGAAAACCTGGATAATTAGACTAGGTGGGTTATTCCCACCTGGTCTTAATGAGCATTTATAACTATCCAATGACAGCTTGTCTGTCAATGCATGTGTAGTATTTACGTAGTAGTGGGATTTGATTATTCTTTCAACACTGATGAAGGCTAGTATGCTGACACCAGTTTGTTATATTGCTCTCATTTTACAATGAGATGGATTTGGCTGCTCAATAAATATTTATAATTTATTTGGACCTCACATAATGAGTGCTGGCCAGGTTTGTCGTTTCCTTTTTTTTGCAAAAGATTGACTTAAAGCACCATGCAGGGGGTGTAGTGCCACTGAAGAGTCAAGAATGTTCTGTACTGTAAATGTTCTTGTGCATGGGTGGGTACACCTTTACAGTTATTATGCAGATATTAAAAAAAAGCGACATTGACATTTTTTGTGCCACCCTGGTCATTAGCAGCCTATGCAGTGTACCAGAGGAGAAAGAAAATCATATTGGCATCTGCTTTTTAAATCTGATTTCCTAAATTTGTATTGCTTATTTCCTCAATCCCTAATAGCCATGCCCTCAGTAAGTCCATGATTCTGTAAAGCATCTCCTGCAAAGCAACTTATCTCAGTATTTAAAGGCAAGGTATTAAACTGCAGAGTTGAATTTGGGGTTTGAATTGTATTTGTCACTGCATGGCCTCCAAAAACCACTTTCATACTTTGTGCTCCTTTATTACTCTTGAAAGAGGACCTGTGGCATCTACTTAGGACCTGGCTACCAAAACTGAAATAAATAATGCTTCTGCATGATAATGTGTTGTCTTAATAATATGAAGACATCAGCTTACTTCTGCAAGATTGAACACGAGGAGAGATTAAACAAAGTCAGATATACTTGTGATATTATTTTTAAAGGTACAGATATGGAGCAGTTATGCTTCCTTACATATAACCTTTGATTTGACATCTTATATCAACAGATTTGGTCTGAATAAAAAAAATATCAAATTAATTTATTTAGAAATGGAACTACAGAAATAATCAAGCTAAAACAGAATCAGATGGAAAAAGGAAGAACCTTTTAATATATGTCACTTAAAAACAGTATGAATCTAAAAAAAATTATAACGTATATAAGTATGACGTTTCATACAACATCCATTCCTCTTTTATTTCAGGCTATTGTACCATTTTCCAGGTTTACCATATTGCTAGTAATTGCTTTTGTCAATTTTTTTTATATGAACGGTAGATTGACCATTGCAGTACAATACACCTGATATTTCTTTGCAAAATTGTTATTGTATTGGTGCAACTACCTTGCACTGCTGACAAGCACACTATTAGAGAACCTTTGCAACAGTAAATTTGAAAGCTAACTTTAAACTTTATACATTTCAAGTACAGAATGCTAAAAAGTAATTTATTTTTTAGTGAATATCAGCAAAATATCAGCTTTCTATAAGTGTAGAGATGCTCATGTCATCAATATTGACAAAAATATTTCAGTGATATTAGGGCCAGTGAATCGCATATAAGTTTTCATATCAGAGTCTGAGTAGAGTTGACAAAGAAACAATAATAAGCTCATATTGAGTAAGATTCTCCAGTCATCAAATAGAGAAGAAAAACAATACAGTTGCTAACCCAGTCTAAGAGGATGAGTTGGGAAAGAAATTACTTAATATGCACAGTTTAGTAGCTAAAGTGTTAGCTGTTTTTGTTGCAAGGACTATACCCAATTGTCATCAGGGCAAAAACAATGAAGGCAGTCTTAGCGTTAAAAAAAGACCTAGAGTTACACACCAGATGTATGATCATGTGACAGTTGACACAACTGTTGTTGAGCATTTCGGGGGATAATCATTTGATAAAAAAATGCAGTGAAGAATCATATCTCTTTTGTAGTATTTCCAAACAGATCTTGTCTGCATTATGTAAAAGAAAAGAGCATGTGACTGATTGTTTGGACAATACTGGTTTTATTCAGACATTGCAAAAATAGACAAGCTTTTGTGATGACAAAATCAGTTTGAGGAAAAGACTTGAAAATATTGAATACATCAGTCAACAAGTTAATCTTATGAAAAGGCCATTTTAGTATTTTATTTATCTGCAAGTGTGTAAATTATAATGCACGACTGAGATCACTGTATTGTTGGGAAAAAGGCACTTGCAATATGATTCAATTGATATTGATATACAAACACTATCATTTTGCATTTGAATATTCCTTTTTATAAATTTCTTTATACTTTAATACACACATACTCATCTAGGTGTTTATTATAAAGTTCTCAGATCAAGACATACAGCTCATATTAGAAATGTCCTTCTAGCATGATACATGCATTTGCCATTCAGGAACATGCTAGTTGTAATGAGGTAAGCCCACATTATCAGCTATTATGCATGTTTCCTGAATAGTAGCTGCTATCAATATGTGTAAATCATAACTGGTTTGTACATAGCATTACTAACCCCCTTCTCATGTAGGTAGTGGAATCCCCCTGCAGACACCCTCTCATACACATGTACACCAGTATGGGTACACACACACACACACACACACACACACACACACACACACACACACACACACACACACACACACACACACACACACAGTCCCAATACTTGTCGCTACCCACTTATTGTTTTCCACACCCCCATAATACTTTAGTGCAATTATGGCATGTATACAAACGACCCTAGTGGTATAGTGTATCCCCTAATCCCTGATCCACATTACACTGTTGGTGCCATTATGGCACTTTAAAGAGTCATCTCTGGTGGCCTACTGATTTTCCTCACACCCCCATCACCCTTATTTAGTCTCTGCCATTACAGCACTTCACATTATTCCTGGTTTCCCGTGCCCCCCCCCCCCCATACTACTGATGGTGCCATTACTGAACTTTAGAAGGATGTGAACATGCTGAAAATAAGGTGCACAAAACAGCAGCATAACTAGTTCTGCAATGAAGGCAGAGTAGTTGATAAAGCTAGAGGTGATGAAGTTGAAGTGCCTGAGATGGGTGGTAAGATGCACACTGTGGAACAGATGGAAAATTGAAGACAAGTAGCTTCAATTGCAGAGAAGGCCAAAGAGAACAGATTACAGTGGTTTGGGCACATGTGCAGGAAAACAAATCACAATATGATGAAGAAGATTTAGTGGAGACAGGATGAAAGCAAGAGGAAATGAGTGCATCAAGCAAAGAGACTTGAAAGCTTTAAAACTCCTACAGTGGTAGTACAAGGCATTTGCCTCACCCCTTTTCTACTTGCGTTATGATGTTCATATATATGTTCCCGCAAAGCCTGATTGGTATTATCAACATAAAATGAGGGGCAGGTGCAACATTTTGATACATAAAACCCCCCCTAAGGTGTTGTATCCATAATTCCCCTTACAAAATATGGACTCTCCCCTGGTCAAAAGAATATACTGTTGGTTTCCAATATAGAAGGGCATTGCAAACAAAACCCCCACTTATGCATGCTTTTATTTTTAACTGATGTTGCTCCTTTTAGACATATTTTTTTGTGTATATCCTTAAGTTAATTCTTCTTTTGTACACAAAGCATGGGCAATTTCCTATATTATTCAGTAGTCCCACAGAGCCTAAAACAGCCACCCAGTTTATTCCCAATATATTTAACTTGACTTACACCCCCAGAAAAGGGGAGCACCACTGTCTCATTACTGTCATCTTCATTATGGATTTTCTGTTTTGTGAGAATAAAGGGGTCCTCGAAAATTGGTGTAAGGAACTAGATCTACTTTCATTTTTATCCCTTTCAATTGAATCCAACACCCAGTCAGGTTAGCACTTTTCCTGAAACATAATCCTCACCTTTGCTTTTTCAATTTCAAATTCTTACTCACTCAAAACCAACCTTGATAAGTAGACAAGTTGACCCTTGTATAATTTTCTCTTTTTTCACAATGGGTGACAGCTGGAGAGATGTAACCAACCACTGGAAAATGTACTTTTCCTGTGTACATTGGACCCAAAACAACCATTTTTCATAACTTTAAAAATATTAATGACCATAAAATTCATGCTGTCAACCGCTTTTTCAAAAGTAAATTTCAGAAAATCCACTGTTCCGTTAATGCAGGCAAAAAAAAAAAATCTCCTCCAATAACTCTTCAACCACTTCCACAAAACAAAAATGTAATCCAAAAAATGGAGATATAGAGCAATACTGGGCAAACATTGGTTTTAAATAATAACGTTGTTTTCTAATACATATAATAATATTGACAAAGACAGGAGCCAAAGGTGTCCTATCACAACACCCTCTACCTGTTGGTTGTTGTTGTTGTTGTGTCTTTCGGCTTTTCCTGGGTAGGGGTCGCCACAGCGGAACTCCAGTCCGCTAATGATTGGCAGTTGATTTTTACATGCTGAGTTGCCAGCCCTGACACACAACCTTCAATGAAGGTATGCCCATTCATGCATGTCTCCACGCAGAAGATGCTCTAGCTGAGAGTCAAATCGGTCAGCGTCTTACTGTGAGGTGACAACTATCTTCTAAAATAATAATGTCATTATGAGATTGCTGGTGATGGAGCAAAAGGGCTTCATGAAACCAGTCCATTCCTACATAATGAAGGATAACTAAAACTAAATCATTGATATCAGTAGTGTCCACCAAATACTTATCAGAAGATGGAGTTGAATTCATTTTTGATAAAAAAATTTGAGGAGTCCTTAAGAGCATGTTTCTCATCCTTAAAATACTCCTTTAACTTGCAGTCTATCAAGTTAGCCAAGGGTTCTGTCATTGATCCCCCTGAGGCTACTATAGGTCTTAGTGAGATAAAATGTGTTCTTGTGCACCTTAGAAATAAAGATTTTGATATTATTGATTAAAGACGTTTGATGTTTAATGCATTGCAAGGTGAAGAAGTGTATTCTCTTACTTCTAAGAACCAGGTGAACATAGCTTTCAGGAAAAATAGATTTATTTCTCAATACTTGTTTGTCACAGGATACTATTAATCCTATATTATATGATTTCCTTAGAAATTCTAGGCCACTAATTCTAACCTTGTTTGGAATTCCCAAAGTGCACAAAGACATCACACATCCTCCATTTAGGCCTATTGTTGCAGCAAGAAATTCGAAGACTTACCCGTTTGCGTTATATGATGACAGGATTTTAAAACTGGTTTACAAAAAGGCCATACATATTATAAAGGACCAGACTAAAGAAAGATTTATGGGTGGAGAATTTACACTTCTTAACCATAGATGTGGTACATTTATTAGGTTCATAGGTTCATACTAGGCTATCTGCCCAAGGGCATTTATAAGCCTAGCCCAGAGTTTTGTGGCTTTCGCCACCCCTTTAGTTTGAAGGATACTATGCCCATTATTTTGCTGTGCCTCTGTCAAGCAGTGACACTGAGGTAATCCCTGGGTATATCTGCGCTCTCCCATCCATTGGTCAAGATTTCTCTTGAACAAGGCCAGCGAGGTGCTCTGCCTTACATGTACCGGGATTTTGTTCCACAGCATAGGGAGTCTCTGGGTGATGAATCTGTCCCTCCAGCACGTCCTATTAATAACCGTGTCAAGGTTTAAGTCTCCCGCCCTTGTAGTTCTGAGGGATCTAGATTTTTTGAGGTTAAGCATGTTCATCAATTCTGGGTTGGACATGGCCTTGTATGTCAGGCACAGGTCACCTCTGAGCAGACGGTAAGCGACTGAATAGAGCTGGAGCTCCTTTAGTCGGGCAGCATAAGACATATTTGTGAGACCCTTTATCCTTTTGGTGAGGAAGTTTTGGGGCCTTTCCAGTTGCTGCAGGTGTCGGGTCAGATACATTCCGAATGGGGCATTGTACTCAATCATTGGTCTGATGAGTGATGAGTACAGGGGGACGATGACCTCCCTTGATCTAGATGTGAATCCCTTCATGATCAGGTGGGCAATGTAGAAGGTCTTCCTAACTACTTTGGCAACGTGAGTGTCAAACGAAAGGTTACTGTCAACCTGGGTCCCCAGATCCCTGATAACCTCTTCTGTGCTCAGTGGATTGCCACCTATATGGTAGCTAGGGGTAACCTTGTTTTTCCCGAAGGGTATGACTATGCATTTCTTGGCGTTTAACTTTAGTCCATGGCTCTGGCACCAGTTATCCGTTTCTATGAGACCCTTCTGAAGGATATCTGTGTCAGATGTGTTCTCGACTATGGCACCCAGTTTGCAGTCATCTGCAAATTTTGTCAGCCATAACCCTCCTGTGTTTGCTTGTACTTCTGAAAAGTAGATGCCGAAGAAGAGTGGGCCCAGGACTGAGCCCTGTGGGATACCACTTGTGACAGGCTTTGAGTCTGACATGGCGCCAGCAACTCTGACCCTGTGGGTTCTGCCACTTAGCCAGTTTGCAACCCATCTTGTGACGTATGGGTTAACATTTAAGCTGATGAGTTTTTCGATGATACCTGAGTGGGGTATTGTGTTGAAAGCCTTTGCCAGGTTGAGGTAGGCTGTGTGGACTGCCTTTCCCTCATCAATGGCCTTGGTGACTGTTTCGAAAAAGTCAACCAAGTTTAAAAGGCATGATCTGCCTTTGACAAAGCCAAACTGGGTTGAATCCAAAGTCTGCAAGTCCCCTATGTCTTTATTTATGAGTTCCATTATGATCCTCTCCATAGCTTTGCAGATCAGGCTTGTCAAGCTGATGGGACGATAATTTCCAGGGTCGGTGGATGCACCGCCTTTGTGAAGTGGGACCACAGTTGCCGTACACTACTCCTTGGGTACGTATCCTGAGGTGAGGCTAAGATTAAACAGCTGTCCTAACTGCGGGTTTAATTCCTCATTGAGTTCGTGGAGCACACAACCGGGGACACCATCTGGTCCCATGGATGCTGTGTTTTTCGCCTTGGAGAGAGCAGTTCTCACCTGAGCGTTAGAGATGTTTGGGGGGCTACAATCCTCTGGTATAGATATCTCTCCTTTTGGGGGGGGGGGAGAAGTTTGCACTGAACCTGTCAGCCAGTATGTTGGCAATGTCTGTAGGTTCAGTGATTTTTACATCATTTTGAACTAATTCTGAGCATATCTGGGAGTTTCCTCCCAGGTTTCTGACATAGCTAAAGAAGGCCTTATGATTGTCTTTTGAGTCCTTAGCGATTTTTCTCTCAAAATTTGCCTTGGATGATTTTATGAGAGATCGTAGTTTTTTACTTATAATGATCAAAGGTGTCTTACCTTTTAGGGATTTTGCTCTATCTTGTAGTAGCTTCCTCCTTTTGTTGTAGAGCTTGTTTATGGCTGGGGTCCACCAGACTGGACGCTTGCCTTTGGTACAAAGAGTCTTTGTTTTGTTTGGGATTGTCTGATCCATGCAGTCCTGTAGGTGCTGACAGAAGGCATTTGTAAGTGATTCAGCGGTTTGAGTAATGGTTTCCGCAGGCTCGGGGGCCTTAAAAGAGACCACACTAGTCTTTAGAAGTGTGAAGTCGGCTTTAGAGAAGTTCTTCACTGTGGTCTTTTTTATCTCAGGTGGGGGCGGGATGTGGACTTCCAGTGAGATTAGTTTATGATCTGATCTCACCAGTGAGGGGTATACTTCCAGTCTTGAACATTGTGACCCCATGTTCGTGATGATAAGATCAAGTATGTTTTCACCTCTTGTGGGGATGGTGACTAGTTGTTCCATGGCATTTGAGTTTATGAACTCTAGGAACCTTTGGGCTAGAGTGTTGGGGCTTGAGTAGTGATCCCAGTCTATATTCGCGTAGTTGAAGTCACCTAGTATGATGGTGTTTGGAGATACATTTATCCCCTCCAGTGTTTTCAGGAAAGCTATGTGAGGTTCCTGAGTTTGAGAGGGTGGCCTGTAACATGCTACAAATTGCAGAGCAGTCTTGCCTATGGTTAATTGCACCTGGATGGTCTCCGATGCATCGTGCATTGCCACCAACCTTGAGGTGTGGGTGTCCTTGATGAATATGGACACCCCCCCTCCTTTCTTGGTGGTGTCCGGATTTTGGGGCCGGAACGCATGATATGAGGTAAAACCTGATAGTGCCGGGGTGCTCTCAGGAGCCTTGAACCAGGTTTCAGTCACAGCACAGACATCGATGTTCTCCATACTGAGAAGGGCCTCGAGTGCATGCATCTTGAGGTTGAGACTTCTGGCATTGAGCAGCATTACCCTTAGTTTTTTTCCTTTTTTGTGTTCTAGGGTGGTAGGTTTAGAATTTGAATTTGTCCCGCAGGAATAAGGAAGATTTTTGTTAATGAAGCTCTTTTAAATCGTGATTTTTTTTTAACTACTAAATATATAAATTTCCTGATGGATTGTGTGGACATAGTGTTAAAGAATAACTATATATTTTTGAAGGAGAGTTATATTAGCAAATCAAGGGGACTGTAATAGGGTCATTTGTGTACCTGTTCTTGCAAACCTTGTTTTGTGGAGTTGGGAAAAGATTTGTATTCTCCTCCAAATATTTCCCTCACTGTAGGGCCTATTTTAGATATTTGGATGATATTTTCATCCTATGTTGTGGCCCATATAACTGTATCCCACAGTTCATTTATTATTTGAATCACACTACAGATTTTCTTAAATTCACCTGTTTGCATCATATTGAGGAATTCATTATTTGGATGTTTAAGTTTCCAGTGATAATGGTGGTTTTAAATCCAACATCTATAGAAAACCTACCTTTAGTAACTCATATCAACATAGTAACAGTGCACACCCGTTCACTTTAATGAAAGCATTAGTTAAAATACAGTTCATGCACTTAGCATGCATGATATCTGATGAGATCTTTAAGGCTGAATCTGCTAAGCTTTTACATATATTCCTGGTAAGGGTATATCCTTATGAAATGGGCTGTAGTATTAGTGAACATATCACTGACCTTAGAAAAACAAAGTTTAAGCCCCCATCATGAGCAACAACATTAGAGATATTTCTTAATAATACACATTTACAGACAGATGATTGTGATATATATGACAATAATTTTAATAAAGCTTTTATTACTCAATACAATGCAAGTAGCAATAAGGTTAAGAAATTAGTTGAGGAAAACTGGAGAAAGTTTTTTAACAGTGACAAAAGTATTAACTTGGTAGGGTCTAAACCTAATATTGTTTATAAAATGGGGAGCAACCTGAACATTTGTTGGAGAATAATAAAGTATTTGAAAAGAGGGGCACCACTAAAGGTACCAAAAATATGGAACCTGCTTACAATGTAGGTAAATTTGCATGGTTGACATTGTTAAGTTGGAAAATAAAGTAATATCTTAAAGCTACAAAAAGGGAACTGTGGAAATAAGGGTCTTGTGTATCTGTGTGTGTGTGTGTGTGTGTGTGTGTGTGTGTGTATATATATATATATATATATATATATATATATATGCACCTCTTGCCCACAGTTTTATGTAGGGAAGACTGAAAAGGCTCTTAGGAGAAGGATATATGAGCATGGGAATGATATCCTGAAGGAGAACAACAACAATGGCCTATTAAATTACAGTTCTGTTTGTGAGTGGCTTGAGAAATTTTTGTTTGGTATTTTGGAAATAATGACCCCTGATCCCAGAGGCAGAGAGTAGGAAAATAAGTTGGAGTACAGAGAATTAATCTGGCTAATAAAATTTGTTGCCAGCACGACTTTTGGGTTGAATGACAATATGTCCATTCTGCCTGTTCTTAAACTATGAGCAGCTAAGTTGTAAATGAGGTCATTAGATTTTTTAAACAAAGAGTTTGTTTATATTGAATGGTGATCATCTATTTATTATTAATTTTTGATCAATTTTATTTTTATTTTAAATTTAAACATTGATGAACTATTGAATATAGGCTTATGTACCTGTAAGATGTGATGAAATTTGAGGCTCTATTTTACAAAAGAGTGATGTTCTGTACCTATTGGTTTCATTCTGATGAGAAGTTCCATTGTTTTAGGAGTGAAAGCACTTAACTGGTTTTAATACAATATTGGAGACTTTTATTTTTCATGTTGGTTCTATGTGCAATAAACTTTTCCAGTCAACACAACTTGGCGTTTTCTTAATACATCACAGGCCTGAAGTGGATGCGTGATCTTGGTTGATGGGTGCTCCTTAGTAATGCCAAATATAGAAGGTACTGTAGAAGGCCTGACCCTTAAATACTTAGTGAGAAAGAGAGACAGATCATATTCAACAAATATCTCATCTAACCACAAATCAGTCTTCTTATAAGAAACAAAACTTCATTTTTAGAAAATGCACTGAAAATAATAATACCATTATTTAAATATTCAAGTGATTTTATCAGAATGTGCAAGACTATCCCTAATCATAATTCCCCCACCTTTATCCAGTTTCATAAAGCAGACATTATTATTGTGGGACAATAATTCCAGCAATCCTTGTTCTTTATTTGTTAAGTTATTCTGTTTAACATTTTTATTGCTTTTACAGATCCTTCTAATATCATGTTCCTGCATATTTTCATACATTGCCACATAAGTTAATAAAGGGGGATTGCACACACTTTTTCTTTTCAATGAACTACATTTCAAATGTACTCCTGTGTCTTGCAATATCAAACCTAAATTGATTTCATGGGTATATAACTTTAATTCTAACAAAGCATTAACTAACCCCAAATTAGACAAAGATACAAAGGTAAAACATTTTTGAAAAGTTCAAAAAAGTGCTTATCTACAGTCAAATGACTGTAGTTATATACCTTCAGACTGTCCGCTTCATGTGCAATCCGTGTTTTATTGGAATTTTATAATATCACATCCCCCTGTCCTATCTTCAGTGATTGTAGTTCTGCTGTTATTGTTTTGACTCTGTCATTGTTGCAGGTTGCCATTCATTGAATACAATTATGCATGTGTAGTTTCTGTTTGCAATATTATATGTCCTCCCTGTTGTTCCTGGAAGCTAGTCCTGAAGCCCTCCATTGTGGTGGGGGAGAGGATACTAAAAAAAAAAAAACATCATGATGTTCCACTTCTGGTTCATCAAGAGGCTGGTCATTTTCATATGGAGCTACATCACAGTAACCAACAGAAACATTCATTGGCTCAACCCACCTTTAGGATTAGTGTAGGCCCTTTTCAACCCATAATCCTGACATCTCTTACTAACTTTTTTCTTTTCTTTTCTTTTTAGAATAGCATCACATTTGGAATAAACTTTCCCATAAATACCCTTTAAGGAAGGAGACAATAAATTGTTCGTACTATCATCTTGTAGAGACATAACCTGCAGTTTTAAATTCCCCAGCTGCTAATTCTTTTCCTTAACAAGAATTGATATAGCTTCAATGCCAGTTAAATGAAATAAATACAAAAGGTCTTGTAGAAGATAACCTGATGTTAAACTGTTGGAATACTTCCACAACCTGAGCCCCATTGAGACTCACTTAAATGAAATACAGTCCTTCAAAAAAGTAATGTCCAACATCAAACTATAGAACTTCAGTAACTTTTTTCAAAAATAATCAAGTTAGTGAGCATTGCAGAACAGACCTGTTCTTGAACTTGTAAAACAAAAAGCTAATTAAGCCACTGGTCAAGCTCAATTCCATTGTGCTCATTGATCTTTGGATAACATTCACTGCAATTCACCCCATGAACAGAGCTGCTTATATTCGGGTGAATAGATTCATCAGAAGATTTTTATCTAATCTTTTCTGAATTTCCATCCTTCACCAAACAATCAAAAACAGCACTTATGTCTTCCCACATGTGCTTAGGAAGGGGACCTTTTTTACTGCTAATTTCTTTATCATCCATTTTGGACATAAGTTGAGTTAACAACTGTACCAAAACATACAAATCACTTGCATTTACTTTTGCAGTGAGACCCCTCAGAATTCAACACCTCAATGACCTCTGACCCAAAAAACACATTTAAATTGATTTTGCCCTTTAAATTGTAGAAGCTCTAAACCTTAAAACTGGGCTAATGATAACAACAGCATTCAAACCAGGCAGTTGTGGTACATTAAGCAAAAGTTGCCATTGTAGTTCTCTGCTTTCAAGCCTATCCTCCTGTGATGCCCCTGCACTGGCCCAGTAATCAAGGAGCCTCAATCCTCACCACTGGCAACAGTGAGGGATGTACACAATGGGAGGATGACAAGTACACATACAGTAAAGTACAATTTCCTTTAAGACCACACAGAGATCACAGTCAGTCTAGGGCTGGTTTCTCCCTCTTTCTCCAGATCTTCAATAAGACTCTCCACTGGCACAGCTATAGGGTTAATATCTCAGCTGAGGGGTCAAGACGAGACTTCCAGCACCCTCTCTGTCCAACCAGTGCTTCATGTCCCTGCCTAAGTAGCTGACACACACACACACACACACACACACACACACACACACACACACACACACACACACACACACACACACACACACACACACACACACACACACACACAGACACACACACACACACACACACTTTGAGTTATATACAAACACACACACACACACACACACACACACGCACACACTCACACACACACACCTGGGGAAGGCTGGCACAGGTTTACTAGCTATGCCCCAGATTATAAGGTAGTTATCACTACCACCAGCCCCTCTTTATCAGCTACGTAAGGCCCCTACCAAAGGGTGACCAATCTTCCTGTGTAATGTTACTATTATCCAAATGGTAGTCTGACCAAGAGCAAGGCTATTGGAGTGGTCTATACAGTGTCACCAAATACATGTGCAAGTACTCTAAGAGCTTAAATATCTCTAAACAAACCAGCCACAAAGATAGGTTTAAATATATTTAATATTAAGTAATAAAAGAACAAGACAACACTCAATCAGTACAGTACCTACAGAGTTCAGAATCACAGAAAATAGTTTGAAACAACATTGCAGGACAGTCTCAAATAAATACAGAAATCATCAAAACTAATCTTTACTATATGCCTAATTATATCTAAAAGAAATTACTGTACCCTAGTTACTTACTATTAGCAAGGCAGGTGCAGATGATGATGAGTGGATGCTCTTGCTAGATCTAAGACAAAACACAAAATTCAAAAAGTCTCTCTCTCTCTGAGACTTCTTAAATCAATATCAAATATTACTGCTGGGTTAGCTTGGATGACATCACTTTTTTGTCACCTTACTTTAGTTCTCAAGCTACCCCTAGTGTCAGAAAGTACAAGCATTTTTAGCATCTCTCTATAAAAATTACATATCTTTCAGACTTGTGGAGCTGCTGGGGAGTCATATAGCAATAAACACTTTACCTTTTAAACCTAGTAATTACTTTTCTCCAAGACAATAGAAAGAAACTTCTAGCTATATACATCCTGTCTCCTTGCTGCATTACCTAACTTTTATAGCACATCGTAAAGCACTTAATTTCAACCTATTTTCTTGAAATTTTGTAAGTTAATCTATTAAGTTCCAGCATGGTATGCTGTGGTTACATTCTTGAAGCTCAGTACATAACATACAGTTCTGAATAAATCATATCAATATTCACAAATGACATAGAATTATTTACAAAATTCAAGATAGCTGTGCTGGCAGTGTCACACCTTCCAATTTCCACCCCTTTCATTCCTTTCTACTTTTGCCAAAACAAGACCTTGAAAGCTTTTTCATGCTGTACAAGACATTTGTCTCATCCTCTTTTCTGGTTGCATATGTATGTTCATAGATAAGTTCTGTCAAAGCCCGGTCAGTTTTACCAACAAAAAATGAGGAACAGGTTTAACATTTTGCTACATAAATAAACCCTAGAGTGTTGCACCCATAATTCACATTCCAAAATATTGTCATGGGGTTAATGTCCCTTCCACTGGTTAAAATGATATACTGTTGGTTTCCAATATCCATCCTCAGTATTCCTGATATTATTTTGGAAGAATCTATTGACAAGTACAACTGTGTCTTTTTTTGAGGGAGAATATTATCACCAGGTAAAAGGTGATGAGATAGGGGCCCCTTTGGCTACTGTCTTTGTCAATATTATTATGTGAAATTGGGAAACAAATGAAAAGGGTACCCTGACTGGTTGTTGCATCCCACTGAAAGGGATATAATGGGAAGAGGATGTAGTTCCTTTAGGCCAATTTTGGATGACCTCTTTATTCTCACAATGCAAAAAAATGAAGATTTTCATGGGGTGTAAGTAAAGTTAAGGATATGTAACAAGAATTTGGGTGGCAGTGTTTGGCTATATGGGGCTATTGGATAAGGTAGGAGATGGCCCATGCTTGTAAACTAAAGAAGAAATAATCTTAGGGACATAATTGATAAATTTAGGATGTCTAAAAGGAGCAGCATCAGTTAATAATAAAAGTATGAGTAAGTGTGGTCTCTGTTCGCAAAGATGGTATTGTAGAATGGGACTTCAGGTTATTAAGAAACATAAACTTTACAGTAAGGTTTAGAGTGAAGTTGGAAGTTAGAACTGGTGTGTGATGGATAGTAAGAGTACATGGTAACAATTGATACAGTACAGATGGTGATATAACTGTTATGGGAGATTGCAGGGATAGGGGCAGGAGGTGAAGAGGGGATGATCATTCTTTATGCAGTTTAAAGAAATATGCTAGAAGACAGAGATGATGTATATTTGTAGTGGGATTTTGGATGTAAGGTTTAATTGAACAGTGAGTGGAAGGGTACTCTAAAGTAGTTCAAATTAAATGTGTTGTAGATGCTAAAGAAATTGGAAGGAAAATGTATGAGCAAAGCAGAGGATTTATTTCTGGACAAGGAAGTTAGGGAATATAAAATACTTGAGGGGACTGGGAGGTAATATAAATTAGGATGGCAAGTGGTTGAGATGCATGTCAGTAAAGGGGACAACAATGCAGAAAATGAAACAGTGAAAGCTGATTTTAGGATGAACAGAGTAGAAAAACTAAAGATAAAGTAGATAATAGATAACACTGGAGAAGAGGTGAAATTGGACAATATACATGGGCTTTACTGAGAAATATGCAGGGAGAGATTATGAGAGGTTTAGGCTTGGAGAAGAGAAGATGAAGAATGAAAAGACAGTTGGGTGTGAAATAAAACATAGACATACACAGTCTCATACTACTGCTAGATTTTCTTTTGTAGTGATTGATAAAATTATGGGGGATAGATCTTTTAAGACGGGTGGCATTCTATTTTGCATTATAAGGAAAGTGGATTGTGAAATTGAGAGGATTATTTGCACCTGGCCTTAATGATAAAATGTAGGAACATTGTTGTTGAGGGGAAATGAGATCACAGGAAGTTGTGTTTTTTTATGTATATAAGACAACTGTTTATCAGTATGGTTTGTCACTGATGAAGGCTATATGCCGAAACCGGTCTGATATATATACTTATTAAAAGAATTTTTATTTGATGTTTGTCTCCTTGGTGGTGCTGGCTTCTTTTTGGATTTCTACAGAATTGGTTTGGCCATTTGCACCTGCCATACTTGCCAGCTTTTTTGGATGTGACTGTGAAATAAAACATAGCAGATTTGTAGAGGGCTGAGAGAGATATCAAAGTTATACGGTTAACAGATGCCCTGACTGCATAGATGGCAATTAACATCTTTTTAATTAAAATCTGAAACTGATGATCACAGATAATATTATAAGCAGAAGAGCTTTTAAGATAACCTTGTATAATTTTGAACAGTTAAGGAATTCACTGAAGGATTAAATATTTCTCTTCCAAACTGAGTAAATTTTATCATACTTCAGTTAGTTTATTATCGAATGTCCCTGTAACTGTAAGATACCTGATAAATGAATTAAACAAAACTGAAAATAATAAATTGCCCAATATTTTGAATAAGATACATGTTTCTGTACTAAATTGAACCAGAACTTTTATGTATATCAATCTATCTACATAATAATAATAATAATAATAATAATAATAATAATAATACTTTATTTATTATTTATTTACATTTGTTAACAGGGTTAGTCCAG